>NC_045442.1:67848149-67929265 GCF_002776525.5 Piliocolobus tephrosceles
GATTCTCCTGCCTCAGCCTCCTGAGTAGCTGCGACTACGGATGCGCACCACCACGCCCGGCTAATTTTTTGTATTTTTAGTAGAGACGGGATTTCACCGTGTTAGCCACAATAGTCTCGATCTCCTGACCTTGTGATCCACACGCCTCGGCCTCCCAAAGTGCTGGGTTTACAGGCATGAGCCACCACGCCCAGCAGACCACAGAACTTTTAAAAGTTGACCTTACCTATACCCCATGGTATCAGAGTTCCTGGGGAAACCCTTTCTGTTTCAGACTGGGGGCTCTGACTCTGTAGCACAAATTTGCCATCTTTTCTCATAAACATGATGACTCTGACTCATACTCAGTAGAACCCAAGATGTTTGATGTTTTCCACATTGCTGAGTGGGTTTGTGCTTAACCAAATTTGTAGTGTTTTTCCTTCAGTCATGCCCTGACCACAAACATCTGCTTTGATGTTACACTCTGAGTCACTGACCAAATGCTGGAAAACCCTCCAACGTTAGGAAACTGGGCCTGGCACAGTCTGCAGACTTTCTGATAGAGCCTTCTAGAAGCATTGTTTCTAGGGAGGAGTAGGAGAAAGAATATAGGCATTGGCATTAAAGGCCATGGGTTCAAATCTCGGTGTGACCACTTACAAGTCTTATGACTCTTTCACCTCTATCTTCAGTTTACTAATCAATGAGATCTAACGTTTGTTGAGCATTTGTGATGTGCTGGACACTGTGCTAAACTACGTAGGCTTATTACCTGCTTTTATCGTCACATCAGCCCTATAAGATAAGAATTACCTCTCCCTTTTTTATGGTTAAAGAAATAAAAGCCCAGAGAGGGTAGATAACTTGCCCACGGTCACACAGCTAGTGAAAAGTAATGCTGAGATTTAAACCCTGGTCCTAGACACTGCAATATCTGCCCCTTTCAAAAAGATCAGATCTCCCATGGCATCTTAAAACTGAAAACGTCCTGGGAATCTCCAAATTCCCTGAATCACCAGACTCTGAACCCCATCCCTCAGAACCCCTTGGAGAGTAAGGGGATGCTGGGGGTGCTGGACTGCACACCCCGTCATCTGCTTCAGCCAGGGCAGCTAGCTCTGTTTTTGGCTTTCTATACTGGAGCTCTGTGTGAAATTTTGTCTGATAAAAGAATCTGCTACGGAAACAAAGCCATTTGAAAAACCACTGCCATAGAAAAGCTCCCTCTTTTTTAAACAGGGGAGAACTCTGAGGCCCAGAGAAGTGAAGTGACTGGCCCAGGGTCACAGCTGTCTTCTCAGCCCCTCGCTCTTCAGGCGTTGGAGCAGGGCCTGGGCTGAGGGGGGGCTCTGCAGCCCCTAGGGGACCCCTCAAGGTCGGTCATCGGGGCTGGTTCTGCCAGCTGGTGGCCAGTTTCTATGAAGATAACTGTGTCTGAGGCTGGCTCCCTGAACCTCGTCCGACCACATCTATTTCTGGGCTGCAGAGTCCTGACGGAGCACAATTTGATTCATAAATTACCCGGCTCAAGGTGTGTGTGATGGGTTCTCCTTCCACAGATTTGAAAGTCATTCACTATGGAACTTGCAGCACTTGGGAAGGGAGGGTGGGGGCAGCCGTGGCACTGTTGGGATTAGCGTTCATGGAGGAAAGGTGGCAGGGAAGATGGAGAGGACTCGGAGAATCAGTGAGAGCCACTCTGTGCCAGCTCTGTTCTCCCAGCAGCCCCAAGAGGCACAGTCTGTCAGTGTCCCTATTTGGCAAGTGAGGAAACTGAAGCTCAAAGGCGAAGTCACTTACCCAAGGCCATGTAGCTAGAAATATTGGAGCTAGGATTTGAACTCAGTACCATCTGAGGCCCACACTGCTTCCACATGATCTCAGTGATGTGAGACAAAGGACTGAACAGATGGCAGTTGGAGCGGGAGGCTGAACCCTGGGCAGTAGGATCTGAAGGGAAGGTTCAGGGGCACCAAGCCTCTTTGTCCCACAAACTTCAGGGTGCACCTGTCACTGCCATTGCACCCCACCCTGCCCTGCTCTGCCAGTCTTTCCTGCTTAACGTCATCCAGTCTGTGACACTGCACAGCTCCACCTGCCCCAGGCACCCAGTTCACCATCTTTGATGCATCCTGACATGGGCTCAGGACTTTACAGTTTGTAAAGCATCTTCAGATTCCTTATCTCACTGAACCTCTAAACAGCCCTGTGAGCCGGGGAGGTATTCTCACCTCCAAAGAGGAAACTGAATCTCAGAATGTCCACAAGCCCAAAATGATGAAACCAGTCTTTTAAATTCACACCCACTCCTTTATGAACTCTCCAGTTGGCTTCTTCATACATGTGCCTTGTCCTTCCCCGAAGGTGACCAGTCTTCCCCATTAGACGGTGGGCTCCCTGGGGTTATGACCCTCACCATGCCTGGCATGGACAGGCCCAGTGGTACATAAGTGGTCTCTGGTGTCCCCACTTCCCAAGAAGCTCCATCCCTGGGCCCGTCTTTCCCATGTCCCGTTGCTGGATTGGAGCCAGAGGAGGGGGTGACAACATGACCGGGATGATAGATAGCGTGTGCCCCCTCCTCCTGCCATGAGCCTTCTTCTCCTTGGGCATCTGATCACCATCCTTTTTGTTTTCTTAAGTGTCTCCCCCACTCCTTCCCCCTTCGCCCTCCCTCCCCAGGACAAGGCCTTTCAGATCATCAAATATCAAATGCTGCTTAGGCATAGACTGAGATGGCTTTATCGGGGTTGTAAATCTCCCTGCGCCCTGACCTCTCTTGAGTGCCAAGCCTTGGGTGAGTTATATGGGCCCTGCCCAGTGACAGGCAGAACAGACAGCCCTCTGGGAGGCACAGGCTGGGGGACCTGGGGCACCGTGGCTCCCACTCTTGGCCCAAGGAGAGACCCCAGTTGAGGGGAAGCACGGGTGTTTGGGCCCACCTGCCCCAGGCCCCAGAGGTAACCAGGTGCCAAGCAGGCAGCAGCAGGGGGCTCCTTTTCCTAATCTCCTTTTCCTCACCTTGCTCTCCTCCTGGCCAGACTCTGGGCTCCAGGGCTGAGGGAGCACCAGTCCCACACAGGAGAGACAAGGCCCATGGCAGCCATGAGGGCTATGTGAGACCCAAAAGACCCAGGTTCTAGTCCCAGCATGGTCACTCAGTAACCATGTGTCCTTGGACATGTCACTTCATCTGACAGTGCCTCAGTTTCCTCATCTGATAAATGGGTAGCAGTACTGGCTTCACAGGGTATTTTGAGGATCCAGTGAGACTGTGTGTGTGAACAAACATGTAAAGCGCTTGGTTGACAGGCAGAAGCACGCATCTTCCCCATCTCTCAGGGGCAGGCAGCCGTGTGGACTAAGCCTGTAGTCTCTAGAGGCAGACAATCTCTCTGTGCCTCTGTTTTATCACCCGTAAAATGGGAATAACAATACTAATGGGAGGCCAGGCATGGTGGCTCATGCCTGTAATCTAAGCAACATGGGAGGCTGAGGCAGGAGGATCCCTTGAGCCCAGAAGTTTGAAAGTGCAATGAGCTGATTGTGCCACTGCACTGCAGGCTGGGTGACAGAGTGATACTCTGTCTCTAAAAATACAAAAAATTTTTTAAAAAATTGTAAAAGCTCAGAGTGGAGTAATAACGATGATGCTCTTACAGAGGGAGGCCTTGAGGAGTAACTGATGAACGCACATGAAGTACTGAGCACCTTGCCTGCCACGCAGCGGGTCCACAAGAAATGTCAGCCCTTGTCATTGTCCCTTTTCTCACTACCATCACCCAGTCCATGCCCTCGTCACCAGCAGGCTTTCCTGCCTCCAGCCCCACTGCTTTAGGAGCTCTTCAAAGCCAAACAAAAATCCAAACTGCTTCCTCCTCTGGGCATCAGCCTCTCCCGACGGCCTCCTGTGAACTCTCTGCTCCTCCTGCTGGCTCCCCACCTGGGAAGCCGTGGTCCCACCTCCACCCTTTTGCTCAGGCCAGTCTCCCCAGCAGGAGTGCCCTCTTCCTCCATACTGACCCCAGCACTGCCCTCCCAGGCCCAGCTGAAGGAGTTGCTCCTCCTCCAGCCTCCTGCGGAATCTTCTGGGGCCTGGCAAGCTGCCCTCAGCAGGACGGGGCCCCTTTTTGGCATAGGTCCTGTTTCCTCATCGAGACTAGATGCCGCTTAGAAGCAGAGGCCTTACCTTTCCAGTGCCTCGCACTCCTCTGTGAGCAGACTCCTTCCTTCATCCCGGCTCATGTGTCAAGACCAAGGCGGGAAAGGCCGCTGCCCTCAGGGAGATTAAATCCGATGAATTGCTGTTAGTAATGGTGGTAACCCAGGGAGAGGAAGAATTACGCATTAAAATGAGTCAGTTCACAAAGCAGCCTGCATCTAGCACCAAGCTGGAACAGAGAGACACACACCATCAAACGCTGGGGTTTTCTTTCTTTCTTTTTTCTTTTTTTTTTTTTTTTTGGTGCAGTAAAATATAAATGACATAAAATTTACCGTTTTAAAGTGTGCAATTCCGCGGCATTAATTACATTCACAGTGCTGTGCAGCTGTCACCACTAGGAAGTTGTAGAACTTTGGGGATTATTTTTAAAGGAACTTGTATTGACCTTTATTTAAAAAAAGAAAGACAACAAATGTAATGCAGATCAATCAAAAGAGAAAGTTGAAATGACTGGAGCAATGGTTTTTCATTGGGGCGATTTTGCCTCTCAGGAGACATTTGGCAATGTCTGGAAATGCCTTTGGTTGTCACATCTCAGGGAAAGTGCTACCAGCACCTAGTGAGTAGAGGCCAGGGGTGCTGCTGAACAACTCACAATGCACAGGACTGCCTCCCACAACAAAGAATTATCCAGCCCCAAATGCCACAGTGCTGAGTCTGAAAACCTGTGTCCTAGCGCTATCACTCAGATAATCTGTGTTCACATTTTGCTAACATTTCATTCCTTTTTTCTATGCACACATTTTTTAAGCCAAAAAGATTATCTTATGGAACTGTGCTGATCACTGTCCCTTTTTTTAAACACGTCATAAACACATCTATTTTTTCAAGTTACAAGCATCTCTTCTGCAACGTTTTAGTGGCTTGCTGCATTTCATATCATAACTTATTTAACGAATCCCCTATTGTTGGACATCTAGGTTATCTCCAGTTTTTCTTACTAAACAGCACTATGGTGAACATCCTGGTGGCTGCATTTATGGACACATCCATGATTATTCCCTCTGAAGAAATTCTCTCCATGGCAGTGTAAAGGTTTTTCAGGAAATAGTTCTCATTTCAGCCATAGTCCCTGGTGATATCTTTCTGGTCCCCATCAAAACATCCTCAGAGGACCAGGGGCCGCCTCTCTGAGGCTTTCCACTTTACAGGGAGCCATGCACAGAGGATTGCTGTGGGTAGAAGAGTGTGGCTTGACCCTTAGCAAACTGGCATGATAGATTTCACTATCTTTGGCCGCTCGAGTTAATGCTTCATAAATTGGAGCCAGTTATTAGCAAATTAATCAGGGTCCAGTGTGTAGCCTTATTAGGAAAGGTATCATTTGTTGGTTTCAGTGAGCTTGATAAAAACTGTTGTTGTGCAAAATGCCTGTAAGACAAGCAGACTGCAGTTCACACCTACTTGAGGGACTGGAAGGTTTTCTTGCCCTGACTGGACGGTAATAACTGTAATTAACTGAGACGGCTCAGCTCAAACAAACATATCACTATGGCTGCATCAGGAGGGTACTACAGCCCCAACTGGAATTGCTAATTGGCTGATCCCTCCTCATGGGCCCTAGTGCAGCTGTGGTGCCTTTATGCTGTATGACATTAGGAGTCACCCCAGTATCACTCTGCTCCGTAGCCTTTTGGACCAGCCTCAGAGTGGCCCTCAGACAGTCCTGCTGTGGCCCATTCATCCATTCAGAAAACATTGATTGATCACCTGCTAGGCATCTGCTGGGCACTTGGGGAAACCAGTCCTGCCCTCCTGGGGCTTACATTCCAGTAGGGAGAAACAGACAATAAGGAACACATAAACAGATGGAAAAGAGGTTCAGAAAGTAGAAGTGCTTTGAAATAAATAAAAGAGGATAGTGGAGAGAGAGTGACGGGGTGAGGGTGGGAAGGTAGGGGTAACTGGAAAGGAATCCGAGGAATGACATTTGAGTGGAGGCCTGAATGCACACAGAGCGGATCTGCAGGAAGAGGCTCCAGTCAGCTTGGGAAGCTTTGGGGAGGGGCAGTCTTGCCCCACCCCGCCTGACCCAGAATCCTTATGCAGCAGCAGACTCTCGGCTGGTCCCCTCTCCTGTTTGAAAGCCGAGGTAACCCACACCGCTGGTTGCCATATGTTGATCGAGGTGCTGTTGAATGCAGCCCAGCCCAGATGCCAACCAGGATGCAGGCCCCTTTTGTCATCAGGCAGCTAAGTAACAATTTTTAATTCATAAGATGTCTTGCTCAAAGCCCATATCTCATGCTGGCTCCCAGTTTTCATTATACAGTGATACAACTGTATACCAGTCAAAATGATATGGCTCCACTGGAGAGTGATGGGCCTGCAGGCCAGCCTGCGCCAGGGGCCCAGGGGCTTAGGCTGCCCACATGCAACTGCTTAATGGGCTACACGTGGCAGGGGAGACAGGAAGGGCCAGGGGCCTCTGAATGGGACATGAACTATTTAGCTTCCTGGAAGCTGAGTTTAATTCCTTGCTCTACCTCTCACTGCCTGAATGATCAAGTGCAGGTTATTTTTAACCTCTCTGTGCCTCAGTTTCCTCCTCTGTGAGATGGGGATAGTGTTCTGTCTCAGGGGTTTTGTGAGACTGAATGAGACATGCATACAAAACACTTTGCACAGTGCCCCGCACAAGGCAAGAACTCAGAACTCAGTCCATGCTGGCCATTGTGGGATGTGCCCCTCACAACTGGATGAGAGGGGCCACAGCTGGGACCAGCTTGCTCTGATTCTACTATTCCAAAAACAGGCGTGGCCAGGTGTAGTGGCTCATACCTGTAATCCCAGCACTTTGGGAGGCCGAGGTCAGAGGATTGCTTGAGCCCAGGGGTTCAAGACCAGCCTGGGCAACATGGTGAAATCCTGTCTCTACAAAAAGTACAAAAATTAGCTGAGCGCAGTGGTGTGCACCTGCAGTCCCAGCTACTAGGGAGGCTGAGGTGAGAGGATCACTTGGGCTGGAGAGGTTAAGGCTACAGTGAACTGTGATCAAGCCACTACACTCCAGCCTGGGTAACAGAACAAGACTCTGTCTCAAAACAAAAGGAAAGAAAGAAAAGAAAAGAAGAAAAGGAAAAGGCATGGCAGGAAAGAAGAAACCAAAGTGTCCACCTACTACGTGTCAGGTACCGCAATAAGTGCCTTACGTACATGATCTCACCTGATGCTCACACAGCCTGGTGAGGTGGGAGCTGTTATCCACACTTTACAGATGGGGAATTTGGCCCAAAGGAACGAGTGGTTTGCAGCAGGTCTCACAACTGGTAAGTGGTGGAGCTGTTGTTGGAACCTAGGTCTTTTTCATGTCCTGCAAGTTCATGCTCAGTAGGCGGTCTTCACCAGGGTGTTGACGTAATAGACTCCAGGCACAGACCATTACTAGAAGAGGGACCATGGGAAGGAATGGAAGCAAATGCCAGTTCTGCTCCCTTCCCCGGGTAAGGTCCCTGATGCTGGACCTGGGCAGGACCAGGTGACCAAGTCAGAGGCCACGGTGGGGATGAGGGCCACACAGGTCAATCTCATCCAGCCTCCCGCCTCCATTCAGACACTGCCATTTAAAGAGATGGCTGCTTATGCCCAGCTCCTAAGATCCCGAGCTCCTCATAAGCCATGGCTTTTTCTTCTCTTCCCTCCCCTGCAGCCCCAATACAGGACTAGGCCCCAAGTATGCCGCTGCCTCTTACATACTGGTTGACCCTTTGGAATTGCTGCAGAGGGAGGAAGAGAAACTTCAGGCCATCCAACAAATGTATAATGAGCGCTGTTCTGGGGACTGCCAGACATAGCAGCATGAGACCCCGGCCCTTATCCTCAAGGCCACGCTGGTCTCCAGGGATGAGAATTAAAGAGGCCCCACCACACGGGGCAGCTGCCTCATGAGTTCTGAGCCCAGCACTCAAGGGCTCAGAGGAGCCAGAGGTGGCAGAGCCTCCAGACGCGACATGCGGGTGGGCTTCCTATAGCAGGTGATACTGGACCTTCAGAAAGGGCAGTTCCCAGGCTGAACGGGAAGCCTTGGGTTTTCTTTTAACTCTGAGTGCAGGAGAGCAGAGGCAGGACGCAGGGGCTGTTAGCCCAGCGGAGCAGACAAAGCAATTGAAAGTCATCAGCCTGTGTTCCCGCACGCACCAGCAGCCACTCACTAAACTGCTTTTCACCCAGACCCAGCTCCGCTGTGGGTCAAGATGCTGCCGATGAGATAACAAGGGGACAAGATGTGGGAATGATGAGATTTGGCAGCGGGCAGGAGGGGCGATGCTGCAGGTGGAGCAGGGGATGTGAAGTGGGGTAGCCTTCCAACCTGGAAGAAGAAAGAGGTAGGGGGATGAGCCTAAGCTCCACCTGCCCCACATGGCTCAAAGAGAGCTGGCCCACCCACACACACATCGGACCTTCTACCCCTGCTGCAGCCCCTCCCAGTCCACTTCCCTCTCCCTCTCCCTCTCCCACTTCCTTTGACCAGCTGGAAAACAGCAGAAGCCCTTTGCTTGACTCTGTGGCGCCCTCTAGCTGCCACTCAGCCTCTTGCCTTGTTTTTTACACCAAACTCTGGGCAGCAGCACCTGAGCACCTGCACTCACTGTCCCCACATCCCTGCCCCACCGTCCCTCAGTATCTTAAAGCCTGACTCTGGGGACATCTGAAGACCCAGTCCGTGGCCTTTGCCAGACCTTCCCCTTCCTGAACTCTCTGCTCTATCTGACCCTGCTGACCATCAGGGAAGGACTGCCTCCTTCCCTAACTCCAGGCACCCGGCACTAGGCTGGTTTCCCATCTACCTCTCTGGCCATTGCCTCTCTGTCTCCTTCACTGCCTTCTAGATATTCCTGCTTATACTCGTCCAATTATACATCTGCCATAAAGGCCAGCCTCGCCTGGTGCTCTTTTCCCCAGTGTCTGACAAACATCGCCAGCCCATTGTGCTGACAGCTCTTGTCTCTAGCCTTACCTTCCCCCACCAGTCCCCATGGTAGGTCACCTCCCCAGCTACCTGGAAGACATCACAACATGGAGAGTCTGCTGCTGTGTAAAACTCAACCATGAAGGAATTTAGAACTTTCCAGAATGTGTAAGGACTCCCTTGTGTGTGTGTGTGTGTGTGTGTGTGTGTGTGTGTGTGTGTGTGTGATGGAGTCTTGCTCTGTCACCCAGGCTGGAGTGAACAATGGCATGATCTTGGTTCACTGCAACCTCTGCCGCCTGGGTTAAAACAATTCTCCTGCCTCAGCCTCCCGAGTGCTTGGATTATAGGCACCTGCCACCACAACTGGCTAATTTTTGTATTTGTAGTAGAGATGGGGTTTCACTGTGTTGGCCACACTGTTCTTGAACTCCTGACCTCAAGTAATGCGTCCACCTCGGCCTCCCAATGTGCCGGGATTACAGGTATGAGCCACGGTGTCCAGCCCTAGGACTCCCTCTTGAGGAAGAAGTCACTTTGTTGACACTCCACTCTATGAAGGATGATGATTTCTTATTTAGCTCATCCTGTTTCCTTGCCCCATAGCACAGGGCCGGGCACAGAATGTGCACAAATGTGTGGAAAGTGAATGCTTGCAGGTAGAAAAAGAGAAATGTAAATCCAAGTCCAAGCCAGTCACTTGCTGGCCATGTGACCTTAGGCAAGTTATTGAACATCTCTGAGCCTGCTTCCTCACACAAAAGATGGGATATCTTCTTATAAGGTGGTTGCAATGAATAGGTGATGTGATTGTGCAAACAGCTTAGCTCAGTGCCTGGTACATGGTGTTTGATAAGAAGTGGCTACTACTTTTTAATAAATAGGAGAATGAAGGCTGCAATCCCCACCCCTGTCCAGCAGCCTTTCACACATGATTCATTCCTCCCAGCCTCTCTCTTGCAAATCTGAAAAGGTCTTGATTCCTGGAGCTCCTAGAGGAGGTGGTTGCCCCCAGGAAAACCAACAGGGCCAGTAATGACCTGCTTTTTTCTTTTGTGATCACTTTGAATCACCAGTTCCCAGAATCCTTACAGTGGTAGAAGTGCAGACCCCACCCCACCCCCAAAACCCCTCCCCTACCAGATACACCCCCACCCTAGAACTCAGGACAGCACCTGTCCGCCCAGGGGAAGCAGCTGCCCTTCTGTTCAGCAGTGGGGCTGAACAGATGAAAGGCGTCCCTGGTGAGTGCCCCCAGCCCCCCAGGCCCCCATGGGACTTGGATGAAGAATGTCTGGGAGACCAGAAGGCGGACACGGAGGTATCAGTTTCCAGGAGAGCAGAGAAACTTGCATGTGTGGCTGCCAAGCCCACAGCGCCTATGGAGGGGAGGATGTGGAAGTGGGGGAAGAAGGGAGGGCAGCGAGGCAGGGAAGTCAGTTCCCCTCTGCACCCACCATTCTGAATGAGCAGGGAGCAGAGGCCAGAGCTCTGGGTTCAGGGTCCTGTGGGCCTGAGGGTTTTGTTCTCAGCCTCAGGTCAGGGCAGCCTGTAAACACTAGCCCTCTGTGGCGAGGCTATCCTGGTAAAAGTGTAGGGTTGGCTCAGTGTCACTGTGGGGAAAACAGCTGTAGGCACAGGCTGCTGGGGTGGTGGGGAGAGACCACGGTGGTACCATCTTGGTAAAGCACAGGCAGCCAACATTTGTTTGGAGCTTCCTATGTCCCCAGCACTGTATTAACTTATTTAATCCTTAAAGTGACAGCCTGTGGTGTGGTCTATTATTACCCCCATTTTACAGACCAAGAAACTGAGGCCCACATATAAGTCACTTGATCAAGGTCACACAGCCATTGACTAGCAGAACCATGATTTGAACCCATGCAGTCTGTCTCCATAGGGTGTAATCTTAACCATTTCTGTTTTCCAAATTGCTTCTCTTCAGGGGCCTTAGCTCAGCAAGTACTTACACTTTCAATTGTGTGGTTATATCATGAATGTCTGTCTTCACAGACAATTCATGTGAGACTGAAGGCATGAAGCTTGCCTGCTTTTCCTTACTGATTCTCCAACACCTTGCACACAGTAGGTGCTCGATATGAACTTGAAGGAATGCATGAATAAAAAAATCAATGAATCTTTGAATGAGACATGCCCTCGGCCTTTCTAGCTTAGGGCGCAGGGCTCATCTCCTGCCCCTGCTCAAGCCTAGCAGCATCCCAGCGAGCGCCAGCGTTGCTATGGTGACAGTAAGAGCATCTTACCGAGCATCTCACTGAGTCAGTCCTCACTCAGGTGGCCTTGTCGGCTCCCTAGGTATGGCTCTTTCTGGGTGTTGATCTGGGGAGTTAGTCAGTGGTGCTTGGCAGGAAGTGGGAAGGTGTACTCCATGCAAACAGATGTGTGAAAAAGAAGTGTGTGTGTGTGTGTGTGTGTGTGTGTGTGTGTGTGTGTGTCTTCAGTTTGGTTGAGTGTGGACCGTGTAGGGGGTACTTGCCTGCAGGTTGGTTGGAGAAGGTTGCCTAAGTTGGGGTATGGGGTGTCTTATGTCCTGGGGACAGATGCTGGGTTTGGGGTGGACAGTGTGGACGTGAATGGGGCTTAGAAGCTGAGTGAAGAAATACAAGTGAGTGTTCCAGGGTTGAAACCCCTATTTTTCAAACCAAAAGCGAAAGCACATCATTCAACAAGGGGCTTCAGGTTTGTGAATGATTTGTAAGAAAAATCTCACAAAGATAAAAATTGAATCACATTTAGTTAAACATTTGATAGCTTCCTTTATTGAAAAAAGTATATTTATATGAAAATCTGGAATGCCAGGATGCTGTCTGTGGGGGCTGGGGAGGGGACCCCTGCCTGTGAGCATGTTGGGGCAAGGGTGGGAGGCCGGAGGCGCTGAGGTCTTGCCTCAGGGCAGCCCTTCAGCTCAGCCTTCGGGGCTCAGAGGATCTCGGCCCCTACAGGGCCCTGCACTGCCTCTGCTTCATCCAACCTCAGCACTGATCACCCTGGACTGTGAGTACCTGGTTGAGCACTGTGGCCCCGATTAAAATGTATCAAATATATATATACATATATATTTTTATGTATATATATATATATATAACATATAATATATATTTTTTGAGACAGAGTCTTGCTCTGTCACCCAGGCTGGAGTGCAGTGGCGTGATCTTGGCTCACTGCAACCTTTGCCTCCCAGCTTCAAGCGATTCTCATGCCTCAGCCTCCTGAGTAGCTGGAATTACAGACATGCGCCACCACACCCAGCTAATTTTTGTATTTTTAGTAGAGATGTTGGCCAGGCTGGTCTTGAACTCCTGACCTCAAGTGATCTGCCCGCCTCCACCTCCCAAAGTGCTGTGATTACAGGTGTGAGCCACCGCGCCCTGCCTGTATGCTCATTAGAGAAGTACGATAACTGTTTGTTGAATGAATGAACAGATGAAAGCACACATATTGTTTCTCTCGCAGCAAAATTCCCAGCTAAAGGAACTCCCTTCTATCACACATTTGTATGCCTCCTTACAATCCTGTCCCCACAACTCCCCACTATGCAAACACAGACATACAAAACCCAGCAGGAAGGCACCTAGGTCTCTCTATGGCTGGGAAAGGAAGCCTTAGGCAAGGGGATAGCTACAGCAACACCCTCTCCTGGGCTGGCCCCATGTTAGAGATTCTGAAGCCATAGACTGATAGACTGAGTTCTAAACAGGCCCCACTGTCTGCATCTTCTCCCTGGCCTTGCCAAGCCCATGCAGTAGGCTGGGAGGACAGGTGAGAGCGGCCACTAGCCACCAACCTGGGTAGAAGTAAGCTGCCGTGCTGACTAGCACAGGCAGGTGACTCAGCATGGGTTGACTGAGAACAGCTTTTGTCCCGAAGTCTAAAGTTAGAAGAGGAAATTGCCCCCACCCTTGACTTTTTCCCTAGTTAATCCAAGAGATACTATGAGCCTCTGGTACATGCAGATCCCTTTAGAGATGGGGAAGGGGAAGACCTGGAAGCTACAGCTGCTTCCATGGTGATTTTGGTGTTCACCTGCGGGTGTTGAAGGTTTGGGTATTAATTCTTGGGTATTAATGGAATCAGTGCCCATCCGTCGTCCTCCCCAGTCCTGCTCGTTCTCCAGGAACCACCTCAAACAGTAACAACGACAACACTTATTTTGTGCCAGGAATGGTCCCAAAGCAATATATCTATACTTTCACACTTATTTTATCCTCATAACCCTATGAGGCAGATGCCATTATTATCTGTATTTCACGAGTGAGGAAACCAGGGCACAGAGGGGTTAGGTAAGTTGCCCAAGGTCACACAGCCAGTCAGTGTTCCAGGGAATTAATGACATCTCCTCTACGGAGTTTTCCTTCTTTGAGATTTCCCATCTGTAAACAGCCTCTCCCTGCTGTGAACTCAGAGATTCTGATTCTGGTGAGTACCAGAGATCACTTACTAGGCTGCAAATGCTTTGGCGTCAGAATTCTGGCAACCTGATATCTGCATGCCCAACAACGCCCAGCTCAGGGCCTGCTATAGGAAAGCCTACCCCAGAGACTGCTGGGTGGGTGAATGAATGGGAGTGAGTGAGTATGTGAATGAGCCAACAAACAGGTTCATGAAGAGAGAGCCAAATGGAATTGGGATTTTCCCAGGTGAATTCACAGGCCGGTGGGAAGGGCATACGGGCAAGGCAGCAGCCCATGCAGGACTAGCCCAGGTGGGGAACATGCCTGCCACTGTGTGCCCAGCATTGGCCAGGTACCTTAAGGGACAGTCATGAAAGATCCTCATCTTCAGAGGGCCGGGAAGGGAGATCCAATTAACACCCAAGAAGCAACTGGGGAACAGTTAGTTACAAAACAGTGACTACTGCCTGTGGAGACTGGAAGGGGCCAGTTAAAGAAGTCAGGACTGCCTTTCTGGAGGAGGAGGAGGAGAAGAGGCTGGCACTGAGCTAGGCAGAGGGTGAGGACAAGAGAGAAAGACAGACGCTAAAAGATGAGGAGGCAGGAAAGAGCATAGTGATCTGGAGAAACACAAGGATGCCAGTGTGAGTTCTGCGGACAGGAAGCAGAAATTGAAGGTGACAGAGGGAGAGGGGTGGGTTTACAGAGACATAGGTTTGAGGCAAGTGTGGCTCATAGATAATTTTTGCTAGGACTTTAAATACATATCTTAAATTTTAATAAATACTTAACATAGTACTTATTTTTAAATTATGTCTTTAATTTACATTTGTTGTAAAAGGAAACTTTACATCACTGTCATAAATTGAAAAAGAATAGAATAGAATAGAATAGAATAGAATAGAATAGAACCATAAGAATAAGCACAAGAGAAATAAAACCAGGTTACTGCATCCTAGCTGGTGTCCACTCTCTTTGGAAGGCTCTGAGCCTGAAGCCTGCTCTCTCTTTGTTAAAAAAGAAATCAAGCGAGTCTAGAGAAGTGTTAAAGTGTAGTAGCACCAAACCAAGACTTTCTCCATAGCTGGGTCAGAGAGACCAGAAGGAGACTGGAAAGGCCATGCTGTTCTCCTTCTGGGACCCAGTGCTGCCTGCCGGCTGCTCCATGGACTCCGGGGCTCTTTCTATTACTCTTGAACCAGCATTCATTTCAGTAACTGATGAGTCTTTAATGCCCAGAGAGGAGCCCTGGCCCCAGCTCCATGCCCCCCCGCCCTGTGCCCGGTCACACCTGAATGCTTCTCTCTCTTGCAGGGAATACCAACAGCATCTTTGCCCTGGACTACATCAGTGGAGCACTGACCTTGAATGGCCTGCTGGACCGGGAGAACCCCCTGTACAGCCACGGCTTCATCCTGACTGTGAAGGTGAGAACTACGTGGGCACCTCTACCCCAGGTAGAGGGGATGCCCCCGCTCAGATACCAGCCTCCAGCGGTGTCCGAGGGCTCCTGCCCCTGGTGGTGGCTCCAGAAGCACATCGCTTCCGTGCTCTCACCCTGCACTGCCTCCCGGGGCTGTGCCCAGGGCCCCATTAGGAAGGCACCCAAATTATGAAGTTGTAGGTGTGCTGGGCGTGCCGCATCCATTATCAACAACCACATAGGATGGAACTTGTATGCCCTCTCAGTGGGAGGCACACAATAGGTGCTCATCCTGTGGTCCTTCCTTACTTTTGTCCCAGCATTCTAAGTTCTTTGTTGCAGCCACCTAGAATTCTGGAACTTGCCCCGTTTCTGGGGTTCTGTCCCACTGCCATGTGCCACAGCTTCCTGGGTTAAGAAACAGCAATGCAGCAGGGAGGAAAGGAGGTGCTGGGGTCCCCACCCCAGAATGTGAGGCAGAGCTACAGTCCTACACCCCCTGCAGCTGCCTGCCACTCATGGTCGGTTTTAATTCAAATCAGTGACTTGCAGAGCCATTCCCTGAGAAACCCATTTAGGGGTATGGATCCTGTCTGAGCCACAGGGGCTCTTCCCAGCCCAGGCCATCAGCCATCGATTGAGAGAAATGGGTGGCCCAAAGACTGAGGCCAGGGGCTCTGGGAAGGAGGCCCTTCCATTGCCATGGGGAGGACGGTGCAGCCCAGCCTGGCCCTTAATTGCTGTCCTTGACCTTGAGAGGCTCTGCTGTTCAGGTGTGGGTTAGCCATGGGAGGGTGTGCTCACACCACTGTCCTTCCCTCCCATCTGCTCCCCTCCCATGGAGGTGAGGTGGTAGGTCCACCAGAGAGAGCTGCCCCCTGGTCCCAGCACCCCACTGTGGGACTTGAACTCTTTCTGTCTTTATATAAAATGTGGGGGTGTGTTCTCACACTTAGCTGTGAACCCGAATCCCCTGGGAAGCTATTGAAAGGTATCTGTTCCTGTGTCTCTTACCCAGAGAGATTCAGATTCAGAAGGTTGAAGTCAGAACTGGGAATGGGCACTTTTGGGCCCATGGCTCTGGCCCACAGACCGGACACCCAGTTATCTGAGTCAGTCCATCTATGCTGACCCTCAGTGCCGAGCCCAGGGTTCAGGCCATAGCAGATGCTCGGTTGTCTTGATTAACCACCAGCACAAACATTCTTGGTCTCAGTTTCACCATCTGCCAAAGAGGATGAAGACTTCCCCCTTGTCCCTCGATGAACCCCCAGATCTATCTTGTCCTCACCCCATCTCATCCATCTGCTGTCAGTCTTAGGCTCCTACTACCTGAGCTAGAAATCTACTCTGGCTGTGAATCCTTGTACAAGTTACTTAATCTCTCTGAGCCTCAGTTTCCTGATCACTAAAATGGGGATGCTAATGATAAAATCTTCCTCCTGGAGTTGGGGTGAGGATTAGATGGGATCATTCACATTGAAGCACAGTGGCTGGTGCTGAGAAAGTCCTTGCTAAGCAAGAGCTGTTGCTGTGATTAGCTGCCTTCACCCCGGGGTGACTGGTCTCTGTCCGCAGGGCACAGAGCTGAACGATGACCGCACCCCATCTGACGCTACAGTCACCACGACCTTCAATATCCTGGTTATTGACATCAATGACAACGCCCCAGAGTTCAACAGCTCCGAGTACAGCGTGGCCATCACTGAGCTGGCACAGGTCGGCTTTGCCCTTCCACTCTTCATCCAGGTGGTGGACAAGGATGAGGTGAGTCCCTGGGCACATGGCCCATGCAGACCCACCACCCATCTGGACCCACCACCCATCCAGACCCACCCCCCTGCCTGGGCTGTCCAGGTCCTCAGCTATAAAATAGAAACAAACATTGCAGCACCCCACTCCTGGTAGCTTCTGAAGATAAATAAGGCTGAAAAAAAAAATCACTAGTCTCTACTTTTGGATTACCCCCTACACCCTGGAAAAAACATGTGAGCACATGTTTCCATATGTGTGGTTATTATTTAGAAGTTACATACATGATCATCATACTAATCTAGTAGAGACATTGTAAAGCATGCACAAAAATGCAATTTTAAAAGGTGGAAATAAGGCCAGGTGCAGTGGCTCACGCCTGTAATCCCAGCACTTTGGGAGGCCGGCAGATCAGGAGGTCAGAAGTTCGAGACCAGCCTGGCCAACATGGCGAAACCCCGTCTCTACTAAAAATACAAAAATTAGCCGGGCGTGGTGGCGGGCACCTGTAATCCCATCTATGTGAGAGGCTGAGGCAGGAGAATTGCTTGAACCTGGGAGGTGGAGGTTGCAGGAGCTGAGATAGCACCATTGTACTCCAGCCCTGGCAACAAGAGCAAGACTCCATCTCAAAAAAAAAAAAAAAAAAAAAAAAAGTAGAAATAAACCATATATGTATTTTCACATACCTGATGGATCATCTGCTGCCCTCTCTGGGATGCCTGTACCCATTTTTGCTCCTGTTCAAATAATGACCTTAGCAGAAACTCTAATTCCTGTTTTTGGTGTAATAATGACCCCGAATTTTCCATGTGAAGAGCGAAAGGACCTAAGTGCTTTGGAGGGGATCCCACACCATAAGAAGACCCCTGCATCACCGGGGATCTGCCCTGGCTGGGCCCAGTCTTAAAAGGAAGTAAGGGAGAGCTGCAGAGGAGGAGGGAGGAGGCTCAGGTTGGGGGCAGCCCCCTGCACTGCTCCTGCCACATCACAGGGGCAGGGGTGGGGAGGGGCAGAGCGGCCAGGCCTCTATGAGTTGGGGCCAGGTCTCCATCCCTTCAGGACTCTCTCAGCCTGCCTCCTCCCCTGCCCTCACCCCTGCCTTGTCTTGTGCCCCATCTCCCTGCCTGTCAGCAGCTGCCATGCTAATAGGACTTCTATTTATTACTGCTGCTCCTCCTGGCCCACTCTGCTCAGGAATTCCATTAGGTTTTCCAGCCTGAGGTGCTTCTCTTCAATTACTCTTTGCGTGGGTCTGCTGTGGTGGCCTTGCTCCAGGCTGGTCTTCCTCCACCGCCCTCGGAGGAGCCGTCTCTACTCTGGCTGCTTAGCAAGCGGCCCTCCCTGTTGACCCAGGAGCCCCTCTGCCCACGGCTCTTGCCCACTTCCGTCAGCTCCTCTCAACCAGACACGGTCCCCCCAAGGACTCAGGGCACGTGGGCAAGTCAGTCCCACCATGCGCATGTGTGTGTGTTCAGGTGTGTGCGCACACGTGTGTGTGTGTGTGTGTGTGTGTGTATGTGTGGGTCTCCACCTCCTGCTAAGACATTCCATACCTATCTGTCCGAGGTAACTAAAGTATGTATTGATCACCTACTGTTTACAAGGAGCTATATTTAACCTCTTGGGGAGCCAAGTGTAACCCATGGTCCTTGTCCCAAGGAGTCAACAGTGTGTTGATACAAATACAGTATGTACATTTAAAACATATTTTAAAGCCAGGCACAGTGGCTCACACCTGTAGTCCCAGCACTTTGGGACGCCGAGGCAGGTGGATCGCTTGAGGCCAGGAGTTCAAGACCAGCCTGGGCAACGTGGTGAAACTCCATCTCTACTAAAAATACAAAAATTAGCCAGGCATGATGGTGTGCTCCTGTAATCCCAGCTACTCAGGAGGCTGAGGCATGACAATTGCTTGCACCTGGGAGGCAGAGTTTGCAATGAGTAGAGATCGCACCACTGCACTCCATCCTAGGTGACTCTGTCTCAAAAAAAAACCCCAAAAAACATATTTTTTAATGTAGCAGTTTTAACAGGTGGAAAAAGCAGGTATTAAAACAAGTTCTAATATGTTCTCACACCCTGATGGATCACTTTGTATTCCCCTTTAGGGCAGGCACCTCCTTTTGGAGATGACTGTATGAATGAGATGCTCAGATGAAAGTCCCACCTGTGGTTTCAGGAGATCCATAATGCCCAAGAGAAGAGAAATATGGATACCAGCGTGGGGTCCAAGTCCAGTGACCACAGGCAGGGAGGAGTCAGCTGGAGAAGGGGCAGTAGGGGCTGGGAGGATCAGGAGAGGCTCTATGGTGAGAAGGGCCTAGGGCTGTACCCAGGGACACACAGGAAGGTCGGCTGGCCAGAGCAGGCCACAATCCAGGCAAGCAAGGACGTGTGCAGTGGGGAGGTAGGCCAGGACCCCAGCCAAGGAATTGAGGCTTGATCTTGGAGGCAACCCAGAAGGAAGGCAGCTTGTGTGGGGGCGGCACAAGCTCTGGAGTCAGATAGGGCCTGTGTTTCAGCCTGGCCTTGCCATGTACTAGCTGTGTGACCTCAGGGAAAGTAATGAGCCTCACTTTGTCCATTTGTTTAAAAAAGAATAGAAAAGAAAGAGAATGTATCCATCAGCTTATATTGTAGTAATGAGTTAGCCCCACATGAAGGTTGATTTCTCCTGCGGATGAGAGGCCAGCACAGGTGGGCAGGGAAAGCCCACCCGTGTAGTCGCCGACGGGCACAATCTGCAGGTCCCTTGGTCGTCCCTGCAGCACGGAAAAGGCAGCTGGAGGCCTAAGCACCAGCTCTTCTGTGCTTCCTCCCAGAAGTGGCTCTGTGACTTCTACCCAATGACTATTGGCCAAAACTAGTTATGTGCCTCCACCTCGCCACCAGCAGGCCAGGAAGCATGGGGAAGGTGCCAAGTAGTTGTCTCTGCCACAGAGGAGGAGGCATGTACAGGGCGCAGCACAGCACCTGTCTCACAAACGTTAGCCGTTGTCATCATTGAGGAGCTGTAGCTCCTGACCAGGACTGGGTCCAGCGAGCACTGCCAGCTGTAAGGCCGGAACCCCCCAGGCCTGCTCACCCCAACTGGTTGAGGGCAATGTAACCCTGACACCTCCGGTTTTATCTCAGGCTCCCTTTGCTAGAAGTGCTTTCTGAAATGTCTGCAGGAAAGCTCACGGGTATCTGGGTCCAACCCGCCTCTAATGACTGCCCCCCACCCAGGCTCAGCCATTGGCATACCCGCTGCCGCCAGGGCACCCAATGCCACCAGGGACCATTCCCTGCTCTCCATGGCTGTTTTCCCAAGGGAGCTGGTCGGTGTCTCTGACAGTGCAAGCCTGGCCTCCTCTTCTCCGGGGCACAGTGAGTTGCAGAGACAGAGCCAATGAGGAGAGGCAGCCCAGGAGCCCAGGCCACCCAACCCTGAGGTCACCTTGGCCATCTTCCAGCCTCCGGGTGAGGTGGCCCCCAAACCATCCCGCATGTGGCACCGGGCCCATTCCTCAATAAGAGGGAGGGATGAGTTGCTTTCGGCCCCAGCCCTGCTCCCGTGTGTCTCGAGTCCTTCTCTGGAGGAATCCAGAGCTGGCCAGGTGAATGCTGCAGAGGACCAGTCTCGGGTATAGGGAGGCCCCACCATGATGGAGGATTAGGCCCAGGCACCCCGTGGAGCATGTAACCACATTGTCAACAGGAGCAAAAGAAGGACTGCAAAAGCAGTTGAACATTGCCTGAGTGTCCAGAATCAGAAAAATCAGGGAACCACAAAGAGAAATCAGGCAACTGTTAGAGAAAAGATTTTTAGAAAGGTGTTGTTTCTTGCCGGTCCGTTTCTGAGGAAAAAATACATCTGTTGGGATTTGTGTCTGGGTTGAAGGTGACTCTGGATTTGCTTGGTGTGGCAGGAAAACGTGTTCATTGAGCAAATTCTCTGGAGGGAAGGGAGCCGGTGGAGCAGTCACAACCCTCTGTCCCAGGCTCTGTGGAGCCAAGTGACTCTCGCACTGCCCGTGATTAGTGTGAGGATCCCATTAAATCTAACTCCTGATTGCACAGAATGGTGCACGGGGGCAGGGCATGCCTGGTTTGACTCACCAGTGTAACCCAGGCCCCCATGCTCTGCCTGGAATGTGGGGGGCACTCCAGAAATGAGCATTGGTTGAGTTGATGCATGGTTAAATGCCCAGGTATCAGCGAGATGGCCCAGGGCTTTTCCCAAACCGGGTCTGGCTGAGTTTGTGTAGCAAGGATGACTTCAGAAATCCACTGTGGGGCAGCGGAGGGAGCTGATGCAAAACAGAAAAGGGAAGGAGGAAGCAGTGTAACTTCTCCAGAGGAACTTTGTGGCAGTCGCTCCTAATGAGGACGCTAATCGAATTCACTGTTGCCACCAGATTGAAGATTCTGCTCAGTCTCTCACTGAATCTCGGGCTCTGCCAGACCATTCACAACAACAAAGGTGCTTGAAAGCAGTCCTTTCTGTCTCCCAAGGACTCCATTCACATTGTCAAGTCTCACTTAGTAATTTCTTCTCCTTTGCCTGGCTATAGAAAACCAGGGAAGGAAAGGACGGGGTGGGCTGAAACCAGCAACAACCCATTGGTACCTTGTGACAGTTGAAATGCAAATAGCTGGTTGTGATGCAAATCAGAAAAAAAAAAAAAAATCCGAAAGGCAGAAGCACCAGAAGTCAGCCTTGGTGTGGGGAGCTCATCTCTGAGTTTCAAATTAGAGGTTGTGGCAGCCTCATTCCCCTGCACGCAGCGGCTGGGCGTTTTCTCATGTCTTCCTCGGTGTTCTGGGGAGCCATGGTGAATCGGCAACCCACTCACCCACCTGGAGTCCTACGATGTATATCCTTAAACCCCCTGTGCCGCCCTTGCCCCCAGCATATTCTTTGTATTTTCTCTACTTGGGTCAACTTTTCCTCTCCTGGCCTTGCCTGCAGCCCTCCCCAGCCTCACCTCATTAACGTGCCTGGAAGCTGAGTCAGCCACTGGCAGTCCTGTTTTCCCTTCTGCACGGGGACAGTTTGTTGCGCGGGTTGGAATTTTCTGTTCAGTTGTTCTAAAAAACATTCCTCCACTTAGGCGCCAGTGGATTGCCTCTGTGTGGTATCCCCCACCGTGAAGGGTCAGACTAGCAGAAGGGGGCAGGGGACGAGGCAGGGTGGCTCAGAGACCATCTACACCTCTGGTTGCCTTACAAATCCCAGCAAGGGGTATTGTTCTTAAACAGTTGTTTCATTATACACGACCCCTCCCTGCTGACCCAGATAGCTAAAAACTGACAGTTCCTCTCATCCACTGTCAGGAGAAATACCATTTGCCGACGTCCTGCCTTCCTTCTCCAGAGCTGGGAGCGTTTGATTCGCTTTCCTCTGCCTCACTCCTAACCTGCAGCTTCTCAGAACACATTTGCTGCTGTCCTTGAGAATATATTGTGCAGAGGAGAAGGACTGGAGTAGGGATTGGAACACCACTCTCTTCCCCACCCCAGAGAGGCCTCGGCTGCCAGATTCTGCCTGCTTCTGGGAATTGGAATATTTCAGAAAGGCCTTCGGGCCTCATTAATTTGCCGAACCCCTGACCTTCCTGAGGGACTATGCTGAAACTTACGCAGGTGGGGGGTTAGTTATTGATTCAAGCAACAAGTGTTATGTGCACCAACTATGTGCCTGCTACTGTGCTAGATCCTGGGGGGATCGAGCTGAAGACGTAGCCCCTGCCCTCCCAAAGCGTATATTTCTTTTCAGTGGGGCGATGGAATTGCAGTAGAAATGGATGTTCAGAACTCTATAAACAGGGTGGGTGAGTGAGTGATGGGATGGGGTAGGGAGATTTCTGACTCTGGTCCCAGAAGGCCTTCAGAAAGGTGCTGTTGGAGCTGAGGTTAAGTGGCATGGAGGGGGCAGCCATGCAGAGCTGTGGAGGCAGAACATTCTGGCAGCAGACGTTCCCCTACAAGGGCAGAGATCCCCAAAAGTTAAATGGCCTGGCATTTTCAAGAAGCAGGAAAGAGGCTCTTGTGGATGTCCAGGACAGAGCTCAAGAGGATGGGGGTGTCAGGAGGCCAGGCTGCAGCCTCATCAGGGTCAGGCAGGGCCTTGTCAGGCACAGGAAGGCATATTTCTGTTACTGGGAGCCCCGGGAAGCCAGGGAGCTCATGTGGTCTGAGTCGCCTTTCTCAAGGAGCCCTCTGATGGCTGTGTTGAAATGTGCAGGGTGGAAGCAGTGAAATGGAGTGAAGTCTCCTACACGGGAGATGCTCCCCACTCCCGTGACCACGCATTCCAGTGTCTGACGGTTTAGCAGTTTAACCATTTTCCTCTTCAGGTGTTTGCAGAAAGCCGGAGAACCCCCAGTTCCCTGATCATAGAACCTTAAAGGTCCAATAGGAACTGCTCTTTGGAACTTTTCCCAGGATGCTGAGTTGGCCCCTTCAGCCTTTGTGACTGAGACTCTGTGATTTCAAATCGGCCCAGGATTCTGAACTCTGACCTCAGCCTTCCACTACCAGACCTACCCCGACTGCCGTGAGAAGGTGGCAGAGAGAGCGCCCAGGCCAGGTTCTCAGCGAGTTCTTATTCCGCACTCAGGTGCGATTCCAGGCAAGCCTCGTCCCCACGCCGTGCCTCAGTGTCTGCCTCTGGAAAACCATGAGTTGGGCCAGTCAGTCTTTAAGTTTCTACAAATCCTAACGTTCTCTTCATTCAAGAGGACGTGGGTGGGAAGGGGAAGGTGCCGCCTGGGGCTTCCCCCTGCCCACCGACCCTGCCGCCGGCCCATCCTCCTCTCCCTGAGCCGGCTCCACGGACTTGGCTCCGGCAAACCCAGCTCCCACTTCAAGCAGAGGGACTTGGGCGCCTCTCTGGCCCTCCTCTCTGTCCCCAACCCCAGCCTGCCACGTATTTGTGTATTTGATACCCCCTGCAGCATCCCTTTTCAGGGAAGGACAAGAGAGGCAGTTGGAGTGGTTAGAAATAAAATGAACCAGCCAGACAGCCTGGGTGCCACTCGGCTTTCCTACTTTTGATCTGTGTGACCTTAGGGGCTTATTTATCCTCTGATGCCATTTTCTTATCTGTGAAGTAGAGATAATAGCCGCTGTACCTCACAGAGTGGCTATCAGGATTAAATGGGTTCATATCTGTATTTAGAACAGTGCCTAACCCATAAAAAGTACTCTTGAAGTGGCGTATGCTGGCACACACCTGTAGTCCCAGCTACTTGGGAGGCTGAGGCAGGAGGATTGCTTCAGCCCAGGAGGTTGAGGCTGTAATGAGCTATGATTGCACCACTGCACTCCAGCCTGGGTGTCAGAGAGAGAACCTGTCTCTAAAAGAAAAGGAAAAGCATACTTTAGACATTAGCTATAATAATAATAATTAGTATTACTATCCCCTGTCCTTTCCATAGAGGAAGAAGTCAAGGCTCAGAGGACTTAAGCGGCTTGCCCAAGGTTACACAGCTAACTGGTCTCAGAACTTGGTCTTGAACTCTCAGCCTTGCGCTTCTTGCATGTGCTGCAGGGCTCCCCATTTGCAAACATGGCTTCCTGTTCTCTCTCATCTCAGTTTTCAAAACTCTGATAATTTTTATTTCCCAGTGTCCACTGAGGAGATGAGCTTAAGTGATAGCATTAGACAAGAGTGGGCACATCCGACTACAGCTGTCCAATATGGGGAAACCGACTCTGAGTGGGGCCTTAAAGAAGTGAGAGCCCCCCATGAACGTGGGTAGAAAGCCAGCCTCTGCTGGCATGAGACGCACCCCAGCTGGTGGTCGCTTGGGACCCGAGGGTTGAGAATTCAGTCACAGGGCTCAAATCCACTGGGCGACCTCCTGAAGGTTTGGTCCCACTGAGCAGAGGGGCCTGCACTGCAGAGTGAACGGGGACACATCTGGCAGGAACTGATTCCCGTTTCAGGCAGGAGATGACACGGTTCATTTGTTTGAGGGGCATAGAAAAAAAAAAAAAAAGAGAGAGAAAGAATTACCCACCTCCCCATGGAGAAAACATCACCAAATAAATTTAAAAAACACACACACAAATGACAAGGAGAAAAGGCCACATTCCTGAATGCTGGGGAGGGGGTGTGGGGGGCTGGGGGTGAGAAGGGGAGACTGTTCTGGTTCTCCTGCTCATCTCAGTCTTTATTTTTATCCGTCGCCCTCATTTTCCATTCCACATGTGTTCCAGGCCTGTCAAGCAGCAGCAGCCCACAACCTTGTATTTATTTAAATTTATTTTCACATTTGGTCCTGTTAGGCAGTTTGTCTGGGCTGCAGTGCCTCCCGGCCCTCCCCATGCAGCTCTGCAAAGGTTGCGTTCCTGGCTGCAGGCTTCTCCTGCGGGCCTCTTTGGCTTCCTTTCAGTCCAGGAGTTCTCAGCCCACCTGGGGAAGGGGGACCACAGACCACCCGAGGCATCCATGATCCTGGGTGGAGAAAAATCTGCATCTTTCTTTTCACCAGCTTCTAAGTGAATCGCAGCATTCCTTTAATTACAAATACAGAAAAAATCAAAGTGGTATTAGCTTTACCTGTGGCTTTGACCCCAAGAGACATCTCAGATATTTTTATATCACGTTACATGTGTCACAGACATCTCAAAATACCGTTTACACTCATCACTGCTCTGAAATTACGGCATGTATGAGACTGGCTGCTAAGTCTCCTTGTTTAATGCATCTTGCACATACAGGATTATAACAACCTTTTAAAATACTTGGATAACTGTATTTCAAAATAATTAGTTGACTTTGTGGTCCCTTGTATTTTAGTTTGTGGAAAATAAAAATTCCAAGAAGGGGTTGCCTGGGCTTCGCCAGACTCTCAGAAGGGTCAGGCACAAAAAGATGAACACCTCACGCTTAGTCCCTGTACCGCACTAACCCTAGCTCCCCACTCGGGCCTTTACTGCAGGGCTGACGTCTGCTGGTTCTTAGAGCTGGCATCCTTAGCCGCACACAACGTGGGGATGGGCAGTGCGGGAGCAGGGAGGAGACAAAACCTGTGGCTCCATGTCACGTGTTCAGCTGAGGGTCCCTTTTCCAGCTCTGGACCCTCCAGGCCACTGTTCAACTGAGCCCCAGAAATCTACACCCCAGCATCTGCTCAGTGGGAGAGACCTGGTCAATGCACCTTCTTGCCACCCCAGAGAGTGGGTGCAGCTGCTCTAAACTCTCCCCACCTGCTGGTGTGACCCAGGGCATGGACCTCTGTTTTTCCATCTCCTAAGCAACTTGAAGTAGAAACCAAACTCTAGAAGCAGTGAAGAGAGGTGAGGGAAAGAAGGGGCAGGCTGCCAGCATCCTGTGGCGCAGATGCAGGGTTCGCACTCTCGGATGTACAATTGTCCTATTTTCCAGACCTTTCTTTCTCCTCCATGAAGGAGGTGACTGGGTTCTGGCTGGAAAAAGGAAGTGGATGGATTTCCTCCAACATTCTGTACTTTTCACCAGCTTGTGATTTCATCAATGAAGTAAAGCAGAGAGGGGTTAGAGGGCCCTTGTCCAGGGAGCAACCAAGGCAAGGCATGCAGAGAAGTGGGGGTCTTCATTGCCTCGCCCCATGCCGGAAGCCAGGGAGCCTATCCTGGCTGCTCTTATTTTGTAAAGGTTCTCTGGTGACTTTGACTTCGTAGCAAGGGTTGAGCATTCACGCAAAGCAATGTCCACACGGCTGGTACCTGGGATTCCTGGGGCCCTGGTGAACACCTCTCCACATCTCTGTTCTCCCATCCTCTGCCCTGGCAGCAGGCAAGGGGTCTGTTTGCAAGGCCTTGGTTGTCTTACAGCTTCAGCTCACATTTCTAGAGTTCCTCCCCCAAGATTTAGTCGCTCCAGGAAAATATCTGTTGACTTCAGAGCAAAGCCATTCTGGAAGAGAAGCTAGAGGGAGCAGACAGCCCAGATTGTGCCTTTTCCCATTAATTTCTCCCCAGTTGCCTTCACTGAGGATCTTATTGTGATGGTGGTGATTATTAAGATTTTTCTGTCCATGGCTGCATCCTATCGCGTGCTTCCTTCCAGTGAGCTAAGCTCCAGCCTCCCTGAGGACCAGAGGGTGTCCTCTGCCATGATTCAGACAGCTCCTAATTTAGTCTCTTCGTAAATCTAATTAGCATGCTGTTTACACCAAGCCCCATACCCCTGCCATACCTGTGTGGCAGCCGCGGTGCCAGTGCCCGCCCCTCACCTCCTCCCCACGCCAGTTCCCGCAGCTCCCAGCCCAGAGTCCCCTCTAACAGCTGGAGTTCATCTTTCATGTTGGATTTGGGGAATTGGTCCCCTCTCACACGCCTCCCTGGCAGGCTCCTTCCCCACACCCACAGCCACCCACACTCCTGAGCAGGGCTGGCACCACGGGAAGTAGTGAGAATCATTTTACCCATGGAGTCATGCTCCCTCAAAGCAGTTGCGGGGCTTCCTGAAGACCTCCATGGGAATCAGAAGCAGAACTGGCAAACTTTCTTCTCTGTACCTCTTCTTCTCCCCAGCACCTCTTGGCTGGCTTGTGCCCTCTCTGGTGTCCCTTCGCTGTGGGTGCCAGTGAGCCCAGTTTCACCCTGGAACCTCCCATGCTCCCTCTGCCTGCCCCATTGGCCACCCCACCTCATACCCCTAATAGTAACAGGTGTGTCCTGTTTTCCCTCTGTCTTGAACAAGTCTGCGGTAAGCACAGCTCAGCTGGGAGTTGTGCCTGTGTGTCTCAACCCATCACCATCATGGGCCGTGAAATGTCCTAATCAACAAGTAACAGGAACCGCAGATTCCCGCTGGGCAGCTGTGGCCAGAGTGGGCCACCAGGAGCGCGGGAGCCTCCTCCCCAGCCCACGCTGGGCTCTGCTTGCCTACTAACTCTGTCCCCTGAAAGGGAAGAATGGTGCATGGATGGGGCTGGGCGCAGGACAGAGGGAGAGGCAAGGCATTTCATGGCAAGGCAAGGTGTCACAGCTGTGCTCTCACTCTGTCCATGCAGGCTTAGGGAAGATCCTCCCTTCTTCCTCTCCAGGCCTCAGTTTCTCCATCTGTTAAAAAGGAATTCATTACAAAGGAATTGAGAGTGAGATTTTTTTTTTTTTTTTTTGAGACAGAGTCTCCCTCTGTCACCCACGCTGAAGTGCAGTGGCACAATCTCGGCTCGCTGCAATCTCCACCTCCTGGTTCAAGTGGCTTTCCTGCCTCAGCCTCCCGAGTAGTTGGGATTACAAGCACCCATCACCAAGCCTGGCTGATTTTTGTATGTTTAGTAGAGATGGGGTTTCACCATGTCCGCCAGGCTGGTCTTGAACTCCTGACCTCAAGTGATCCGCCTGCCTCGGCCTCCCAAAGTGCTGAGATTACAGGCATGAGCCACCACACCCGGCCTGAGATAAAATTTTCAACATCGAAGTTGTCATAGGTTTACATCCCAGGTTGCAAGGTGCAGAGCACGTTTTCCCCTCCCTGGTTCTGACTAGCGCTAGCATCAACACATGGATGACATATTTGCTCTTTTCATGTGGGCAAAACGAGGCTCAGGGAGGAAATGTTTTAGGGAAGGTCGCAGAGCATGGGAAGAGATGCCTGGTGGCTAGCGAAGCACGTAGATAGCACGCGGCCACGGGCCTCAGGCAGGAACAAGGAAGAGATGCCCTGAGGGATGTGCACATTGAGTGGGAGGTGGGATTGGCTCATTCCTTCATTCATTCAACAAATATTTGTTGAACACCTACTGGATGTCAGATGTGTTCTAGCATCGATTCTTCAGGAACACACAAAGTTCAGCCTTTGGGCAGCTAAGGTTCCAAGGATGGAAGACCAAAGAAACAAACAGATGCATATGATGTCAGGTGGTGAGAAGAGCCATGGAGAAAAAGAAAGCCGGGTAAGGGGATTAAGGGAGTCCTGGGAGGGGTAGAATGGTCAGAGGAGGCCTTGACAGGCCTGGATGAAGTGAGAGGGCACAGACTCTGTGGATATCTGGCGGAAGAGTGTTCAGGCAGAGGGAAGGGCAGGTGCAGTGGCTCTGCAGCAGGAGGCCCAGGGGCTGAGAGACAAGGTCCAAGAGGCCCAGGGCCGTGGTCAGGGCTTTGCTCTCACAGGAATGAGATAGGAAGCTGCCTGAGGGGAGCAGGCAGGCAGTGATGTGACAGGAGTGAAGTTTCGGGAGGACGCGCGGTGGAAGACACCCAACTACCGTCCATCCACTGCCAAATGGAGAAACTGAATGTGATGCCTCCATGCAGCGGCCGTTATTCAGCCATTGCAGGAATGAATGAAGCACTGACCGGCTACAGCAGCCATGGCCCTGGGAAACACAAAAGGCCACTGGGTGGATGATTTCGTGTGCGGGAAACATCCAGAAGAGGCAAATCCACAGAGACAGGAAGCAGATTAGTGGTTGCCAAGGGCGGGGGAGAGAATGGGATGCTTCATGGGAACAAAGCTTCATTTGTGGGGGAGACGAAAATGTTTTGGAACTAGATAGAGGGAGTAGTGGTTGTACAACCTAGTGAATGTAGTAAAAATACTGAATTGGATACTATCAAATGGTTAAAATGGTGACTTTTATGTTATATGAATTTTATCTCCATTTTTTAAACATTTTTTTAAAATTTTATTTTGAGACAGCGTATCACTCTGTCACCCAGGCTGCAATGCAGTGGTGTAATTATAGCTCACTGCAGTCTCGACCTCCTGGGCTCAAGGGATCCTTCCACCTCAGCCTCCCCAGTAGCTGGGACTACGGCACCTGCCACTGTGCCCAGCTAATTTTTAAACTTTTTGTGGAGATGGGACCTCACTATGTTGCCTAAGCTGGTCTCGAACCCCTGGCCTCATGAGACCATCCTGCCTTGGCCGCCCAAAGTGCTGGGATTACTGGCATGAGCCGTTGCCTCAACCTAAAAAAATTTTTAAAAGGATGCTGTGTCTGCCAGGGGTGGGGGTAGATGAATAGACCCTGAGGGGCAGGGGCCTTTCCTAGGAGTGACTGCCATGGTTCAGATGGGGCCTGTGGAGGCTGAGGAGTGGTCGGCCGCTGGATCTGTTTTGAAGGGAGAGTCAGTGAGATTTGCCAATATGGGAAGGGGAGGGAGGGAGTTAAGAGTGACTGCACAAGGTGTTTGGCCTGAGCAGTTAGAAAAGTGAAGTTCTTACTTCCTGATACGGGAAAGCAGTCGATTCAGTGAGGGGATGATAGAATCCATAGGTTAGCTTTCAGCGTGTTACATTTGACATGCTTGTTAGACATCCAGATGGAGGTGCCAAGAAGGCGCATGGGCTGTGCTGGTAGATACCTAGCAAGCAGCTCTGGGGCCTGGGTGTCGGTGAGGGGCTGCCTCATAGCATTTAGTAATCTCTGTGGTGTCAGTGCTCCTCGATGGCCGATCTCAAGCTACTGGTGTGGTCTCTGTTGGCTCTCCCAGATTCTAGAAATCCAACCGTTGGCTCTCAGGAGCCTCTAGATCCCCAGCTACTACCATGTGGATCCAGGCTGGAGGTGGGAATGAAAGTGTTGCCAACACCCAGGTTGTATTTAAAACCACCGGTGGCCAGCATAGTGGCCCACACCTGTAATCCCAGCACTTTGGGAGGCCAAGGCAGGAGGATCATGTGAGCCCAGGAGTTGGAGACCAGCCTGGGCAACATAGTGAGACCCCCATCTCTACAAAAACAAATAAAAATTAGCTAGGCATGGTGGCGCACACTTGTAGTCCTAGCTGCTGGGGAGCTGAGGCAGCAAGACTGCTTGAGCCCAGGAGATTAAGGCTGCAGGGAACTGTGATCATACCACTGCACTCCAGCCTGGGCAACAGAGCAAGACCCCAACTCTACCTAAAACAAATGAATGAATAAATAAATACACCGATCTAGCTGGGTTCACTTGGGAAAGGGGTGTGGATAGAGCAGAGAGGAGGGTGGGTGCTGGGCAGCCCTAGGACACCCTGATGCTTCACTTTAGGGGAGATGAGGATGACTGAGGAGCCACCCCCAAGGGAAGGGAAAGAGGAGCAAGAGGGAGCACTGAGGACAGGAGGAAGACTCAGGCGAAGGAGGGAGTGGAGTGTGCAGGAACAGAGGCAGGACTCAGAAGACTTAAAGGCAGCTCTAATGTCTTTCAGTAGTGGCAAATTAGCAAGCGTATCTTAGTCTTTTTCTGTTTTTGGCATAATGCCTTGTTGTGATAGCCCTCATTAGGGAATGTCCAAACCTACTCGCATTTACAGAGCAGGCCTACCAGGACTTTTCTTTTTCTCTTAATCCACTTAGTCCCCTTCTCCCTCCTGCCTCCAAAGCCCTCCTCTTGCACACCAGGTGGCCAACCTTCTTAGAGGGATGCCAGAGGTCCCCTCCCTAGCTCTGCGGATCGCTCAGATATGCTAAATAGTCCTACAGGGACAGACTGTGCTTAAATAAATAGATCACTAAAGGGAATTGAGAATCAGAGGAATCTCAAAGGCATTGTGCTAAAAGAAGCCACTCGCTAATGCCCTGTGCTGCATAATTCCATGACATTCTCAAAAAGACAAACTTACAGGAACAGAGAACAGGTCAGAGGTGGCTAGGGGTGGGAGAGGGGTCCCTGTAAACAGATGGCACAAGGAAGTGTTGGGGGCGGTGGGACTCTTCTGTGTCCTGGTTGGAGGGGATAGGTAACAAGAATCTATGCATGTGTTAAAATTCATAGAACTATATACCAAAAAAGTCAACTTTACAACATGTTAATTAAGAAAAACTATAAATTATGGAATACACTCCCACACCTATCCCCCAAAAAGGATGAAGTGAGAGGCAGTAGCATGAGCAGCAGCACTGGTGGGCTTCTAGACTAAGATAGCCCCATCCTTCTCTCCACTGTCATTAAATCAGCAAGTGCGTAATTCGCACCCTCCTATACAGCTAGAAAGGCCAGTTAGAGGGCCTTGAATGCTGCTGTGAGATTCAATCTAATTCAGCAGGCAATTGGGAGCCATAGATAGTCCTTGAGCATAAGTGATATACTCAGAGCTGTGCTTTAGGTTGATTAATCTGGACACGTGGAGAGTGGGGGTGGTACCAGTGGGCAATGACAGAGAGCACCGGTGGGGGTGGGGACCTGGCGAGGGGTCAGGCCTGCTTAGATGTGGGGTCTGTAGGAAAGGCAGGGGTTGAGATGAGGCTGCAGTTTAGAGTTCTAGCAATGGGAGTGACAGAAGCTCAAAAGAGCAGGCTTTTGAGGGAGGCTTTTGAGGGAGCAGGCTTTTGAGAGGGAGGGCCTAGATGGATAAAAAGATGGGAGCTGCCACCATCTGCCATCACCCTGCTGTGCAGCGGCCAGGCCATCCTGGTTCCATCTTTACCTCAGTATAGCTCCTCACCTGAACACCCTCCACCACCTTTGCATGCCCTCTCTTTCTCTCTGTTAGTCTGTCTTTGAATCTGATCCTCTCTCCCTGTCTCTCTGTCTCTCACCCGCCTTCCCACGTGTCTTAGTCCATTTTGTGTTGCTTATAACAGAATAACTGAAACGGAGTAACTTAAGAAACAAAATTTATTTCTTGCAGCTATGGAGGCTGAAAAGTCCAAGGTCAGGGGGCTGCATCTGGTGAGGGCCCTCTTGCTGGTGCAGACTCTGCAGAGTCGTGGGGTGGTGCAGGGCATCTCGCACGGTGAGATTGCTGAGCGCGCTCTGCATAGCTCAGGTCTCTCTTCCTCTTATAAAGCCACGAGCCCCCCTCCCGGGATAACCCGTTCATCCATTAACTCATTAATCCACTAATCCATGAACGGATTAGTCCATTCATGGGTGCAGAGCCCTCATGATCCAATCACCTCTTAAAGGCCCTACCTCTCAATACTGCTACATTGAGGATTAAGTTTCAACGTGAATTTTGGGGGGAGACATTCAAACCCTAGCACCATCCTTCCTTCTCTGTGTCTGTCTCTATCTTCTGATTTTTTTTCTCACGGTCACACATCCACAGCAGATAAACAAACACACGCAACTCATTCATTCATGCCTTTATCCCTTCGTCCATTCACCCGTAGCGACAATGCGGCCAATACACATACATGCCCCACGCCCCAAATATAGGGAATGTGTCAAGTAGGAGGGGCCCTTTGCGGGCCTGAGCAGCCCTGCCTGAGGGCAGCTGAGTGACATGCAGGACTGTCACCAGGGATGGTCACCCCTCTACCCGGAGCCCAGCACCCTGTCCCAGCCCAGGACCTATTCCTGAAGACATTTGTGTTATCTTTGTTCACTGGGAAGAGGACCCAAGCCTGGGCAGCTCCCTTGGAAGAGGACTAGAAAGGAGAAGGAGATGAAATTACCTGCTCCTTATTGGCTCCCAGGGTTCCGGGACACGAAGTTCATGGCCTCCTATGACGGTGGGACCCCTGATGTACAAAGGCAGCCCAGAGAGGGCAAACAGTTTGCACGAGGTCACAAAGCAGGCCAGTGCCAGGCCTCTCTCCTCCTCTCCTGTCCCCTCCACTCTTCTCAGCTCCCTCTCTGCCACCCAGACATGCAGGAAAGGTGGACTCACTGTTGGAGGAGAGGCGGTGGAATACAAAGCGGTATGATTAGCAGCTGTGGCAGTGTCCCGCTCCTGATTTCCATAAGGCATTTAGATTTCTTGCCCGGCCACACATTTCTCTCTCTGTGGGAAGAGGGAAATCATTTTAGCATGGGAAATAGACAGAGCCAGGCAGCTGCTGAGTGGGAGAGCCAGTTCCCAGCTCTGCACCCTGGCCCTCCCTGCTCCCTGCCTGGAGGGCTCTAGAGGGCCTGGCCAGAAAGCAGAGGGCTGGAGACCCAGAAGGCTGGTGAGGCCAGCGAGTACTGCCTCTCTGCAGCCCTGCCCCTCAGGCCCTGTGATTCTTCCCAGAAGGGGCCCCAGAAGGAGAGGCAGGACAGTCCTGGGCTTGGGATAGACCTGGGTGCACACGTCCCTTTCCCCTGCATTTTGGACTCTTCTTCATGCATCTCTGAGAACACTTACACCCCGCTTTAGCCTCCTGCCCCAACCCCAGCCAAAACTCGGGTGCAGAGTTTGCCAGTGGAGTGTGGAAAGGGGTTGAGGCCAGGTAGAGCAGTGAGGTTCAAATTGGCAGATTCTGATCAGAATGGCAGACCTTGAAGTTGGAAACATGGCCACCGGGGCTGGGAGGTTTGCCCAGGGTTGCAAGACAGGGCCACAAGCAAGGGATTGCTGAGTTTTCCAAGTGGGGCAGGTGCCTTCCAAACAGAGCGCATGCTGGAGGGAGGGAGAAGAGGACATGGCCTGGCTCCCCTGGGATCGTGGGAGGCTGTGGGGTAGAGCATGGTGTCCTTGAGTTAAGAACTCAGGCCACATAAATCTTCTGTGGTTCCCTCTGTCCTTTGCACATGAATTACCAGTCCAGGTGGCTGTAGCAGCAGCAGCTGCTCCATCTGCAGAACTGGAAAGGACCGTGTGTCCCCCGATCTCCACATAAAGCTTGCCCTTTGGCCATACCCCTGGGCACTATTGAGGGGAGCCTCGCCCTCCTGCCTAGCCCCTCTAAGGCCACTTTATTTCAGGGAGTACCCTCTGGGCTGACTGCTCTAGTCCCTAGAGGCCCAGGGCCCGGAATGCAGAAGAGAAAGAGACAGCAAGGCTGAGCTATAAACCATGTGACATGGGCTTGGCTGGGTCCTGGGAGTTGAAAGTCTGTGCCCAGGAGCAGGAGTGGGTACAGACAGGTGGTAAAGTGTAGCTAGGCTTTGGAAGTATAAGATTCCCATAGTGCACTGGGTCAGTGGGCTGCAAATTAGGAAAATATAATTCAAAAGCACCTGACCCTCATTTGCCTTAATGCAGGTACCCAATGCACATTATGATTCTTTTCCCAGGAGAATGGAGGCTGGCTTCAGGGCCAGAGGGAGTGGAGGGAAGTCTGCACGTGCAGGTGAGGAGGACCTGCCCGCCTCGTGCCTTCGTCTACAGACAGATAATACACACATCCACGGTGAAAATGATGGCGCTGTGGTATTCTTCCCCCAAAGTGCCAGCTGCCAATCGGATTGAATTAGATTTCACAAGGCTTTTTGCAATACATGGAACTCACCAGCAAATTACCCTTAAAGAGGGAAAATCAATCATTTGGAGCAGAGATAAGCTGAAGGCAAGGCAGCCTCGGATTGATCCCGTCTGTGCAGGCGTGTGTGGAATTCAGCAGATAACCTGCGGAGAGGAGGGAGGGGAGGCTGTCTGAGAGGGATGGGAAAGGGAGAGAGGCACGGCAAGACGGGGAAGGAGGCAGTTGGAGAGGGAGAGATTGGAAAGAGGAAGGTGAGGGGCAAGAAGGGGAGGAAAGAGAAAGGAGAAGAGGGATAGAAGAAGGAAAGGAAGAGGAGAGAGAGAAGAGAGGCTGTCTTAGTCTGCACAGGCTGCTGTAACAAACCGCCGTTGACGGGTGGCTTGTAAACAACAAACTTATTTGTCTCGGTTCTGGAGGCTGAGAAGTGCAAGATCAAGGGCCCAGTAGACGTGGTGTCTGGTGAGGACCTGCTTCCTAGTTCACAGATGGCCATCTTCCCACTGTGTCCTCACATGGCTGGAGGGGCAAGGGTTGCTCTGGGGTCCCTTTTATAAGGGCACTAATCCCTTTCATGAGGACTCTGCCCTCATGACCTAATCACCTCTCAAAGGCCCTGCCCTCCTTGGGGGTTAGTATTTCAACATGAATTTTCGGGAGGGGGACACAAGCATTCCATCTCCAGCAGATGAGAAGAAATGAGGGTGAGATAAAGAGAGAAACAAGCAAAGCAGTCACAAGAGAAGGCAAGGAGAGAGGGGAGGAGAGAGAATCAGGGGAGCGGGAGAGACAGCTTGGGCTGGAGGCATGGAAAGCAGTTGGAAGAGCACAGTTGGCCGGGTGCAGTAGCTCACACCTGTAATCCCAGCACTTTGAGAAACTGAGGCTAGAGGATGGCTTGAGCCCAGGAGTTCAAGACCATCCTGGGCAACTTAGGGAGACCCCGTCTCTACAAAAAATAAAAAACATCCACTGGGCATAGTGGTGCACACATGTGGTCCCAGCTACTTGGGAGGGTTGCTTGAGCCCAGGAGGTTGAGGCTGCACTGAGCAGTGTTTGTATCAACTGCACTCCAGCCTGGGTGATGGATTGAGACTCTATCTCAAAGAAAAAAAAAAATCACCACATTAATGGGCATTAATGGGCCTTAGAGAATCACCCCATCCAAGCTTCCCATGTGGGAGATTGGAGGCCCATGGTGCTCAAGGGCCAAGCCACAGAGGAGCTTGGGGAGGGGACATAGGCGGGAGGATGAAAGCCTGGAATGAGGGTGACATCCTTCACCTTGATGCAGGCCCAAGAGGTGCTCCGCTCCCACAATGGAGAAACGGAGGCCTGGAGCCATGGGTGGCGAGGCAGGCCTGGAGGGCAGAGGGGAAAAAGGCAGCAGGCCAGAGCCGGTGGAGCCACCCACCATGTGACATGGGCTTGTTGGGTGCAGGGGGTTGAGGTGGAATCAGAAATGGAAACTGTGTCCTCTGCCAGGCTCCCTCCACTGCCCTCTGTATCCTGGCATCTCAGTGGGCAGAGACTTGGCATCCCCCTTAGTGTAGGGGTTGGAGGGAGAAGCAGCTGGCTTTGAGTTGAAGGCAGAAGGAGAGGCCTGCCTCCTGCTGAGGTCCCCTTTGCCATATCTGATTGGGGTGAATTAAGTGAAAGGATGGACAAAGAAGGATAAAGAATACATATTCTATGGACTTTTATTTTCTGCTGCTGCTCAATGGTATGGATCAGACCAACAGAAGGTACAGCCGAGGAAGGAGGGAGACCTGCAGCCCCACGCCCAGGGTGGGACTGGTGGGTCCTATCACCCCTGCACACACCCAAGCCTTTGCCCTTCTCTGCCTGCTCCTCTCATTTCTGGCCATGGTCTAGAAATCAGCTCCTTCCCGGGGATGCCTCCTCTCCTACCCTCACTATTCCTAGAACAATCACAGTTCTCCTCTGTTGAACACTTATTCCATCCCAGATGCTTAACCAAGATTTGGCAGCTCACCCACAGTAACCCTATCAAGTAGGCTGCATTCTTCCCATTTTACAGATGAGGAAATAGAGGCTCAAGGGTATAAAATCGTGTATGCAAAAATCACACAGCTGTAAAAGTCAGTGCCTGAGCCTAGGCTCAACTCCAGACGTTGTGGCTTCCAAGGTTCTACACCCTGGAAGCTCAGGTCATGGGGCTCTTCCCTGGCAGACCTGAGTTCGGGACAGGGTTGGTTTCGGTGAGGGCGGCACTGACTCTGGGGGCCCCACTCCGCACTCCAGATTCCCAACCCCAATCCAGCTTAGGCTGAGGGTGTCATACCAGCCCACCACCCAGAACTCCCTGGGTGCCTCGTGAGAGCCCTGGCCCTTTATCTTGCCCCAGCATCCCCCTAACCCCCAATCCCAAGCATAAAGGTGGCCTTGGTCCTTGCTGTGGCTCCTGAGTCCACCCTGCCTTCACATGACCCTGGTCCTTCCTCTTCCGTGAAAAGGAATTAAGGTCTCCTCCAAGGGCACATTGTAGTTTACGGGGTTGGGTGACGGTCCCCTAGCATTTGAGGTACAAAGAAAAGAACATACAAGGTCCCTGCCATAGGGAATTTCCTGACTTAGGCAGGAAAACACAATTCACATGCTTGTAAAACATGGGGGAGCAGAGAAACGATACTGTTTTCATCAATTCTGTGAGGTGTGCTTACCCTCCCCACTTCACAGATGAGGACATTGAGGCTTCAGGAGAGGAAGTGAGTTGTCTAAAGTCACACAGCTAGGAAGTGACCCAGCCTGTTCCTCAACATTGAACTGTGCTCTCTTAACACTGCATCGTGCCACTGGGTCACTAACCCAGGGGCCACCCTGACTCATGGCAGAGAGAGACAAACATCCTGGAGAGGCAAGCTGGTGTGAGCAATGGCAGGGCAGTGCCTCAGGATGGGGAGGGCCAGGCAAGAGCCAGAGAGACAAAGGAGGCATCTGCAGGCCTCATATGCAGGAGGGAGCCTGGAGGCCAGTTCAGGCCTTCCTCTCTTTGGGGGCCCAGGCCACCTGCAGAGGGATGTGCCAGTGCTGCGAGCCCTCAGGTGATGGCCAAGGGAAGCCATGCTCAGAAGTCAGGCCACCCAGCCCGACGGCAGGGGCCAGCCTGAAATCCACCCCTCCGTGCCAGGGAAAGGCCTGCGTGCAGGTGGTTAAGTAGCGGAAATATCATCCCTGACCCTCCCTCCCAGGGGAGTATTTGACGAGCTGATGTCTGTTGAGGGCACAACATGTAAACTCAACAAACAGCTGGACAACCACGCTGGCTCAGTCTGTCCCTGGGACAGACTCAGGTCAGCCGGCTCTGGGAGCCGTAGAGAGACCAGGAGGGAGCAGTGGCTCCTCTGACCCTTCTCGAAGCTATACCCCACCTCCAAGAGTGGGAGGCAGGGAGGGCAAGGTCTAGGGAAGTGGTGGGGCAGCACTCCTGGCAGCCGCTGATAAGGTACTGCCCTCGTGGGGGTAGGAAGGCTGCAGCCCCAGGAGCAAAGTGCAGGAGCCACATGGAGAGGAACCGGCAGGGAGCCAGGAGAGATTTCATGTGTCCTTCCCCTCCCAAGAAATAAATAAAGCTAAGCTGTCGCCTCGGCCTCCCTGCGGGCAGCTGCCAGCTCCCCAGCCTGTGGTGGCTCGGCTCCCGGACCCGCGGTGGGCGCTATCAGCCTTCTCATCACCTCTCTCAGCTGGAGGATAATTTAATCCACGGGCGCCTCTCCACACACACTAGGGCTCCTTTTGATGTTTCTCTTTATCTCCCTTCCAACAAAATCGCCCCTTTGCAGCTCCAAGAGCCCCTCCAGCCTCCTCCACACCTCTACCCCATGAAGGTAGTACCCTAGCCCCTGTGGGACAAGGGCATGGAGAAGGCCTAGCAGGAGCAGGGAGGTGGGTATGCCCTCCACTAGTCTGGGCTTCGTGCCCTGACCTGAGCTGAGGTGCTTGTGGGCCTCCTTCTGCCACGTGTGGCACAGGGAGGGGTTCACTATGCCAGCTCCTGGCATCGCACTTGGAGTAGTGTTCTGCAGTGGGAGGGTCAGGAGAGCTGGGTGGTTAAGAGCTCTGACTGCGAGGGGCGTGGGGGCAAACTTGAGTTCCAAGCCTTCCTTGGCTGCTGTGTGGCTTGAACACCTACCTTCTCTGGCCCCAGTTTCTTTCTCCAAGAAAAGGAGTGGACTGACGCTGTCTATGAGCCATTGTGTGGATTCTGGTTAAGATGTGTGACGCCTGTATGGTAGCTGGGCTTTGCAAATGGAAGCTGTTATCATAAATGGCTCAGAAGCACAGGACTGCAATCAGTAGGGGTTTTGCATCAACTTAGCAAACTGGAATCTCTCTCACACACACCCATCCTGAGGGCTGACAGTCACAAATCCAGACCAAGCAGGAATTGGCCAGCTGGTAAAGTTCTGGAAGGAACAGGCTGAGCATTTTAGAGGACTTGGTCAGTAGGTGATCCTGAGGGTCTCAGGACATGTGTCCTGACCACTGCAGTGTCTGGCCTGAGTGAGATTTTCCAGCCCCTGGCAGCAGATCAAGGAGAAGGGAGCAAGTCTCATTCATTGAGACCCCAAGAATTCTCCTAAAGGGGTCAGGAAGCTGTCCCGAGGGCTTGTCCCCTCTGGGTGCTCCTGCCTCACCAGGTAGTTAACCAGAAGCTACACTGAGCTCACACCATCTTCCAGGCATCTTTAAGCTCAGACATCACTGAGCTCACACCATCTTTTCAGTCCCTCACTGTTGACCTCAGCCTGCACACGATTGGTGCCGCCTCAGCCGACACATGGTTCTTCCTAAGCCTTCTCTGCTCATCCACCGTACCTTACAGGCCAGTTCTCTTCAGTTCGGTCTTGCTTCTTCCCAGCATCACTCTATCACAATGGTTCTCAGACATTAGTGAGCATCAGAATGCCTGAGGGGCTTGTTAAAACAGTGCTGGGCCCGGTCTGGGTGCAGTGGCTCCTGCCTGTAATCCCAGCACTTTGGGAGGCTGAGGCAGGCGGATCACGAGGTCAGGAATTCGACACCAGCCTGACCAACATGGTGAAACCCTGTCTCTACTAAAAATACAAAAATCACCCAGGCGTGGTGGCACACGCCTGTAATCCCAGCTACTCAGGAGACTGAGGCAGGAGAATTGCTTGACTGGGACCCAGGAGACAGAGGTTGCAGTGAACCAAGATCACGCCACTGCACTGCAGCCTGGGTGACCGAGCAAGACTCTGTCTGAAAAAAAAAAAAAAAGAAAGAGAGAGAGGAAAGGAAGGAAGGAAGGAAGGAAGGAAGGAAGGAAGGAAGGAAGGAAGGAAGGAAGGAGGGAGAAAAAAAAGAAACAAAAGAAAAGAAAACGGTGCTGGGCCCGATCCCCAAAGTTTCTGACTTAGAAGATCTGGGCATGGCCCCCAATTTTGCATTTCTAACAAGCTCCAGGTGATGCTGATGCTATGGTCCTAGGACCACACTTGGAGAACCACTGTTTTACCCTTGTAGTTCTCATCCTTGGATACACTTTGGAATGAATAATTGGAGAGCTTTACAGAATGCAGAGGCCTGTGCTTCCACCCCTCCCCCAATCTGGTCTCCATGGTCTAGGGTGCAGCATAGGCAGGGGGTATTTTAAAGCTCCCCAGGTAATTTTGATATGTGGCCGGTGGAGAACTACCCCTCTGTGCCTCTCCAACTGCTCACCTCTTTCTCAACTCCTATGGGTGCCTCAGAGCTACTCTCCCTGCCCAGTGATGTCTTCCCAACCCTGGCTGTGCAGTGTAGTTCCCTGGGGAGCGTCGGAAAAATGTAGCTTTTCCCAGCCCCCAGAGATGGTGACACACTGGCTCTGGGCATCTGCATTTCTTTTTAGAACTCCACTGGTGATTCTGATGTGCATCTAGGGTCAGGAGGGCAGCACCAGTATGACCTGCACGTGGCTGCAAGGTCACCTCCCTCTCACCTGCTGCAGAGCTTAGAGTGGCTCCTTCTTGCTCATGGAAATCATGCCATCCTCAGGTGGGCATCTGCCTGGGACTCCAAGCTTCTTGACATAGACTCTCTACAAATAATAAGTCACTGATGATTCTTCTCCACACTCCATGCCTTTACTTAGGACAGTGCTCCTCAAAGGGTGGCTTCAGATCAGCATCAGCATCTCCTGGAAGCTGGTTAGAAATGCAAAATCACAGGCCCCAACCCAGGCCTACAGAATCAGGAATTCCCGGGGGAGGGAGGAGAATGGGGGAGCAATCTGCAGGTGATGATGAGACTTGTAAAGATCAAGAACTCTGTGTTTAAAGCTACTTCCTCCACCCGGAATCCCTTTTCTGCCAGTCCAAAAGAATCCAAAAATACCTTCCCACCAGACACAGTGCCTCATGCCTATAATCCCAGCACTTTGGGAGGCCAAGGTGGGCGGATCATTTGAGGTCAGGAGTTTGAGACCAGCCTGGCCAACAGGTGAAACCCTGTCTCTACCAAAAAAACAAAATATACATACATATATATATATCTACACACACACACACAGACACACACACACACACACACACACAAATTAGCCGGGCATTGTGGCATGCACCTGTAGTCTCAGCTACTCAGGAGGTTGAGGTGTGAGAATCGCTTGAACCTAGGAAGTGGAGGTTGCAGTGAATCGAGATCGCACCACTGCACTCCGGCCTGGGCAACAGAGCAAGATTCCATCTAAATAATAATAGTAATAATAATACCTTCCTTCGTTCCTAACAACAGCTCAGAACTCCCCTTCTTGGGGCAACCTCCCCTGCTTGTCCTCCCCTTAGACTGGGCTCTGGAGTGCTCAGATGGTACATCTCAGTTTGCTCTGGTAACTAACATTGCTGACTGCATGACCAGTACATTTCACACTGTAGACTCAGCTGCCACTGGGGAATGCCCGCAGCGGACCTGAGCTCTACTTCCTTGGCTGGGGCAGCAGCGTGGGGTTGTGGGAAGGTCCACTGGCCTGGGAGCTGGCCCGGCCTCTTTTTCTCTTTTTCTTTTTTCTTTTTTTCTTTTTTTTTTTTTTGAGATGAAGTCTCGCTCTGTCGCCCAGGCTGGAGCACAGTGGCATGATCTCAGCTCACTCCAACCTCCGCCTCCTGGGTTCAAGCAATTCTCCTGTCTCAGCCTCCCGAGTAACTGGGATTACAGGCGTGTGCCACCATGCCCGGCTAATTTTTTGTATTTTTGTAGAGATGGGGTTTCACCATGTTGGTCAGGCTGGTCTTGAACTCCTGACCTCAAGTCATCCACCCACCTCCGCTTCCCGACATGCTGGGATTATAGGCGTGGGCCACCGCGCCCGGCCTGGGCCCAGCTTCTTATCCTCCACTCTGCCACCAGCTCCCTATGCAACTGTGGGCTGCTCAGTCAACCTCTCTGAACTCTATTCCACTGGAGGGGCCCGTGGGAGGAGCAGCAGTAACACACAAGGAAGAGCTGCTGGAGCCCAGTCACTTCCTGAGCACCCACTGTGTGTCGTGGTCTGCTGGGGAATCTTCACCGCCTGAGGCATGGTCTACAGCCTCAAGGGGCTGCCGACATTCCAGAATAATCACGGAGGGAACTGTAACCCAGTGATGCAAGTGCTCTGCAGCCATTAAGGAAAACGAAGCAAATACTTGGTACTTACGAAGTGTTTAAAATAGTGCCTGACCAAGAGTAGGTGCTATGTTATTAGCACCCTCATTCGCATCATCATCTATATGCACAGTTATGGACCAATCACCAAGATGTAGTTCTAAGTGAAAATATTGAACACAGAGCAATGTGCATAGCATGCTGTTAGTGTCACAGCAGGGTGGCATGTACCCATAATGCTCATATAGGCATGGATTTCCTGGGGAAAGAGACTCAGGAATGGGGTGTGGTGGCTGCCCTGGGAAGTTCATCGGTACCTGGGCTCAGGGGGAGTGGGAGAGGCGTGTGTGCCCCTCACACTTTTAACATCTGGAAAATTTGCCATGTCTCTGCTCATCATGTCTCTGACATTTTTTATGTTAGGAAAATAAAAACATGGCAGCGTTTGGGGCTATTTCCTGCAGGGATTTTATCCAGGCTCCGGGGATGTAGGATATAGGGATGGCCCCTCCCATCCCAGCCTACACTGAGGGCTTCTGGATGAGAGTGGGCAGAGATCAGGGAGACAGGAGCCCCTGCCCCCTCCTCTCACCTCATCACCCTTCATGCCCTTGAGCCTCTTCCTTCTGGGTCCCACGCTTGTCCCTCTTCTCTACTCCCCAGCACACGCGTGTGCACGCTCACACAATACGCCTCCTCCAGACCCCAGAAGCTATAGCCCATCAGAGGCCGGGGACAGTTGCTTCTCTAGGGTGTGGTCCCGGGGTCTCTCCCCTCCCATGACCCAGGGTCTCACCGCCTTTTCTCTCTGGTTTCTTCCTCCTCTCCATACCTCTCCGGCTCCCTCTGTCTGTCTCCATATCCTTTGACTGACCGACTCCCACTGACAGAATTTGGTAAGTGAGCCTCGGAAGGGCAGGGGCTGGGCTTGGGGAGGGCTCATGGTGGGCACAGTGGGGAGGGGGCTTTGAAAAGGGCACAGCTCCTCCCTCCCCCACCCTCTCAGGCCCCCAGCTCTTGTGGTTGAGGGATCGAAGGTTCAGGGGAAGGAGAGGAGTTGGTGTCACCTGTTCAAAGCTGTCACACCCTGCTGGCTTCAGCTATTAGTGCCCCTTCGGGCATTTAATTGGTCCCTTCCATCTGACGGGACGCATTCCACAACAGGGAGCACTGCAACCTCCACAGCTCGACAGGCCCAGAGGAGCCTTGCCCCCACATCCCCTGGGGAGCCACTTTGGGCTGAGGCCCTGGAGCCCCGCGGCTTGCCTGGACCCCAGAATTGGCAAGAGAGGGTTCAGGGAGCTCAGCTTCCACCTCTCCATCCAAACCTCTGTGCCAGGAACAGGGCACAGGCCTGTCTCCAGCCTCTGAGAAAAGTCTAAATGCAGCAAGGGCATTTGCCAGTTTGCTAAAATGGGAAAAACCCAAGAGACTGATGAGTAAACATTAGCATGCATTCACTCCACAAGTGCATTTGAGCATCTCAGGGGCAGCCCCGGGAGCCCATGAATCTCGGGAACTCTCAGGCTTCACTGGGGGTATCATTTCCTGATCATTCCCCCTCTGCCCTGAGCGGGATGGGAACCAGCCTTTCAGGGAATATCCCCTTGGACCATGGAGAGTCTTTGTGGCCAGGGTGACCTGGCAGCCCCCTCTCACCAGGAACAGGTTTCCGAGAGGAGTCCCACAACATCCCCTAAGCAACCAAGAAGTGAGGGTAGGCTTCCTTTGCCAGCCACTGGTTCAAGAGAAAAGGGCCCATGTGCAGAGGTGCTGAGTTGGCCACTGGGCTAGGGGTGGGCTCTGCACCGTAAGCCAGAGCTTCTGCCTCTGGACTGACAGCCAAGGTCAGTGACCTACTAGGCACCTACAAGAGGGGTCAGGAGGAGGCTCTTCACATCACAGGCTACCTGCCCAGTTGGAGGGGAGTTTGGGGGTGCAGGTCATCCCCTTGCCCCAGTGCAGGCGGGAAGAGGAAGTAGAATCACTTTCTGAGCAGGCCAGACCTCAGGGGAGTCAGTAAGCTGAATCTCCCACCTTCAGCCATGTGGCCTCCTGCTGACCTGGAGACTTCAGTCATGTCACATGCTTTAAGTGAGGAGAGTCAGGTGGCATCTGAGGGGCTCTGTGAGCCACAGCCCTGGTTAGAATAATCAGAAACACCTGAACTTGAGTGAGGCACCCACCTCCCTGAAACGATGGGCTTGGACCTCCAGGACACAGGAGAACATGTGATAGGGTAGCCCACCCTGTGCTCAGCCTGGGATCCAGGGCCCCGCTGCAACTGGCCACAGTGTGGGGTCCCTGGCAGTTCACGTTGCCACTCAGTCTCTGGGTTATTCCCGTTTCACATGTCAGCAAACCAGTGTTCTCCCTGATGGACGCGTTCCAGAGGAGGAGGGGAAGAACAGCATCTGCGTCCCTTGTGTCCTCTCCTGCCCTAGTCTGTTGTGGCCGCTTAACCGCTTCTCTTCCCTCCACTCCCCTCGCATCCTTTCTCCTCCTCTTTCTTCTTTCTCACTGCTGGGTCTTGCAGCTGGTCGTTCCCTCCGCAGCTGGGGTCACTGGGGCAGAGAAAGGGAGCAGGAGATGGAAAGTGAACCAAACCACCTGGAGGGGACACTGTGGGCATCCGACAGCACAAGGAAGGCAAAGAGAACCAGAGGAGGCTTCCAGAGGGCCTAGACATGGGCAGGTCATGGAGTCTTGGAGCTGCACTGGGAAAGCCCTGCTCTGTCCCAGCACCTCATCTACCACCCCAACCACAGCAGCTCCGGGCTCACTCTCCAGGGGCCTCTGCTTCTCCATCTGGGTCTGGGCTTCGGCCACTGTGCCCTTCCTGACTGGCTTCTTCTGCACTCTTGACGCAGGGCCTGAACAGCATGTTTGAGGTGTATCTGGTGGGGAACAACTCCCACCACTTCATCATCTCCCCGACCTCCGTCCAAGGGAAGGCGGACATTCGTATTCGGGTGGCCATCCCACTGGACTACGAGACCGTGGACCGCTATGACTTTGATGTAAGGCCACACTCACTGGCATTTTGGAGTGGGGTGGGGGTGGATTTCAGGGGAGGCAAGGGTAGGGTAGAAGATTGCCTGAGATCCCACCTTCCACTGCAGCCCATCTTCCCTTGTGGATCTGACTCAGACAAGCCCTCCAAGAGATGGCAGGGGCCGGGCTGAGCCTCCCTTTCCAAGAAGGACAAGGATATGTCCAGGAATTAAGTGGAATTTTACCAGACTCCCATCAGGAGCTTCTGCAGCCCATATCCTGCCAGATCAGCCCCTGCTAGCTCCTCCTGCCCTAGCAGAATCAGCGGCCATCCCTAGAGCAATGACAGATGGGCTCACAGTAGCACACAGCTGGGATGGGCAGAGACTCTAACAGGTGCTCTGGGCTGGGGCCGGCAAAGGCATGGATAGGACTTATAGGGACAAGGACTCTGGGAGGGGACATGTGGGAGCTTACCTGAGCCCCTGTTCTGCACACCCAGCTCTTTGCCAATGAGAGTGTGCCTGACCATGTGGGCTATGCCAAGGTGAAGATCACTCTCATCAATGAAAATGACAACCGGCCCATCTTCAGCCAGCCACTGTACAACATCAGCCTGTACGAGAACGTCACCGTGGGGACCTCTGTGCTGACAGTCTTGGTGAGTCCCCGCTCTCCCACAGGGCTGCTGAGCTCTCCGGGGCCGACTGTGGTAAGGCATCCAGAGGGATTTTGTCCAAGGGACCTGGGCAGTCAGGGAAGGAGGCGCCCCCAAATCCCTGAGCTGTGTTTGTTGGTGTATTAAATAAAATTTCTGGATGCTTCATGGTGGGGCTCCCTTGGTCTAGGCTGTGATATGGAAAACGAGCCAACCTGGGGGGTGACGAGACTGGACTGAGTACACTGATTTTCTATCTTTCCCGGAGAGAGACTCAGTGAGGGTGGGCCAGGAGCCCTGGAAGCCCCCTCCAGTGGGCGGGAAGGTGCCGGCCATCTCTGAGAAGGGCGACCCTCTCCATGTGAGCATAGGTGCCAGAGAGGAACGGGCTCCTGGGGGATGCCTGGGCATCCCCAGCTGCCCATGGCTGGACTTGTCCTTTGACAAGGGGCCCTCCCAGTGTCATCTGTATCTGTCAGTACTCTTGTTTGCAAGGGACAGAAACCCTTAAGTAGTTCAAGCAAAAAAGGATCGGCTCACATAACTCAAAAGTACAAGTGATTTCAAGTCAGGCGCGGTGGCTACACCTGTAATCCCAGCACTTTGGGAAGCCGAGGTGGGCGGATCACTTGAGGTCAGGAGTTTGAGACCAGCCTGGCCAACACGGCAAAACCCCGTCTCTACTAAAAATACAAAAATTAGCCAGGTGTGGTGGCACATGCCTGTAGTCCCAGCTACTAGGGAGGCTGAGGCAGGAGAATCGCTTGAACCCAGGAGGTGGAGGTTGCAGTGAGCCGAGATTGCGTCACTGCACTCCAACCTGGGCAACATAGCAAGACTCTGTCTCAAAAAAAAAAAAAAAAAAAAGCGCAAGTGATTTCAGGCATGGCTGCATCCAGGCACTCAGTTGAGCAGGGCTCGGTCTTCAACACTGGGTTCTGCTTTTTTGTATTGGCAAAGAGGGGCACCAGCACCTCTAGGCTGACTTCTTACCAATTTATCAACCCTAGTGGGAACAATTCTTTTGCAGTAATTCCAGCAGATTCTCATCGGCCCAGTTGGTTGGGCCATCCTGGAACCAATCGTGATTCTGGTATGCCGGGGAGGGATCACACTCCCCCTAGTGGAGCCAGGGGTTGGGGTCAGCCCCGCCCGAATCACACTGGCTGAGAATCGGGGTGGGGCTTCTGTTCTAAGACAAGGGATTGAATGCTAAGCAGATCCAAGTGGTAGATGTGTGCCACACAAGCTCAGAGTCTTGCCCATAGTCGGTGCTCAATAAATGTCATGGAGTTTAACTCACTGCTTTCTCCTCCCTGCACACCTGGGGCCCCCAGAGTCCCTGCTTCCATTTCTTGCTCCTTCCCCACTCCAAGCAGAGACACTGCCTGTGATACCAAGACCCCGCTCTGAAGTGTGTTTACTCTACAGACAGATGGTATGAAACTGCACTGAGCCCCCAGGCCCTTCCCATCTGACAGTTATTAATATTTCAAACAGATGTTTAGCTAGTCAGGCTGTCAGACGAAAACAATAATTCTGCGGCAGCTGTTTCCTCCAACCCCCGCATCTCTAGCTCATGATTCCTCCAGCTTTCACGAAGGTGCTCCCTGCAATAAATCACCAGGTGCTTGAGGCCCCCTGGACCCTCCTCCAGCCTCTCAGTGCCCAGCCAGAGAGCAAGTGCCAGAGGCTCTGGCCTTCTGGACCCAAAGTGTGTGTCTTTACCTACCACCCACCTTTGAAGGACTGGGTAAAGGGCAGCCAACAGCCTGTGCCTTGGAGGCCTCAGGGAATGGAGGGGAGGCTCTGTGCCCTGCAGCTCTGGGACCATGCGGCAAAGAATTCTAGTGTCAGATCCAGGCTCAGTGGGTGTCAGGGGATTCCTCCCTGGCATTATTGCTTGGGAGAGAGTTTCCTCACTTTGTAGTCCCAAGTTCCCATGGTCCTTGGAAAGGGGGAAAACCTATGGAGCAGGGAGGAGATATGAAATGTGAGAAGGGGCATCCCTTGGTCGGTGGTGCCAAGGACAGCTGTGTGAGGCCTAGTCCAGTTTGGGGCTGGCGCTGGGGAGCAGGCTCTGGTGAATGTGAGCCGAGCCCCTCATGCCAGGTTCTTCTCCAGAACTGGGTCAGCTGCTGGGGCTGAGCTCAGCCTCCGCTGTGAGTCGCTCGGAACCAGCAGATCCGGCCAGCCTCCCTGGGTTCCTGGCTTCCTTCATCCAAGCCTCACCCACCACCTTCTCAAGCTCCCAGCCCCAGGGTTTATGAAACCATGAAGGGTGAGGGCCCATTTCATCAGGTAACAGCTCTCACAGCAGGACTGTGTGCCTAAAGGAGTTCAGGCCCTGCAGGGGGACAGTGGGGACCCCACGTGCTGGCCTATCCATGCCACTCTTAGTGCCTTCATTTTCTCATCTGCAAAATGGGCCCCAGAGCTAGTAGTGACTAAACTGGAATTCTGTTCCTGTAAAGGGGATATAAAAACATCCTGGGTGACCCACCCAAGCCCCTTCCTCTCCCAGTCTCCCCGAGGTGTTTCCTGGCCACACCCTCCACACCGCCCTGCCTTGCTCTTGGCCTCCCTCACCCGGCAGCTCTCTGCTCAGACCTGGGTCAGCCCAATCTCTCCACTCCTCTGCCATAAGAGGGGCTGAAGTTATGGCTGCCTGCTCAGGGACTATGAAATTCCTTCCCCCTGACCTTTTCTGGGATGTTATTAAAATGTTTCATGGGCAGTTGGGTCAGGAAAAAAATTATGAAGAAAAGGAAATGTTTTAATTTGCACTGAAGGCAGCAGCAGAGCGTACCCAGCCCCCATCCTGGCGTGGCCCTGCTTCAGTGGCTAGTCACCTGTCCTGGGGGAAGGTGGTGATTTAACACGACTTGAGGAAGCTGGAATAGGAAGGGCTGTCACCACCAGCCCAGGTGTCCTGGCAGGGGTGGAAGGGCCAGACTTTCTCACCTCCCAGCTCCCTGGACCTTACAGCCCCCAGTTACAGCCAAATGAGCTTCCACTGGTGGCAGGAAAAGAGTGGGGACACCCCCACGCACACAGTCTGTGCTGGCAGAACCCACACATACAAAAAGCCCACCTTCTGTATGTATACAGGGGTTTTGCATTTGCCATCTGAATTTGGTTGAAAAAAATATTGCATGTAAATGAACCCACACGGTTCAAACATGTGCTGTTCAAGGGCCAACTGTATCTCTAACCTGTTAAGTAGGTGCTATTATTCTCACTTTACAGATGAGGAAACAGATGAGGCACGGGGAGTTAAGTAACTTGCTCAGGGCCCCAGGGCTAGTAAGTGACTAAACTGGATTCACACAGCGACTCCATTTCCCAAGCCACAGGCTCTTAACCACGAGGCCGAGGCCGCCCATCCAGAAGGTTCTATGTGGGACCACTGAGCCTAGTCCTTTCAGCAGCCTTCAGAGCTGAGGGTAAAGAGAGGAGCTGGAAAGTGCTGTCTGCGGTACCCGCGGGGACAGGTCCCAGGGTCGCTCCAGGCAGTGTGTTCTTAGGTGACACTCCAGACTTTTAGGGCCTGTGGCACCACCAGGTGAATTTTCACATCTCTGAGCCCTAAGCTGCTCCGGGGACAGAGCTGTGTGAGTGTTTTCATTGATGGAGAAACCGCTTCAGAGATACTCGAGCACTTTGCTCGGGGAAGCAGGAATACCAAGGCAGCCCAGAGCTGTCTCCGTTAGGAAAGGCTCCCTGGAAGGAGGGAGGGTTCAGGATGAATGTGCTCTGAAGGGTGATCACACAGAGGAAGGATGTGCGGGGATGCATATGTGAATATGTGGGCAGGCATGTGAGGTATGCTTGTGGGATGTGTATGGGGTGTGTGTAGGCAGGCATGTTTTTTCGTGCCTGTGCATGTACATGTGTTTGCAGCTGTGTATACTCAGGGGTATGTGTATGTAATATACACGTGTGTGTGCTTGTGTGCCTGTGCACGTGCATGTTACAACTACATGCATTTGGGTATGTGCGCACACTGTATGCACACATGTGTGTACATGTGTGTACATGCATGTGCCTGTGCTGATGCATGGATGATGCTGGTGGCTCCCATCCTCTAGGTTGTGTGGTTTGTTCTCTTTCATATCGCAGGCTGCTCTGTGATTCACGCCTTCTAGTCCTGCCTCCTGACCTGGCAATAGAAGTCAGATGAGAAGGCCAGGGAGTGTCTTATCCTGGGACGCTGCTAGGCTTGGGGCAGCCCTGCAGCCTGGCCAGTGTCTGGGGCCTGGCAGGGTTTGTGAGTGCTACTACTGGGCAGTACAAGAGGTACAAGAGTAATCTAATCATTTATTCATTCATTCATTCAATAAACGTTTGTTGAATACCTGCTATGTGCTAGGCACATGGCCCTGAGGACACATGGTGATGTGAGTCTTATAAAGTTCACAGTCGGCCGGGTGCGGTGGCTCATACCTGTAATCCCTGCACTTTGGGAGGCCAAGGCAGGCAGATCACGAGGTCAGGAGATCGAGACCATCCTGGCTAACATGGTGAAACCCTGTCTCTACTAAAAATACAAAAAAAAAAAAAAAAAATTAGCCTGGTGTGGTGGCTGGTGCCTGTAGTCCCAACTACTCGGGAGGCTGAGGCAGGAGAATGGCGTGAACCCAGGAGGCGGAGCTTGCAGTGAGCCGAGATCACGCCACTGCACTCCAGCCTGGGCGACAGAGCAAGACTCTGTCTCAAAAATAAATAAATAAATAAACAAATATAATAAAGTTTACAGTCTTCCAGGAAAGCTGGACTAAAGTACGAAATGAATCTTTACATTGAGTATTACTTGCTGTGATGGAGAGATCAGGGAGCTACGAGAACCTCTAACAGGGTACCTGACCTTGCCTGGGGTCCAAGAAGGCTTCCCTAAGGAAGTGGCATTTGAGTAAGGATTAACTGGTGAAGGCAGATAGGGAATAACATTGGAGAAAAGAGGCTGGGAGCAGTGGCTCATGCCTGGAATCCCAACACTTTGGGAGACCAAGGCAAGTGGATCACTTGTGCCTAGGAGTTCAAGACCAGCTTGGGCAACATGGCAAAACCCCAACTCTGCACAAAAAGAAAAAAAAAAAATTAGCCAGGTATGGTGGCATACACCTTTAGTTCCAGCTACTGTGGAGGCTGAGTCGGGAGGATCACCTGAGCCCAGGAGGTTGAGACTTCAGTGAGCCGTGATCCATTGCACTCCAGTGAGCCATGATCCACTGCACTCCAGCCTGGACAACAGAGTGAGACCCTATCTCAAAAACAAAACAAAAAAAACCCTGGAGGAGAGAACAGCATGTGCAAAGGCCCTGTGGCTGGAGTGCAGGGAGGGGCGTGTGTGGTGTGCAGGGAAGTGGGGTCCTGCTCCTTTGAAGCACAAGAGGCTTGGCTATTTCTCTTCTTCCCAGAATGATGCTCCCCGCAGTGTGCCCATGGGGATGCTGTTCTGATAGTGGGAAAGGCCTATATCCAACTGTCCACACCCCTTTGCCTGTTCCATCCTTGTGACGGTGGCAGGTGTTTGGGAAACAGCTGGCAGAGGTTGTACCTAGGATGTGCGAGGAGCCAGCCTGGCCTCCTGCAGCATGGGGCACATGTCCCTGTATTTATTAGCTCTATGTCCTCTGGGCAGTGGAAGAGGTGAAGTGTGCTGAGGAAGGGTGGCAGCGCCCCTGAGCTCCAAGGCCTTCTCTCCCTCCTGCAGGGAGTGGGGCATGGCAGAAATGGGCAGAAGATGGACTTCAGACAAGACAGGCTTCTTCCCCAGTAGGAGGAAGCCAAGAAAGAAGGAGAGGCCCTGAAGAGTCCTGACTGGGCAGGTGTGGGGCCCCAGGACCAGCTTGTGGTTTGTTGAGCCAGTGGCTGTAGCTCCACCTCTCAGCTCCAGATAGACAGGGCTGGCTGGAGGTGGCCAAAAGGCCTGCTCCTCTCTCATCTCCCTGCCCCCTCTTCCCAGCCCATCCTTGGGAGGCTGGCAGCATCTTGGGCAGGGCCACAAGCCATCCAGGGAGTCCCTGCAATCCTGTCTTACTGTGAGCTGGTCACTTCTTCTCTGGGACTTGGCTCTCTTCCTATGAAACGGGAAAGTAGTACCTGCCCAGCCCGCAGTGCTGGACTGTCGGGAGACCCAGTGCAGTCTGTAAGTGGTGTAAATAGGTAAGTCTTACCGATGGCAGGAGTGGGTATTTTCATCATTGGCCTTCAGGGTCTCACCTGGCTGCCCACCACCCCTTCGGCCTGTGGACAAGCCCAGCTCTACCACGGTGGACCCTGGACAAGACACTGGGCCTCAGTTTCCTCTTCTGTGAGCTGCGGGAGACAACCCGCTAGGTGCCTACCTTGGAGGATTGTTGTGAGAATCAAATGGAATGATTCATGAAGACACAGCACAGAGGCTGGCTGGGAACACACACTGGAAATGTCAGCAAGTCATGCCTGGCCTCCTGGCTGAGTCTCCAGGGAACCTGGGCCCTGGGCAGGGACACCACCCTTGGAGCTGTGGCCCTGCCTCAGGCAGCCAGGTGACCTTAGCTAGTCACTGAACCTCTGGGTCCCAGTAAGATGACTGGGCCAGGGGTTGGTAAGGCTTTAATTCCAGTTTGCACTGTCCAAGGAGAAAAAGGAGCCATTCTTGCTGTTTAGTTTCATGCCCAGCAACATGAACGAGCCACCCACGCCGCAAGGGTCCCCACCCAGCCACTGTCCCCTAGAGCCTGTCTCCTGCCCTACCCCTCCTCTCTCAGCTCCCATCTGGAAGTCTCAGAAAGATTCCTGAGGACTTCACTTCCCCCTCCTAGAGCTAACTGGCTGTTCCTCCTGGTCCAGCCCAGCCTCCCTCCCCTGCCACATCAGCAGACAGCCCTCCTGCATCAATGTCAGCCCCATTGCTGTTTGTCCCCATCTCTCCTTCCCCTCCCACCCACAGCATTGACCCCACAAGGAAAAGGTGGGTGTGATGTCATTGCCCTGGGCTGGCCCTGGTGAAGGCAAGCTTCAATCCTGGAGGACTTCAAATGCAGCAGGCCTGTTCCACTAGCTGTAAGGCTGCAGGGCCTCTCCCCCTGCTCTGTGACTGCCAGGACACCCCCAGCCTTCAGGCTCAGAGATCACCCCTGTCCCTCCAGGCTGCTGAATCCAAGAAGTCTAACATGGGCCCTACTCAAGGTGCTGGAAACCTAATGACCCAGCCAGATGATCCAGGAAGGCCAGTTCACTGCCTGTCTTAGTCTTGGTGCTCCCTGGGGCAAACCCCAGCTCCTCCCTGGTCCCTTGGCCCCCAGCAGAAGAACATGTAGCTCTGCAACATCTGTGGAAGCCTTTCAGCTGTATCTACTACTGCAGGAGAGAACCTTGCTATAGGAGCAAGGCTTTGGAACCAGAGACCCAGCTTCAAATTCTGGCTCTGCTGCCTGCTGTCTCTGTGGCCCTGGGCAGGTGTTTAGCTGTGTCCTGACCCTCAGTCTCCAGAGTGTGCTGTGGAGAGAATAACAATAATATTTATCCCACAACGAAAAGAGATGGGGCATTTAAAGCACTTTGTGTATTAGAAGGCACTGGGTAAATGGCAGGTGTGATTGCTAGAACAGTTATTGTTACTCTTATCCAGCTTGAAGGTTTGTTCTGTCTCATCTGGGAGTCAGTGGAGCTTCAGGGAGCTTTGTTATTTAAGCTTAGCTCTCTCAGTTCCTAGATTTTCTGCCTTTGGCTGTGACTTCCTGGACTCTGGGTCCTCTCAGTTGGTGCATTGGTTGAGTTTTTGTCTGTGCCCAACCCTGGGAAGCCAACACACAGACTCTAGCTTCAAGGGCCAGAACACGGAGAAAGGTTAAACAAGCTTGCAGGTGAGAACCAAGACTCTTCGGAGGGAGGCAGAGAATACATGCTACCAGGTGTGCTACCTGTGCAGTGGTCTGGGGATGTGGACTCAGAAGGGCCCCAAACTTGGTTGAATGCTCTGCTGTCACCATCTTGAAATTCTGATAATTTCTGAACAGCGGGCCCTGCGTGCTCGTGTTGCTCTGGGCCCTGCAGCTTACGTGGCTTGCCCTGGCACAGGAGTTTATCATCCTCTGCCCAAATAAACTCAGTGCCTCTCCATGGTTTTCATCCATCCCTACATTCAGTTAACAGTCAGCAAAGGCTAAAATGCTGGGGCCTTCTGTTCCCACAGAGCTTGCTTCTGTTCTTATTGCTGCATAAGAAACCACCCAAACTTAGTGGCATAAAGCAACAGTCGTTTTTAATACAAATGGCTCATGGCTTTGGTGGGTCAGGAATACAGAAAAGGTGCGGCAGGGAGGCCTTCTCCTTCCTTGGGATCTGAGGTGACTTGACCAGCTGGAGTCTGGAAACAGAGGGCCTGGAGGATCCATTCTGATGATGTTCTCACCCTGCCGTGCCTGTGCTCTGGGCTCATTCAGCTGAAGGGTGCGTGCAGCTGGACTGTGGCCCAAGCACCTGCATGTGGCCTCCCCATGTGTCCGGGCATCTCCCAGCATGGGAGTTCTGAGCAGGTGCACCCCAGGGGAGGTCTCTGGGGGGAGAAGCGTCCCAAGAGAGCCAGACAGAAGCTGCGTGGCCTTTTTCGACCCAGCCTCTAAGTCACACTGCATCATTTCTGCTGAATTCTGTTGGTTTTGAAGTCACCAGGGCAAGTCCAGCTTCAAGGGGAGAGGACAGATCTCCCCAGCTGTCAATGGGGAGAATGTCCAAGACTTTACACAAATGTAAATGTCACAGAGTCACTCAGAGATCACTTTTCCATACCACTTCTGAGTGGTCGTGGTCATGCATGAGCACAGTGCCGTGATTCCAGTTTCCCTCGCCTCCTCCTGGAGGGCGCAGAAGGAAGCAGGAGAGCAGAAGGGAAGCCTGCAAATCCCATTTCCAGCCTTGGACAAGCTCTCAGTGACTGGGAAGGGAAAAGACAGTGATGCCTGCTACCCCAGGCATTCCCTGGCCAGTGGAGTTCAGGCCTTCTAGACCTGGGTTGGCAATCAAGGCCTCCGCAGCCTGGCCCTGAGCTGCTCTCCAGCCCTTGCCCCCATGCCCCTCACACCCTTCTCTCCTGCCCACCCAGATCCTCAACACCCCTGCAACCCTCAGCATTCTCTTGCTACGGCGTTTTTGCTTGCTATTCACCTGCCTCTCCCTCCTTCCTATTTGAGACCATCAAAACCTACTGACCCTAAGGGCCAGTCCCCTAGGCAGCACCCCCACCTTAAAAAGCCCTCTGTTCCTGGTAACTGGCATGTGTCCCCTCTCTGGAATTCCTCTGCCTCTTCTCTGGGGCCCCAGCATGCTGTGTGTCTTGCTGTCTACGGCTGTTCCCACCCCGTACGAGGGCTCTCTGGCCGGTGTTCCTTCTTCCCCACGCCACTGAAAACCTTCCCCAGGCAGGTTCTCTCTATCTTGGGGGTCCCACCCCTGGTGTGTGCAACACAAAGTAGGCTGGACTCCTAGTTTTGTGTCTAGCAGCTGCTGGAGGAAGGGATATGGGCAGGAGAAGGTTAACAGAGGCCTCATGAGGATACATGAAGCACAGAGAGGGTAAACTACATACACAAAACCACCCAGGCCATTGGCAACCGAGATGTTTGTCCAAGCCTGAAGCCTCATGATCCCACATTTCACTCTCTGTGCCATGCTCCTCCAACATCCCCTCGGGTGACAAGCGTGTCACCGAGAAGACTGCCGGCCAGAGAACCCCAAGGCCTGGCTTCCAGGCCACTGACTTGCCGTGTAACCCTGTCCCATTCTCTCCCCTCTCCGGACCTTAATCTCCTGCTGAGTCCAAGGAAAAGATGGGCTGGAGGCCTTCTGAATGCCCTTCATAGGTCAGGCATCCCTGGGGCTGCAGACTCCAGCCCAGGGACCCAGGCCAAGGGTAGGGAGGTGTAATGGCCACCAGCTTCGAGGATCCCCTGGGCCTCCTAGTCCTAATCAGGGCATACAAGTCCAAGGTCAAGACTGAAATCTGCCCTGCCTTTCAGTCTGGCCCTGTAGACAGGTGGGCGGGAGCTGACCCTGCTTCCCTGGCTGCTGCTGGTCAGAGCCAGGTGCCCTGGGCCTTCCTGGCCCTCTGGGAGCCCCTGTGTCTCCTTGGATTGTCTGCTCTCCTCCTTCCCCTCCCAGAGCAGAACTATGCACTCTCTGGGACAAAGGGTGCCCTCCAGATGCAAATCCAGTGACTATTTAAGCCTGGAATGACAGTGGTGAGCCAGACAAGTTCCGTGTCTGTTCCAGGGGCAGGAGGCAGATGACGAACAAGGAAAGTCGGAGCCGGTGGGGTGGGGATGAGCAATGTGGGGAAATACGACTGGGCAGGGGCAGGGAGTGGCAGGGCTGGGGTTGCTACTGCATTGTTATATCAAGTGGTGCAGTAGGACAGGCTTCTCCTGGAAAGTGAGATGAAACAACCTGGAAGGAAGCCAGCAGGAAAGAGTAACCCAGGTGAGGGATGCAGGGGAAAGGCTCTGAGCAAGAGCCTGGCTGGTGGATGTGCAGAGAGCAGGAGGGGCATAGAGGCCGGGAGGTGATGAGACCTGGGAGCCCCTCATGGGTAGCAAGTCTAGGAGAGCCCTGAGAATGGGTCTTCTCGCTGCTCCTCAGTGGAGAATAGGCCTGGGGTAGGGGATGGATGGGACCAGGGTGGAAGCTGGAGACCCGCCCTGAGGCTACTGCAAAAAGCCAGGGAGGGATGAGGCTCCAACCTGCAGGTGGGGACAGTGGAATTCCAGATCCCTCCTGCTGCTCCACCCTCCTCTCCCCACCCTTGCTGGAGTTGCTTCGCTCTTCTCCTTCTCAGGCCAGCAAGGTGCATGCGTCTCCATCTCCGCCTGACTGGCTGCGCCGTCCCGAATATCAAGTGGAAAGGACTGCAAGTAGGCCCAAGGCAGGGTTGGGGTCCTGCCTTAGCTTCCTACCTGCAGGTTGGCCTTGAGCCGGTGACTGAAGGGCTCTGGGTTTCCATTTTCTCCTCCATAAAATGGGAAGAGTAATTCCTATCTCAGCAATGCTGTGAAATAATGTACGGCCAGGTCATAGGCCAGGGCCTGCCTACAGCAAGTGCTCCAAAAGCGTACCAATGCCTGCTGCGTCAGACCTCCAGGGTTCTCGATGGTTTTCTAGAACAGTCGTCTCTCCCTGCTTCTGATAGCATCCGTTCGACTTGATTCTACCATTGTATAAAGCTGATGACAAAAATTGCCAACATGAATTCTTAGTAAGCCTGGGAGATGATAACAGGGCCCAAGGGGCAGGCCCGGTCCGCAGGCTTTAGCAAAACCAAGAGGACAAGCCGGTCAGAGCAGGGAAGACAGCCCTTGGGCCTCTGCCCGAGAATCATCAGAAGCTGGACTTCCAGAGCCTGCCCAGCCCTTCCAGCGCGTTGGACAGCAACCCCTGCCTGGTGTTCTCCCTCCCCACCCCCTCCTGACACCCCCACCATTGGCATCTTAATTGATCTCATTGTTCTCAAACCCTTGAGACCTGAGACTCCAGCTGTGTTTAAACAGAACAAAATCTCTTCCAATTTCCCCACCGTTTAAAAGAAAATTGAATTCTTTATCTGCAGCCTGGGGAGGGGAAGAGGGAGTCTAAAGAGAGAGGGACACACACACACACACACACACACACACACACACACACACACAGTAAATAGTAGGTCTTTCCAGCCCTGCCCCCAAGCTGGCCTGGAAGGCCTCTGTGGACACACTCTCCCTGCATTTGGGGGTGTCCACGGATGTACTTCTGGGCCCATTTAACGGGCACTTCTGTTCATCTCCCTCAGAGGGCCTGGGGTGGGAGCTGGAGGAGGCTGAGCTGGCTGTCGGTGATTGACAGGACCGAAGTTCCTCTGTCTGTCAGGCCTCAGGGCCCCTGGCCTGTGTTTATCTCTTTAATCTAAATATCTGTCTGTGAAACCTAAATGGCGTGGAGTGAGAGGTAGGACCGGGGTAGAGAGAGAGAAAGACGAAGAGAGAGGGAGGGAGGAGAGAGTGAGAGATGGAGAGAGAGGGAAGAGAGAAAAAGAGAGAGAGAGAGAGAACGGGAGAGAGAAAGAGAGACGGAGAGAAAGAGAGCACAGCAGGCTGTCGCCTTTCCTCCACTGCGGCCGGGGTGCCCCCGCCTCTGCCTGGGAAGTGAATTATCCTGGCCCTTGTGTATTTGTGTGAGGTCTGATGGTTTTCCGCTGATTGGTCATTCAACAAATTGATTTTTGGCAAATCGATTTAAGGCCTCACTGCCTGTTCCGCCTTTGAAGCACTCTACAGCCTCTGTCACCGGCACCTCCAGAATCTACCATCCTTGACCGAGCAGCTCTGTCTGCGGCTAACCTTTGCCCCTTTGCCAAAACAAGAGGATGCTGTGTTCACCCCAGTCCTGGTGAAGCAGCAGTGTGAGCTTAGTGAATGCCAGACATTTTACAGGGCGTTCCCTGTCTCTTCTGTACCCACTGTGTAGAAGAAGCCGAGACCCGGAGAGGTGAGTGGCCTGTCCCAGGCCAGCCAGTTAGTGAGCAGCCAAGCCCCGGATGGTCTGACTCCAAAGCCCCTGACTTCCCCTCCATTTGCCAGTCACCCTCAGGGCTCACCTCCCAAGCTGGGCTCCAGCCTTTTGGAGTCGGCTGTCTCCAGAGTCCAGGGAAAGTGGACTTGCAAGGTGGGAGCCGCTCACTCCCTGGGTGACCTTGAGCAGGTCCATGGCTCCAGGGGCCTCAGCGTCCTCATCTGGAAAAGGAAGGGATTCTGCTGGACTGCTCTCTAAGACCCCCCGTTCCAACAACACGTGACTGTGCCTGTAGACAGTCACCTCCAGCACAGAGAGCCCGTGATGCCCTGTGCTCTGCGCCTATCAGAAGTCACCCTTCAGTAGGTTCGCTGCTGATTGTTCCTGCTCAGACAATCGCTCAGAGAACACCAGAGCGAAGAAAATGGACCCCCTGGGCCAGGGGACAATGGGCAGCTGTACCAGTGGCCAGGGCCAGAATGAGTTTGTAAATGCTGCAGACCAAATGCCCGTTCAGAGTCCACCAGTGCCATGAGCTAGGAAGGTTATGAGCCCTGGAACTCAGGTGACAGGGGAGAGAGGGGAGAGAGTGACAGAAGCAGCCACTGGGAACTGGGCATGCGAATTTGTCCAGGGAACATTTGGGAGAAAGCCTAGAGCAGGTGGATGGAGGCCCCACAGAGGTTTAGGGAGAGGTTGAGCTGGGCCTGTGGGTTTGAGGTGGCTTCATCTCCCTCTGTAATCTCTGTAGTGGGGGTAGTAACTCTGTAGTGGGGGTTCCTACCAGCTTGTTTCTGGAGTGGCTCAAAGTTCCATATGCCTGTCATAAAAATGACATTTAACTTCATAACCCAGGACAGATACTCACATGGACACTTATCTCCAGCAAAGCAGTACTTCCTGAATACATGTAATAATACACTCTAGTGTTTTCTGATTTAATTCTGCTAGATTTCATTTTCTAAGTGCTAACCATGAACCACTAGATTGATTTCATGACCAACTAATGGATAGATGTTCAACTAAACTAAGTTTGAACTTCTCTAGAAGGAATCTTCTCTGCTTCACCATCTGATGAGGAGGAGGAAGGTAGTATCCACTTTGTTTCAACTTTGTTTCTCCAGTGTTCCAGTGTTCACTACAGGCAGCAAAGGGATAAAGACCCGGTCCTCCAGACTTAGACCACCCAGGTTTACTCTGACTCAGCCATTTCTTTTCTTTCCTTTTTTTTTTTTTTTTTTTTTTTTTTTTGAGATGGAGTCTCGCTGTCTTGCCAGGCTGGAGTGCAGTGGCGTGATCATGGCTCACTGCAACTTTCGACTCCCTGGTTCAAGCGATTCTCCTGCCTCAACCTCCTGAGTAACTGGAATTACAGATGCGTGCCACCACACCCAGCTAAATTTTGTATTTTTGGTAGAGATGGGTTTTCACCATGTTGGCCAGGATGATCTCAATCTCCTGGCTTCGTGATCTGCCCCCCTCAGCCTCCCAAAGTGCTGGGATTACAGGAGTGAGCCACTGCCCCTGGCCTGACTCAGCCATTTCTGAGCTATGATTTTGAATAGGTTACTTGTATCAGCAATGAGCCAGTACAGCCACCAGCAACAGAGACCCCCAAAACAGTTGTGTAAATATGATCAAGCTGTATTTTTCTCCCATGTAAAAGCACTATACAGGTGAGCAGCCTTGGGCGGCTCCTTTGGCTCTTTTCTCCACCATCCCTAGGCTGTGTTCCTCATCTTCACGGTCCCAGGTGGTTGCCAGAACTCCAGCCATCACATCTGTCTCTCAAGCTACAGGATGGAGGAAGTGAAAAAGGGAACCTCCCCTCCCTTTTGAGGATACTTCCTGGAAGTACTTTGCAAACTTCTGCTTTCATCTCACTTCACTGGTCAAAATTTCATCTCATGTGGCTGTGCTTGGCTGCAAAGGAGGCTGGGAAATTTAGTATTTTAGCCAGGTAGCGTTGTGTCCACCTTAAAAAAAAAAATTCAGTTTCTGTTAATTTGTGAAAGTTAGGGAAGGCATGGCTGTTTAGTCTCTGCCAGATCACCTCTGTGTGCCTCCATTTCCTCTTTTGGAAGTGGGGGTGATGATAGTTCATTATAGAATTATGTGGGCTTGAGAGAAATCATACATGTAAAGTGCTTAGCCCAGTGCCTGACACAGACCAGGTGCTAATCAAATGATGGGTACTAATATTGAGGGCCTGGTGCCAAGCTGCGCTCCTGTCACGTGTGTTATCGAAGCTTCATGACAACCTGGTGAGGTCGAAATTAGCCTCCCCATTTTATAGATGAGAGCACTGAGTTTCAGAGAAGATAGCTCTGTGTCAGACCGCACCCCCATGGAAGGGGCAGAATGGAGGCACGAACCCCCTTGTCTCCAAGATGCCAAAATTCTTTCCCTTAACCATGGGGCAGTGCAGCCCCCTCATGGAGACGGAACTGCTCCCTGAGAGCCTGGCAAAACCGAGGGGATGAGATATGATGAGTCAGAAACTGAACTCGATTAGCCGACATCCAAGCTGAACCCAGGCCCAGCGCTCCCTCTGCCGGCCCAGCCTCCTGCAGAAGAATCCCACCCATCCACCTAAAAGGAGAGCAAAGCCAGGACAAAAGAGCCCTTTAGGCTTCCACTGTGTCGCCACCTACAAACTGGCAGTCAGAAGATTCAGGCGTTTGACTCACTGAATGACCTCGGGCCAGCCCCTTTTCTCTGAACGCCTCCATTTCTCCATCTGCAAAATGGGGAGAATGTTACTGTGCCCTCTCCACCTTCCGGGGACGTTTTTAAAACAGTGAGGCCAGAGTGTTTTGGATTCCTCGGGAAGCAAATAAATGAGATAGGCGGCTCTTCTCTCAGTGGGTTTCTCCAGCCTGCATTAGGACATTCTGACAACTGAGGCAGGGTAGGCAGAGGATCAGGAAACCTAAATGTCAGGGGACTGGGAGTGAGGGCTGCTTCTTGGCCATGGGTGCTCCTAGTGTACCCCTCCCACCCTGCGCACCTCGTCCCACCCAGTGTGCCCCCTCCCACCCTGCGCGCACACACAGAACCCAGCTGCACCATCATGGGCTGCATGGGCCCAGGTGAGTGAGGGGCTGGGCCCGCAGCCCTCTGCTGGTCTCAGAGATCATGGGTGATTTATACTTCCTGCGTGGGACTTTGACCTTAATTTCTTCTGGCAGCGTGGGGCTGTAAAATTCATCAGGGACCTGCGGGTGGAGTGACGGAGATGTCAGGCGGGCAATCGTGTGGGTATTTAATCTATCAGATGTGTGGCTTGCCATTTAGGGAGACAACACAAGAATGTGGAATCAATATGGTTCATTAGCGAGCCGCATGTGTCGGCCCAATCAGCGCCCGCCAGTGACAGGCGTAGGGGGTGTCCTGCCAGGCACCAAGTCACCTTGGAGTGAGGACATGTCCCTGGAGCATAGGCAGTGACCAGCCCCCACCCAGGTACCTCTCTCCACCTTCCCACTAGACTGGGGGCTGCCTGACATCTTCGTATCCCACAGGGCAGGGGAGAGGAAGGAGGGTGTGAGACTTTTGTCTTGTGGTGGGGACATTGGGAAGATGCTGTCATGGTGGGAGGCGTCGTTACCGGCCCAGGTTTCACTGCACCCCCAGGGGGTTGACTGGGCTGTCTGCCCCCTTCTCTCATTTCCTCAGCTCATAAGGTCCCGCTTAACTGAGCCTCAGACGCAGTGTCTGTCCCCACATCTCTCAGGCCCTTCCCCTTTTCCTCTTCTATCACATCATCCCAACTTAATAACTGGCCCCAGAAAGGGCCCAAGTCCCTTCTGATTGTGAGCATCTTGCTCCCCTGCCCCTTCCCTGGGTACCGCCTGTATCTGTTACCTAGGGTGCCACCAGCTGAGTGGTTTAAAACTACAGAAATGTATTCTCTTGCAGCTGTGGAGTCAGAAATCTGAAATGGAGGGGCTGGCAGGGCTGTCCTTCCTCCTCAGGCTGAGCGGGGAATCCTCTCTGGCCTTTCCCAGCTGGAGGCTCCAGACGTTCAGGGCCTGTGCTGAAGGACTCCAGTCTCTGCATGCGTCTTCTCTGTGCCTCTCCTCTGGATGTCGTTATGAGGACACTTGTCACTGGGTTTATGGCCTGCCCAAATAACCCAGGATGGTCTCCTCTCAAAATCTCCCACATAATTCTTTTTTCAAACTCCCCTTTTCCAAATAAGGTCACATTCGTGGGTCCCAGAGGTTAGGACATGGATCTATCTTTTGGGAGGTCACCATTCAACCCATTACACACCCTTGAAGATGTCTTAAGTAGTGACAGGGACATGTTGATAAGGACGTGAAGGGCTGGCCATGGGGACCTCATAGCTCTTCCAATGCCAGCTTTCATATTTTCTCTCTGTGCCCCGAGCCGTCTCTGAACTACCCACCCTGGACTGCAGCCTCCTTGAGCTTCTCCCTCAGTTCTCCGCTGGGAATGCTGTCTCCCCTGCATCTCAAGGCCCTGCCTCTCTTTCTGGCTGCAGCTCCGCTCTGCCTCCTCCAGGAAGCCCTGACTGACTCATGGTCCCTGGATTCTTCTCGGCCCTTGCCTCCCTTGCCACTCCCTGTCTACACCATCCTTGGACTTTTAACCTCTGGCCTTGCTGGGTCTTTTTTCTTGCACTGTGTGGGAACTGTGACTTCAGGCATGTTGATTAACCTCTCTGAGCCTCGCTTTCCTAGTCCATAAAATGAAGATAGTATTAGTACCTGTCTCATAGGGAAGTTAAATGTGTCAATACGTGTGCATTTCTTAGAATAATGCCTGGAACCCAGTAAGAATTAAATCAGTGAGCTATTACTACTATTTTTGCAGTTATTGTCGGCCAATTTCTTTGCCTGTAAAATGGAATGTGACCCCTGTGTTTCTGGTTATTTTAAGGATTAGGAAATTAGCCAAGCATGGTGGTGGGCACCTGTAATCCCAGCTACTCTGGAGGCTAAGGCACGAGAGTTGCTTGAACCCAGGAGGCGGAGGTTGCAGTGAGCCAAGATCGCGCCACTGCACTCCAGCCTGGGCGACAGAGTAAAACTCTGTCTCAAAAAAAAAAAAAAAAAAAAAACAAAAACAAAAAAGCATAGGATTAGGAATGGGTTGTGTGAAGTGCCTTGCACAGTGCCAGGTCCACAGACGGCACTCAGCAAGGGAATGACCTTAGTTATCCCTGTGCCTCTGAGGGGAGCCCCACACCCCTCCTCCAGGGATCTCCCCAGCAAGAGGCCCCAGGGACCACCAGGTGGTGCCAGGCACTCGGCACAGGCGGCCACCGGCCACCCTGACAGCCTTTGACATACCGTAATTGCTTCCCCCACTACGACTCATTTAAGCACAGAGCTGCTGGCCAGAGCAATTTGCTCCCCATCAATTTTTATTTCCAGGTTTTAAAATAAAATAAAGGGAAATAAAGAAGAAGGTGGGGAAGCCCAAGAACAACACCGCGTCTGTGATAACAAACAAGCCGAGGGCCTCATACCTCAAGAGCACCCGTCAGCCTCCACCCCGGGCTGGGCCTGGCTTCCCCTAGGGCACCCCTCCTGCAGGGCTTAGCACCACTTCCCCTCCACCTCCACGGACCCGCTGCTGGCACAGGACAAGCAGGTGGGAGGGCTGGGCTGGGAGGGTGCTCAGCAGGAGCACGTTTGCAGAGGGCTGGACAAAGAGAGCTCTTAGAACTGGAAGTGGAAATAATAATACTAGCTCCACTTAGAAAGTGGCTCCTGTGTGCCGGGCACAGAGCTGAAGTGCCTGTGTGCATGGCCTTCCTTAATCCTCACAATAATTCCCTGAGGTGGGTGCTCTCATTACCTCCATTTTACAGATAGGAAAACTGAGGCTCAGAGCAGATGTTCCTGTGGTTATTCCTTCTGTTCTTCCTTTGATCTCCTCCCTCTTCCCCCTCCTCCCTCCTCTCCCCTCTTCCTTCTCGTCTCCTCCCTCTCCCCTCCCCTCCCCATCTTCCTTTATCTCTCCCCCAGCCCCCATCATCATCCTTCTTATGTCCTTTCCTCCCTAGAAGTCTATCTACTCAGGATTAAGATCCTTAGCTTGTCTGCTAAAAAAAGATCCTCATAAGTCATCAGACACGTCATTTATTCTTTCATCTATTTAGGTGATATTTGTTGAGGGCTTCCTGTGTGTCAGGAACTAGATGGGTGCTGGAGATCCCTGGGGAACAAGATAGACTCAGTTCTTGCCCTCATAAAGCTTATATTCTAGTGGGGGCGGGAGAAGCCCAGTCAATATTCACCCAGGCGCTCTTACCAAAACCATGACCTTCTCCCACCACACCTATCCACTGGCAAGAACCGTCAGCTCCAGATTCCAAACATACCTGGAGTCCAGCCACGTCCAGCTAGACTTCTCTGACCACCCTGGTCCAAGCCCCCACTGCCTCCCACTACCCCTGTGTGACTACCTTAACTGCCTCATCTCGGAGCCTCTGTTCTTGCCCTGAAGTTGTAGTCAGAGTTTGCTTTTACAAATGCCAGTGCTTTGCAAACGTAGATCGGAGTCTGTCCACTGAGGTTGCAGGGAAAAGAAGGAGCAGCAACCCAGAAATCTAGGGAAGAGTGACCTAGCAGAGGGACCTGTGGGTGCAAAGGGTGTGAGGCTGCAGCGACTTGGCCTGTTAGGAACCTAGCGACTGTCTGAGAGGCAGGAGCAGAAGGCAGTGTGTGGGCAAGGTGAGGAGGCTGCTGGAGGATGGATGCTGGCGCCAGGACGGCCAGGAGCAGGCATCGCAGAGAAGGCATATGCAGCATGCTGGCCAGCCCCAGTGTCTTATGCGATGTCCCACCTGCACACAGGGCAGAACCCGGGTCCCACCCCCGAGCTCAGTGGGATTTCCATGACTTTGCACCTGGCCACAAATCCCTTTGGAGGCTTTTTGTGCCTGGTCTTGCACTGCACCCCCCGAGAGAGAAGCTCATTTCTCACCCTCAAGGAGCAGAGAGCCCAGCAGGATAGCAAAGATGCATTACCACAAGTTCCACCTGCAACTGGTTGTTGGAAAGACTGATTGAGAGATATTCTGAGGCTTCCTCTGCAGTCAATGCCGTGATCCATTAGGAATGTCTACCATTGGCACTGGTGATGGAGTGGTGGCTGTCCAGCCTAGGTCCACAATGGAACAAAAGGGAGGGAAGGTCCCCTTCCCTTTCTCTGCAGGCCTCACCACCAGTCAGGTCCCCATCCTGTCCTCACTGTCCACCTGCTTGGTCCCTCCACCCAACCAGTGCTTTGAGCCTCCAGCCAAGCCCCCCTTCACAGTAGCACCCTCTTGTTCTAAGGCCTCCCACGTGCTCAGAAGGCCCAGAGCAGGCATGAGAGCCTTTTCCTATGATCACAGTCCCCAACATCTCCCCTCCACCCCACCGCTCACTCCCCTGGTGCCATTGCCAACCCAGGACATGTACCCTCTTATACCTCACACAAAGTGCAGTGGGAGCCATTTTCCTTAGAGCACCCATCATTTCCTTTTCTCCTGGGTGCGTGGCCACCCCCAGGAATGCCCATAAAGGCACTCAGAGAGCAGCTTCCACCACACTTCCCCCTTGCCCATCTAACACCCACCGTGCTCCCATCTGTCCAGCTCTGGCTTCCTTCTCAGATTAAATCACTTCCTTCTCAGATTAAATCACTGAGACGAGAGGGGAAAACCGAGGCACCAAGCATTTTCCTAGAAGTGTAGGGCAGACTGGATGGTATTTCCTGGCCATTGGCTTCTAACTCACACCAGAGAGAAGCTGGAACCCTTGTCCATAGCACTATGGGAGGGGAGGAAAAAGGGCCTCGGGGGCCCCAGCAGACATGTGGAGGTCACTCCGGCCTCTGGGCTACCGGGTTCCTGCAGCAGAGTCCTCCTGCCTCCTGCCAGCCACTCCAGCCCCCCAGAGCTTACAAGAGTGCAGTTAATCTCATACAGTTTAAGGACTTATTCAGAGGGGCTCAGTGAATGATGAATGAGGAAAGCATTACCAGCGAAGCACTGGGGCTCCGCAGAGCTGTTTAAAAATGCATTCTCCCATGTAAATTTCTGCTCCATCAATCCTTATGACATGTCAAACATTGCTATTGTTTCCTGAACAAATTGTACCGCGTGCCCTTCTCTGCAGATTTGTGCATGGGAGCAGAACTGCTCGCCGGCACCGGCCGCCTGCCTCTGTTGCTGGGACCCAGGGCTGCTGCGGAGGCAGCTGGGCCCGCCTTGCTTCAGAGCAGAAGCCCCGTGCGGGGCATTCCTATGAGGGTGCGTGCGTGACGGGAGTGTGGGCGCTGGTGGGGAGTGATTGAGTGTGTGCCTGCCAGCCTGTGGCCTGCAGGGACAGACACCCAGGTGTCTAGGGAGGGGGTGTGGAGGAGACCACAGGGGCTGAGACTAGGCTGGGGACAAGTAGGGGTGCTGCTTGAGGCAGAGAAAGAGAGAGAAAGTGTGTGTGTGTGTGTGTGTGTGTGTGTGTGTGTGTGTGTGTGTGTAGTGTGTGTGTGAGGGGTGGAGGTGTGGGAGACCTCTGAGTAGAGTCTACCTGAGCCAGACAGAGAAAAAGAAAGTTTCTAGGAGAGTGTGCGGGGGGTGCAGGATGCAGAAAGCTGTTGGCAACTGCCTGAGACGCAGAGAGAGGAAAAGAAAGGGGTTGTGTGTGGTGGTGCGTGTGTTTAAAGAAGCAGGAAGTATGGAGACACAGGAAGAGAGATGACACGAAGACACACAAGGCAGGCACCCTGTAAGGTATGCCTGTAAGGGACCCTGTTCCAGGGCAAATCAATGGAAGAGGGTGAGAGATGATGACTGTTAATTGCGAAGACAGGCTGGGCAAGAAGGGGGGTTCTCAGGAAGGGGACAAAGAGACAGGAGGGCCTGAGCGCTGTTGGAATAGCGGGTCCCAGGAGAGTGGGCGTGGGATGTGGCACTGAGCACCAGAGGGCCGGGAGCTGGGCTGGACATAGAGTTCTGAATGCACAAGATGAAGGGGGATTACATGAGAGGGTGCCGTGGGAAAAGCCCCAGGTGGGTCAGGAAGGGCACCTGCAGCCAGCCAGACTGCCCCATCCTTCCAAGGTGGCCTCAGGTTGGGCCACACAGCTCTCTCCAATCCAGGCCCTGAGTCACCTGCACAGACCAAGACCAAGCCTGGGGCAGGGGTGGGGCCCTTCTTTAAGGGTCTGTGGGAGGCACCTACTTGGGTATCTGAGGGTCTAGGCTCAGGGGCTACATCCTGGGAAATCACAACCAGAGACCCTTGCCACCTTTGCTGGTGGGCATAGCTAGAGTTGCTGGGAGCCTGCTCTCTCCAAGTAGAAGGTAGGGAGCAGAAGCCACCATGGCAAGAAGGGCAAACTGCCTGTGGGGGCCCATCGGGCATCAACAGGGCGAGGAGGATGACCCTGGTAGGAGCAGCGTGGACCCCATGGCCGAGGTCTCAAGCTTGGACTAAGACTTCTCAGGCTCAGGCTTCACTCCCCCAGCCCCACCAAAGGGAGGGGAGGTCTTAAGAGCGCACGCCTTGGAGTTAACCATGATGGTTCATGTTCTAGCGCTGTGACTGTGTCACCCTGGCCAAGTCAATTGACCTCTCTGAGTCTCTGTCCCCTCCTTCATCTGTAAAGTGGGGATGCTATGGTGCTGGTCCTATAGGGCTGTTGGGAAGATGGAATGAAATAAAGTGCAGGAAATGCTTGGTAAATTTGGTGACACATAGTTAAGTGCTCAAAACGAAATGTCAGAGGGGCAGTCTCTTGCCCCTTCCCTTTGCTACGGCCAGGAGAAAGACTGGCATTGCTGACTCAGGCCTCACCAGACCAAGCATGTAGCCATTCCCCCACCATAGGCTCCTCCAATCACCTTGTATTAACCTTGGAATTTCCCCCATATGTATTTATTTTTTTCCTTTTTGTCAGCAGAAGAAAATTACACTTCTGCCGGCATTGTCCATCACAGAAATAAGCACTTGCAGATGCAATTATAAAGGCCAAATGACGGAATTAGTTTTGCTGGTAATGCCGGCACTGGGGAGAATCAGAAGAAATGCCTTATAAATCAGGCGCTAGGCAGCAGCCAGTCTCAGCTGCACCCTCTCCCCCACATGCTGACTGCAGGGCAGGGGCTGACCGCAAGGAGGGTGCTGAGCGCTGAGCGGCCACTGATCTTCACTGCTCTTCCCCTGATGGTTCTGCTGAGGGAGGTTGTTGGGGGAGGCAGAGACTTCCTGAGCCCTCCTCCAGGCCTTGGTGCCAGCAGGTGCCCAGCTCTCTCCGGAAGCTACCTGGACTCCTTGGTGCCCAGGCGATGCCTGGCCCATAGACTGACATACATCTGCCCAAAGACAGCTTCTCCAGGATGAATCTATCTAAGCCAGCAGCCTCAGTGACCTTCAAGCCCACTTTCAGCCTTGTTTTCCTCGTAGTTCTTACCACTGCCTGGAATTACATTACTTAGTTATTTCTCCCCTTGGTGCTCTGTCTCCCCATTCTGACTTTTGTGTGTGTGTGTGAGACGAGTCCGCCTCTGTCCTAGGCTGAAATGCAATGGTGCCATCTCGGCTCACTGCCACCTCCGCCTCCCAGGTTCAAGCGATTCTCCAGCCTCAGCCTCCCGAGTAGCTGGGATTACAGGTGCACGCCACCATGCCCGGCTAGTTTTTGTATTTTTAGGAGAGACAGGGTTTCACCGTGTTGGCCAGGATGGTCTTGATCTCTTGACCTCAGGTTATCTTCCTGTCTTGGCCTCCCAAAGTGCTGGGATTACAGGCATGAGCCACCGTGCCTGGCCTCCACATTCTGATTTTAAGTGGCAGTCCAGGTTGTCATGCTTAGGATGTGACTTCAGTGTTGGGCACAGCAGCCAGCACATGGGAAAATTTCAAAAAAAAATATTACTAGGCCGGGCGCAGTGGCTCATGCCTGTAATCCTAGCATTTTGGGAGGCCAAGGCAGGCGGATCACAAGGTCAGGAGTTCGAGACCAGCCTGACCAACATGGTGAAACCCTGTCTCTACTAAAAATACAAAAATTAGCTGGGCGTGATGGCACACACCTGTCATCCCAGCTACTCAGGAGGCTGAGGCAGGAGAATTGCTTGAACCCAGGAGGTGGAGGTTGCAGTGAGCCGAGATCGCGCCATTGCTCTCCAGCCTGGGTGACAGAGTGAGACTACGTCTCAAAAAAAATTTACTAAACATGTGACTGAACAAATGTCTGGTCACTGTTTTCATGAAGGTGCCTTCAGCGGTGTGCCGGGCATCTTCAGCTGCCCCTGCACATCCTCTGTGCCTGTCTCCTTTTGGGTGGGGCGGGGGCAATAGGGAGCCTGAGCAGGGGCCAGGGCATTGGAGGTGCTCTATAAACCCCACCTGGCCTCATGCAATCTGGCAAACCCTCTGTCGCTGCTTGCTGCCCCCACGGTGCCTGATCGGGGGTACCAGCCCCACAGAAGGAAGGTAATGCTGACCCTCCATGGCTGGCAATGGAAATCAACCTTCTACTAAACTGGGCAGAGACGTTGAGCCCTGTATCAAAACTGAGTTAGATACAAACTTCTCTCCTTCACAGGGAGGAAAGTGGGGCACACACAGACAGTTTTCAGGAATGGCAGATTCTGCCAGGTGTTCCAAGAGAGGGATGAGCAGGGGCTCCTGGGTCAAGACCAATGAATGGTTAGGGACTCTAGGAGAGGGGCATTTGGGATGGGCCTCGGGGGTGGATCAGAGTTTGGAAGGCAGTTACAGAATGAAAGGATAGAGGAACCAGCAATGAGAGAACAGTCTGGGGTGCACCAGGGAAACGGTAGATACAAGAACACTAAGCCCAACCAGACTGTGGACAACCTTGACACTAGGGTCTGAAATTAATTCAGCCGATCATAGGGAGCCATTGAAGGATTTTGAACAGAGAAGGACAATAATTTTAGCTACTGGCTTTGACTTTTTGCCCCTGGGCCTCTTATGAGAACCTTGACAAGTAGTAAAATGCACTAGTATGTACCTCTGAGTGCCAGCCAGAGCTGGGGGGAGCCATTAGATGGCAGTGGAGACACAGAGGCGCCAGAGGGAGGAGCCTGGAGCACAGTTGAGGTGCTCACCTGGAGCCTTGGTTTGGCATCTTTTTTTTTTTTTTTCCTTTTTTTGACAGGGTCTCACTCTGTCACCCAGGCTGGAGTGCAGTGGTGCAATCTCAGTTCACTGCAACCTCCGCTTCCCAGGTTCAAGCGATTCTCCTGCCTCACCCTCCTGAGTAGCTGGGACTACAGGCAACTGCCACCATGACCGGCTAATTTTTCTATTTTTAATAGAGATGGGGTTTCACCATGTTGACCAGGCTGGTCTTGAACTCCTGACCTCAAGTGACCCATCCGCCTCAGCCTCCCCAAACCAAAGTGCTGGGATTACTGGCATGAGCCACCATGCCTGGCCTTTGATTTGGCATTTCTTAGGTACAATATGAAAGTGGCCAGCTGGGCCATCCCCTTCCCCAATCCCTGTCGCCATCTGGCTGGCCTGTGAGACCCTGGAAGTTACTCTGCAGGGAGACAGACATGCTCATTCCTAGAACATCGCAGGGAAGGGGGTGTTTGTAGCAGGAAGAGGAAATTTTGCTCTCTATACTTAGGCCCTTGGCACTCCTCAAACCCTCCTTCCTAAAATGGGCCCCAAGGGTCACGGTCTGTCTGCCACTTCATTTGTCTGTTGGACTTTTAGTTGGTAAGCCACAAACAAGTCTGGCTTGGGAGGAGGTTGTTTAAAAGGTGCCATGACAAACAGTCACTTAACACCACTGCGCCTCTGCTTCCTCACTTGCAAAAGTGGGTGGGAGGTAATAACAGTACTTACCTGTGGAGATCTGGTCAACATTAAATTCATACATTGGTATGTGTCATGAGAACGTGGATGTAGTTGTAGTTATAGGTGACAGAGACAGACTTACCTTTCCTGAGCTGCCTTTATGTCCGGGCCCTGTACTAGGCCCTGGGCACATGTGGACCCCATGACCCCATGCTGCCTTCTGGGAGCCACGTCCTGGTTGGGGGAGACATGCGTTAGCCTCAGCTTCAGTGCCTCAGTGTGATCAGGGCTGGGAATGCTGAGTGAGTGCAGGGAGGAGCCCTAACTTTGCCTTGGGGGTCAGGGAGGGCAGAAGAGTGTGAGCCAGGCAGGAGAGGGAGGGACGCCATCCAAGTGGAGGGGTCAGAGCCAGGTCCTGGGAGCTGCACGTGCTCTAGTCTGGGTCAGAAATGAGGCTAGACATTCAGGGCCGACGAGGTGTGTAGGAGGGGAGGGGTTTTCTTTTGAGCGCAGATCTACGGCCTCCTCCTGGGCCCAGGGCCCCTGACAGGCCCTGCTGCAGCCTGGCGCTGGCCCCACACCCGACAAGGCCCAAGGTCAGTGCTGCTGCCTTCACCCTGGCAGGGCCAAGGAGCAGCTTTTCATTTAGTTCGGCTTCCTACACTTGAAAACTGAAAGCTCTCCCTCTCCTCCTCACCCAGGCATACATATTTCACACGGTCATTAGGCGGTGGCACTGGAGGACTCACAAATCTTCCCTGGTCAGCATCGGCAGCCTGGGCGGGCAGTGAGAGGCCCCGGGGACAAGGGTCACCGTGGGAGCCATGGCTGTGCCCAGTTCAACGTGGGCAGGGGAAGGGCAAGCCTTGCAAGGGTTGGAGTTGTGAAGCCAGCTTCTGCTCTAAGACAGTCCAGTCCTGTCTCCTGGGGCTCATCACCCAATTTCCCTGGGCCTCAGCGGCTTCAGGCCCCAGGGGGAAGGGGATGGGACGTAGGCACCTCACACATCCTTCCCGTCCTGACAATCCAGAGCAATTTTGTGGGGCACCCAGATCTGAAGGGCTCATCGCCAGGTCTCAGATGTGACCTTCTCCAGGGGCAGCATGCCCGCCATGACCCAGGCCCCTCCCTTCCTGCACACCCCACTTTCTGTTTCTCAGCTGCTGTCCTCCGCCTCCTAGCCTGCTGTCCCTCCTCTACTTCCCTTTCCCTTTTCCTTCTACCATTTGCTTCTCTTCTGTCCCCTTTCTTCTGAGTCCTGCCTTCTTTATCTTCACCCCAGTCTCTCTGCCCCTTCCCTATTTTCTCTAAACCACCCCCTTCTTATTCATTTTTCAGGCATTTAAGAAGCATCTACTGCATGCCAGGCACCGTCTGTGCTGCGCAGTGAGCACCACAGGTGCCTTCTCTGCCCTCGTCCTTCCCCAAACCCTTTTCCTTTGACAAAGGCAAATGATGGGGGCCAAGGAGGTATGGTTTGGTCACACAGTGACCTGGAACTGAGGTCTCCACACCACAGTGACCCCTCGCCAAGGGGCTCAATGGCATGGCAGTCAGATCTTCCCGAGACCAAGCTGCAGTTATAACAGTCCAACAAGACCATGCATTGATGACCATGATTGTCAGTGGAACCTGGGGGTGGGAAGGGCTCTGGGATTCCTCCCGCTCCCCTTCTCCTCCGTCCCTGTAAAGTGAGGATGAATCTGGGGTTGCTTTGGGCAGTGTGGTCTCCTCTTGCCTGGAATAACCAGGCTCCCTTCCTCCTGAGAACAAGCACCTGTCTTGGCTCAGAGGCAATAACTGATGGAGGGCAAGGGCATGGCTAGATGGCACAGGATTCAAATCCAGCACTGTTCTTTCTCTAGCTGTGAAGCCTTGAGTGAACTATGTACTGTCTCGATGCCTCGGTTTCCCCATCTGTAAATTGGAGGTGGTGCTGATAATAGTACCTACCTCACAGGGCTGTTGTGAGGGTGAAGGGGTTGTAGGTAGAAGGCGTGCAGGAGCCAGCAGTGGCTGCTGCTGTTGTGAGGAATGGTGCAGGCAGTGGGAGAGGCCCTGTCTGGGAGCCAGTCCTGGGTTGGAGGGTGGTGACATGGCTCAGTGCCTTCCTTTCACTTGTTTAGCACACAGCCCCTGAGAACCTGTGAGGAGCTCTGAGCCTGGGTGGGCTGGTGGTGGGGACAGAGGTCTGCACAGTCTGTAGGAGCGTAAGCTGTGGGGATATTGAGTGGAAATCTGGCACAAGAGGCAGTCCTATACAAGCTGGCAGCCCAGAGCCCCCAGAAATGGCATCTTTCTGTATAGCCAAGTTTTCTGGATAACTAAGATCTTAACCCTTTGGGTATAAACTTTTTTTCATTTCATTCATTTGGGATAGAAATATATTTTTCACTTATCTGCCTTCCTGAACTGAAGATACTAAACACAAATTAGCTTTTCCTTGAAAATTCAGGCTTATCATAAAGAACATAGAATTTACTGGATTTCATAGAATCCAGGAACTTTAAAAGGAACCTCAAAAAATATTGAGCACAAAGGGATCAAAACATATTTTTAGCCGTGAGGGCTTTATCCACTTACAATCTTATAGAGATACCTTAAATACAGAACAGATGCAAGTGGACCCCAAAGTCAGTCTGAGGCCTTTCCCTATGGGCATCTGGTGGCAGGCAGCAGTTTGCCCAGCTCTAGGGCAGTGGCCTGGGAAGAGAGCAGAGGTCACATCTAGAACAGCACTTTGCATGGATTATGTGTTTCATAAGTAACTACTGAATGAACAAATGATGTCATTTAGCCTGCACTGTGGATTAGAACCATGTCAGGGACAATATAGAAGCCAATGTTCCCAGCCACAAAGCCAAACCCCTACTAGAACTTCAGGTCGGGGGAGATGGAGGAGGGCCTCACTGGGATGGCCACAGAGAATGAACACCAGGTGGGGGTGGAGAGGCCAGTTTCTGTCCCACTCTGCTTCCGACCTGCTCCTAAGCCAGACTGGCAGCAGGCTTTCACCAGGCCTCACTGAGGTCTGAGCCGCCATTGTGTGACCTGTGAGACAGATGGAAATGTCTGTCTCCCTACCACATGGACAGCTGTGAGGGGAAAACGAAGCCATAGTAAACCTGGATGTTCTTTGAAAATGTAAAAGGTATGACAGCCATGCAGGCTGCCACCATCATTGTCCTTGTCATCAGCATAAGGCTGGCCTCTCTCCTGTCTATCTCTTTTGACCATAAGTGATGCCAGCCTGGAGCAGCCCAGTTAAAAGAGGTCTCAATTAGCCAGGCACAGCGGCTGATCCCTGTAGTCCCAGCTACTCAGGAGGCCACAGTGGGAGGATCCCTTGAGCCCAGCAGTTGGAGGCCAACCTGGGCAACACAGAGAGACCCATTTCTAAAAAAAAAAAAAAGAAAAAAGAAAAAAAAGAGAGAGAGAGTGATCTCAGTGAACTCACAAACCAAATCAAGGGTGGGGAAGGGATGTCAGATCAGATTCAGGATTCTAAGACTACCAGAATTTGGCCTTCTCTTCTCCTAGCTCTCCTGAGGTCTGGGTGCATCTTCATCCTCCCCAAACGTGCAGCAGCTCTCAGTTCATGTCGTCCCTGCCTAACTCTTTGAGGAAAGCTTTTATCCCCAGCAACGCAACAGGAAGAGTCCCCAGAGGATTCTGATGGACCCAGCTGTGGTCAAGAGCCATTCCCAGGCCAGTCCCTGTGGTCAGGGACAGGCAGGCAGTTCCCAGTCAGGCCTTTTGTGCAAGCAGAGAGAGGAAGGAGCCAGAGGAGACGGGTGGAGAGGGTGGCAGAGTCTTTCTAAAAGTGAAGGCCACCGGGCAGATAGGTCTGCCCTGTGCATGCAATGGATTTGAAAGAATTTCCAGGGTCAAAGAAGGGAGGGACCAGAGGGCTTCCCCCAATGGCTAGCACATCTGACTTGGAGGCTTTAAGGACTGTGGGAGAAAAACCAGAAGAACCCACCAGATGGCTGACACCCACCTTTGTCTGTGATACTCTCAAAACCACAGGCTATGATCCCAGGCCACAGGTCCAGGGTCTCTCTCCCAAGCTCTCTGAGCATCTGCAGAGAAGAAGCTTGTCCCGCCTGGAGGGGGCATGAGCCCCCATGAGCCCAGGAGGGGTGGCTTCACTCAGTGAGAGATGCCTGGTAGACCAGTCCTGTAGAACTGCGCCTTCCAATATAAATTTAAACAGCCAGTAGCAGCCTGTGGCATCCTTACTGAACAGCATGGTTCTAGAAAATTCCACCTGGGCCAAAGGAGACATGTGAGAGGAATACGGATTTCCTGTGGACCTGAAACCTCAGCTGGGCCTGGCAGTAATGACTTCTTGTTCTCACCATTGCAGGCAACAGACAATGATGCAGGCACCTTTGGGGAAGTCAACTATTTCTTCAGTGATGACCCAGACAGGTGAGACTCTGCCCACAGTCCCTCAGGCCCCTCCGCGGTGGTCCTTGGCCCTCCCCAGACTCATGAGATCTGGGAACTTTTCAGTGCCCAGGGAGGGAGGTGCTGGGCCCTGTGGCTAGAGCACTGGACTAGAAGTTGGAGCCCATGGGCACTGTGGCTGGTTTGACCCTGATTGTGGCACAGCCTTGGTCAAGTCTCCTCAGGTCTCTGAGGCACAGCTTATCTGACCCTCAAAAGATAGCCTTTAACTTTGGGAATGGATCCATTGTGTCTCTGAGAGGCTTTGAAGTACTAGCGACTGCATACCACCACCACCACCATCACCACCACCGCCAGCCGCAGCAACTACGTGTCAGGCTCATCATGGCCAAGGGCTTCACACGCAATGTCTCAAGTCATCCTCTCAGTGAAATGACAGAGGAACTCAGTGCTAGGCACTTTTATCATCCCCACTTTACAGGTGAGGAAAGTGCAACACAGAGAGGCTAAGTCACTTGTCCAAAGTCACACAGCTGTAAGTGCCATGGTCAGGCTTCTGCATGTGACCTTCACCACTAGGCTACACAGCCTGCCCCAGGAGGGCTCTCAATGTGCAGCAGCCCATAGGCAGGTTGCTCGCCTCCCTGCCTGACACATGCCAGCCTTGCCCCATCACTCCTCATGGTAACATGGTCCAGGCTTGGTTTTGGGCCTTGTCTTCAATTAATCCAAGCCAAAGGGCAGCCTTCTCACTTTTTTTTTTTTTTTTTTAAACAGAGTCTCACTCTGTTGCCCAGACTGGAGTTTTATGGCACGATCTCGGCTCACTGCAACCTCCCCCTCCTAGGTTCAAGCAATTCTCCTGCCTCAGCCTCCTGAGTAGCTGGGATTACAGGCACCCACCACCACACCTGGCTAATTTTTGTATTTTTAGTAGAGATGGGATTTCACCATGTTGGCCAGGCTGGTCTCGAACTCCTGACCTCAGGTGATCCACCCACCTCGGCCTCCCAAGTGCTGGGATTACAGGCCTGAGCCACTGCACCCAGCCCCCTCTCACTTTTAACATGCTCAAAGGCCACGTGTCTGATGCACTGGGAAGCCCGGTGGAATGAGTGAGGCGGTGGGTGTCAACTTGAATGACTGACCCCGACTATCTGTGAGAAGGATCAAGAAAAGATGGGGAAGAAGCTGGATGCAGTGGCTCATGCCTGTAATCCCAGCAGTTTGGGAGGCCGAGGTGGGTGGATTACCTGATGTCAGGAGTTCAAGACCAGCCTGGCCAACATGATGAAACCCTATCTCTACTAAAAATACAAGAATTAGCCAGGCATGGTGGCAGGTGCCTGTAGTCCCAGCTACTTGGGAGGCTGAGGCAGGAGACTGGTTTGAACCTAGGAGGCAGAGGTTGCAATGAGCTGAGATTGTGCCACTGTACTCCAGCCTGGGTGACAGAGTGAAACCCTGTCTCAAAAAAGAAGAAGAGACAAGGAGATTGTTAGGGGCATCTGGCCATTCTCTGTCACTCAGTGATGGGGGCCTCAAATGGGAGGAAGGCACCAACACGGCTAAGTGCACAGGGAACCCTTTCCCCAGGGGACCCATGTTCATGTAGCCTTATCCTGGTCATCTTGGATGGTCTCACCTGTTCCCGTCTTCTGGGCCTGAAACTTTCCTCACTCCGAGCCAGAACCTTCCAGGCTTGGTGGTTGGCAGCTGTGGTCAGAGCACACAGATGTCAACTGACGTCTCAGATGAGGCTCCTGAGGGGACATTTAGAGGACATAGTTGGAGGGGTTGTCTTGCCGTACCTTTCTACTACCCAGGAGATGTCTACCAACCTCCCGCTCAAGGCTCATTTCCTCAAAGTCAAGGGGCAGCTCCCAAAAGAGGACCAGCCACCCTGCCCTTTACCAGCTGCTTTCTGCCCATTCCTAGCATGCTGGTGCATCTAAATTTCTGCAATAGGTAGGAACTCCTGTTCACAGCAGGAGGGTTGTTCTGCCTGGGTTTCCTCTTTGCTTAAATCAGGCAACTCCTCCTGCCCACCTCGTGTGATCCTGATCCCTGCCCCCACCCACCGCCTTTAGAAATAGCAGCTCTTCTCAGGGCAAGTGAAAGGGAAGGCAGATTTCAGACTTCATTTATTTCTGTTTGTCACTCTGGGCAAGGACAGGCTGGGAAATGCCGGCCCCATCAAGCCTGTTTTAAACCACGGTGTTCCCTCCCTCCATCCTCCCGGCCTGGCACAGGTTCTCGCTGGACAAGGACACGGGACTCATCATGCTGATTGCCAGGCTGGACTATGAGCTCATCCAGCGCTTCACCCTGACCATCATTGCCCGGGACGGGGGCGGCGAGGAGACCACAGGCCGGGTCAGGATCAATGTGTTGGATGTCAACGACAACGTGCCCACCTTCCAGAAAGATGCTTATGTGGGTGCTCTGCGGGAGAACGAGCCTTCTGTTACACAGCTGGTGCGGCTCCGGGTAAGGTGCCAGGGAGCCCTGCACTCCTGCCATTCATCTTACCCTTCCGCCTGTACTTGCTTGCTTGCTTCTTTTTTGTTTTTTGTTGTTTTGAGACAGGGTCTCACTCTTTCACCCAGGCTGGAGTGCAGTGGTACAATCAGAGTTCATTACAGCCCCAAACTCCTGGGCTCAAGCAATCCTCCTGTCTCTGCCTCCTTAGCAGCTGGGACTACAGGCTTGAGCCACCGTGCCTAGCCTGTGCTTTCTTCTTGACCAACCCCTCGGGAACCCACTGCAAGAGGGGCTGACCTCCCATCCACAAAGAATGCTGCACAGATTTGAGAGTCAAATTCTTGGTCTATGTTGGGCCTTCTCTGAGCAACACCTCATGTCCTTGGGTACCAAGTGGGGCTTTATATGTCTCAGCTTAAATATTAGGTCAGAATTAGCAAAAGATCTCCCTCCCCCCCCCATCCGCCGCCATCTCCCTTAGCAAGGGCATTGAGTGGGGAGCACTTCCTTGTGTCAGGACCCCCTCCAAGCCCTTTAATGACTGACTAGAATCAGGAAGTGCTGCAGCTGGAAGGAGCTACAGAGACCATGGAGTGCAACCCCATTTTACAGAAGGGGAACCCGGAGGGGAGACGCTTGCCCATGAAGACATAGTTAGTACAGGAGACGCTTGCCCATGAAGACATAGTTAGTACAGTATCAGAGCCAGGTCTAGTCCTGGAATGCTGTTCTCCAAGTGCTTCCTGCAATAAGTCCCCACTAGGCTTCAGTGACCTTTAACCAGAGACTTTTAAATGTCCCCCCTTCCCCATGCTGCCTACCCAAAGGGATGGGACCCAGAGCCTCCATTTGGAACTTGTTTTCGAAGCAGGCAGGGATGAAGGCAAGGCTGGAAGGGTGGGCACAGGGGATACCTAGAAGAACAGACCATGTGCCCGCCCAGCCTGGCCATGGCCCCCCATACAACCCTGTCCTGCCGCGCTCTCCCTGCTCAGCTCCAGGTATACCCCGAGTGATGGGGACCACTGGAGGCTCTAGAGTGAGGGACGACCTGGAAAGAAGCTCAGAGAAGACAGTCAAGGGGAAGAGGGATCCCTGGCCCCACTCCAGGTGCCTTCTTTTCTCCTTGCTTTCCTGCAATATGCATGGATTAGACACCCACTGTGGCCAAACGCTGGGTTGGCCTGTAGGTATGCAGCAGCAATCCAGAAACAAGGTTCCTGCTCACATGAAACCGATGGTCTAAGCGAGGGAGGCAGAAATTAGATAAGAAATTACCACTGGGTGTAAGGGGACCAATGAGATAAGGCGACCCAAGGGCCCTAACCGGGTCCAGGAGTCAGGGAGGGCGTCTGCAGGTGGGGGTGTTCCAGCTGGGGTTGGGGGTGGGAAGTAATTGTGTCTCAGCCTCTGGGAAGGCCAGGCCTCCGCATTCTTCCTGGGCATCCTTCCTGCCCTCTACATTCCCCAGGCTGCCTCCACAGGCAGCACACGGAGGGGAGCAGGGCGTCTGCTGGGAGCCAGAGTGCGGCCTCTAGTTGAAGCACAAGGGGTGTCTCCTGGGGTCCTGGGCCAGGACAAGACCCAAGGCTGGATCACCCAAAAAAGGAGCTGTCAGCAGGGTCAGCCTTCCCCTCCCTCCCAGCTGCCCACCCTCTTTTGGTCCCCAGCCTCCTGCCGGCTCACAGCTCTTGTCTGCCCTCTTCCTTCCAGGCAACAGATGAAGACTCCCCTCCCAACAACCAGATCACCTACAGCATTGTCAGTGCGTCTGCCTTTGGCAGCTACTTTGACATCAGCCTGTACGAGGGCTATGGAGGTAGGTGTGGGGCAGAACTCGGGGCCCAGCCAGGAGGGAGGCTGGGGGCTCTCTGCACTCACACCTCCCTTGTGCAGGTGGGGCGGGCACCCCATGTCTCCCTGACACCCTGGGCTACTCAGGAAGCTGCCCTGAGCACCTGGGGCTGGAGCAGGATGTGGCCTGAGTCGCCCTTCCGTAGGGTCAACATCTGTGTCTCTCATCAGCGGGATCTCTCTCTGGTTCTCAGGCCATGGCCAGCCCTGCAATCTGGCCAGAAGTGTGATGGTAACAGAATCTCTGGGGCTCCCTGTTTCTTACCAAGGCTGAGGGCAGGTCCGTGGGATGGAAGCTCGTTAGCCAAGCCTCCCTACCCTTTGGGCGGCCCTGTGGGGCCAGGCACTCTGCACCATGCCCTGCTGCCTGCTGTGGGTCCCCATCCCTGGAGCCCTGGCAGGAAATAGCAGCAGCAATCTCAAGCTCCAAGATCCCAAGAGAGACTACTTTGTTTTTCAGACGAGGCAGCTAAGGCCCAGAGACAGGGAGCAACTTGCCTGAGCTCACCCAGCAAAGCTGCTGAGCTTGGCACCAAGTCCCTGTGTGGTCTGGCCCTTGGTTGCCTTGCAAGCCTCAACTCTCAGCAGCCCTTCCCCCACCAGAGTCCAGCCTCTTCGAACACTTTGACACTTGTCTCCCCTTACTGGTGTTCACTCCCATGTCTTTGCAAAGTGTGTTCCTTTTGCCAGGAAAGCCCTTCCTCCTTTTCCCTTGGTCCCGCCTCCCTTTGGTTGTCCAGTGTGTAGCCCCTGGCTAGCTTTAAGGGCTTATTTAACACTTCCTCCTATGGGAAGCTTCTCTGATTCCTGGCGCCAGGGTTAGGTGCCCCCAGGGCAGAAGGGATCAATGTGTATTGAATGACTGTGGGTCCAGTGCTCACTCCTCCCACTGCCCCACAGTTAGTTCAGAGAAATGCCATTGTAGAAACTGCAGTTCTGACCAGCGCAGTGGCTCAGGCCTAGTAATCTCAGCACTTTGGGAGGCCAAGGCCAGTAGATCAATTGAGGTCAGAAGTTCGAGACCAGCCTGGCCAACATG
>NC_045442.1:67929365-67936925 GCF_002776525.5 Piliocolobus tephrosceles
GTACTCCAACCTGGCGACAGAGTGAGACTCTGTCTCAAAAAAAAAGCCATAGAAAACAAATTGCATTCTTTATGAAATCTTCTTCCTTCCTTCCTTCCTTCCTTCCTTCCTTCCTTCCTTCCTTCCTTCCTTCCTTCCTTTCTTTCTTTCTTTTCTTTCTTTTCTTTCTGTTTCTTTTCTTTCTTTCTTTTCTTTCTTTCTTTTTCTTTCTTTCTTTTTTTTCTTTTTTTTTTGACAGCGCTTTACTCTGTCACCCAGGCTGGAGTGCAGTGGCTCTATCTCAGCTCATTGCAACCTCCACCTCTGCCTCCTGGGTTCATGTGATTCTCCTGCCTCAGCCTCCCGAGTAGCTGGGATTACAGGCGTGCCACCACACCCAGCTAATTTTTGTATTTTTAGTAGAGATGGGATTTTGCTAATGCTGGCCAGGCTGGTCTTGAACTCCTGACCTCAAGCCATCCGGCCGTGCCCGGCCCATCCCTCTTTCAAAAACTTACAAGTTCCATGCCTCTGCCTGCCCCATACCTCATCCTCCTCTCAAGTAGAAGAATCCCCCTTAGATTTTATATTATTGAAGCAATAATCTTGTTTCCCTTTTCCAAATAGAAAGTTGTAATTTAATATTGTTGTAATGCCTTCTAAGACCTCCCATGCCCCCCACTCCCAAGCCAATATGCCTTCCCTCCCCAATTGAGAATCAATGGCTTAGCACAAACAAGTACTAATGGAGAGACTTCAGGCATGTGCAGTGGTGGGGATATTTCAGGGCAGAGGCATCTATCTTAGCTCCCTGCAGATCCTGCCTCTCAGCCTGGGTCTGCCTTTGGCATTAGGGTTCTTCACCCACCTCTAAACACACTTCTGTTGAAGGTAAGGTCTGCAGCACCTAACCCTGAGTACCTCCCCATAGGGTCTAAACAGTGCCCAAGTGCCCAGAGTAGGTGACTGGATGGGCATGAAGAACCCATAGCATAAAGTGGGGAGGAAATGGAGGGAAGAGAAGAGAGGGAGAGACGCCAGGGGCAGTTGGCTCACACCTGTAATCGTAGCACTTGGGGAGGCCAAGGCGGGAAGATTGCTTGAAGCAGAAGTTCGAGACCAGCCTAGGCAACACAGCCAGACTCTGCTTCTGCAAAGAAAACTTCATAAATAAAAATAAATAAAGGAGAAGGGAGGGAAGAAGATTAGAGAAATAGGGCTAGAGGAGACCGAGGAGGGTCCTGCCTTCTGCACCCCACTGCCTGGTCCTCCCTGGCATCCCCAATGCTGGGCAACAACTGGGAACTCTGTGCTTCCCTGGAGAGAGGAGTAGTGACAGGGAGGGCTACAGGGCCCGAGGCATGACCCTGTCCTCCGAGCAGCTTCCAGACTGATGGGGGAGAATCCATCAAGTGCCGGATGAGTGAGGGAGACAGACAGACAGACAAGCAGGCAGGAGTGCCGACTAAGAAAGAACCTGGGTTCTGGATTCAGCCATACCTGGGCTCATCTCCCCACTCTATTAAGTTGAGAGCTGTGTGACCTTGGGCAAGTTACTGAACGTCTCTGAGCGTGGTTTCTTCATCTGTAAAAGTGGGGCTTACATTACCACCAAACCGGCTATCATCTCATGGGCTTCGCACAGGGTCTGACACACTTTAGGCAGTCAGGAAACCTCAGTCGAGATGGTGAGGTTCCAGGTGTTCAGAAAACAAGCCAGAGCTGGCCCGGGCCAGGCCAGCCATACCTTCTTTGCCCATAGGGGACCCCTGGCTGGACGGGCATCTCAAGTCTGCTTACAGAGGATCTGGCCTGTTCCTGTCATTTCAGTGATCAGCGTCAGTCGCCCCCTGGATTATGAGCAGATATCCAATGGGCTGATTTATCTGACAGTCATGGCCAAGGATGCTGGCAACCCCCCTCTCAACAGCACCGTCCCTGTCACCATCGAGGTATTTGTAAGTACCCAGGGCCACTGGCCTTGCCCTTCCAGGAGCTGGGAGTCAGGTGAGGAGGAAATGTCGTGGGCTTCCTTCATTTATGGCTGCGTTCTGTGAAGAACAGGAGAATTACTGGAAGGTCATCTTCTCCCTTCGCTCTCTCTCCCTATCCTGCTCTTCTTTTTTTTTCTTCCCTTTTCCACTCCTCTGAAGATCTAAAGGGGTCTGAAACCAAGCCACAGTTTGTCTGACATGAATACCAAGCACACCTTAGTGCTTTCTGTGTCTGAAATTATCAGTTGCTGAATCCATCTCCACGCTGGTTCATTTGCCCCATGCCACACCGGGATGCAGAGTGTGGTATGACAGTAGGACCAATGGGCCCCTCCGCATGGAGACCTCCCCGCACACACCTGTGCACGCACTGCCTGCCCCCTCCCCATCTGTGGGAGACAGCGAATGCGTGTAGATGGAAGAGTAAGTGCATTATCGGCTCTGGGAGGATTAGATCAGATTGTCAGGTTCGGAGATGCGCTGTGATTTGACATAAGCTCAGGAAAATCTCCCCCTGGAGCAGGCATGCTGGAGAGCCTTCCTGTCACAGCCAGCTTCCCCAGCAGCCTCTGCCACTGCCCCACACCGGGCCTTAACAAGCTCTTTCTTTTCAACCTGAGGCTGAAGCTCCAGGGCCAGCTCCCAAGTAGAAAGGCCCTTGTCTGGGCCAGGGCCCCTATTTGCTTGCTGAATAGGATGGAGCTGGAATGACGGGAAAGTCAATGTGATGCCTGACGGGGGAGCCTCCCAGATGGCCACGTGGGAGCAGAATTTAGGGGTGGCCAGGAGAGTGAGGCTTTACAGAACCAGGATAGCAAAGGGAAGGGCAGAGAGTTGGGGCCTTGCTTCTGGAGTCCTTATGCCTGGCACCTCAGGCTTCAGGGAGTGTCCAGGGAAGGAGGACAGGGACCAGGAGATCTTCAGAAGCCTTAAAACTGGCCTGGGCCAGGCGCAGTGGCTCATGCCTGTAATCCCAGTACTTTGGGAGGCTAAGGTGATCACAAGGTCAGGAGTTTGAGACTAGCCTGGCCAACATGGTGAAACTCCGTCTCTACTAAAAATACAAAAATTAGACGGATGTGGTGGCGGGTGCCTGTCATCCCAGTTACTCAGGAGGCTGAGGCAGGAGAATCATTTGAACCCTGGAGGCAGAGGTTGCAGTGAGTCGAGATCGCGCCATTATACTCCAGTCTGGGCAACAAGAGCAAAACTGCATCTCGAGGAAATAAAAAAACAAAAACAAAAACCACCTGACTCAAACCTGTAACCTCCCACCTAGAAACACCGAGGGTAGGGAACAAGAATGCATCCCCTGGCAGTCATGACCATGGGCTGGCACTCTTTACCCCATGGCCCGACCCTGACCACATCACCCAAACCTGGCCTTAGTTTCCCAGACTTGACCACAGCCCCCAAGCCTCCTCTAATCCTAGCTACACTCACAAACCTGACCAACCCACCCATTGCTTTCAACCAGCCAGATGCTGCTCTGCACAAGGAGGCAGTGAATTCTGTGCTGGGCCCCCAGTAGGACAAGAAGGTGAATGTGTATCCTGCTCCACTCCCCAAGAAGACACCACGTGGAAAGAGGGGTGTGGCTGTGGAGGCATATGGGTCTGAAACCTGGCTCTGCTACCCTCTTGCTGTGTGACCTGGGTCTCTGAAGCAACATCCTCATCTGCAAAATGGGGATAATTGCGGTACCTGCCTCATGATATTTTTGTGAGGATGAAATGGGATTGTGCAGGTGGCACCTGGCACCTGGAATGTTGGCTGTCATTACAGCCAATAAGACAGCCATGCATAACAGCAGCCACACCCATGCCCCAGCCTGTCACTAGTGCAAATGGGAGTTCCATGAGTGGGCTGAGGCAGAGAGGGAGCCATTCAGGCTTTGGGGAATGGATGCTGGAGAGGGTGAGAGTAAGAGAGGTCTAGGGAAATAAGTTAAGTGTTCTGGCTAGCCCGGGGCTGGACAGGCCTAAGTAGCCAAATGGAAATTAAACTGTGCTGAGCTCCAGCAATGTGCCAGGTCCTTTCACTTGACCCAGTCCCTTTCAGTCCCACTTTACAGATGGGGAGGCTGAGGCTCCAGGAGCACCCAGGGTCACCAGTGCCTTTCGTCACCTTTCTTCCTTACTGGCAGAGCTGGGACTTGAACCCTGACCTGAATGACTCCCATGTTGACATTCTTTCACCACAGCCACAGGCCTGGAACCTTGGTCATCCCTATCCGCATATGACTGAGACCAGAGCTTCTCAAAGTTCCCTGGGCCCTGGAATTCCCTGGGGATTTCATTAAAAGGCAGATTCCTATTTAGTGGGTCTGAGGCAGGGCTAGGATTCTGTGTGTCCTCCCAGCTCCCAGGTGATGTGGATGCTTCTGGTCAGGGGACCACGCTTTGAGGAGCAAGGCCTTCAGAGACCCACTCTCATGAGATTTTGAAACCCGAGCTCTGCCCCAAACCCCAGACCTGTCCCAACCTGTAGCTCAGCTAAGGCAGGGACCGGAGCATCTCGTTGTGCCTCAGCCCCCCTCAAAGGGACCAGAGCACGCAGAGAGAGGAAGGCGAAGGGACTGAACTCCCTTTTTGCCCCTGCAAACAAGAGTGTGATCCGCAGCCTCCCTCCTTGAGACCACAGAGGAGGTGGGTGGGGGTAAGAATCCACCTCACTTTGCACTTGGCAAGCCAGCGAGTGCCTTGGCATGGAACTACAGTGGCCTAGTAGAAGGGACCCCATTGTCAAATTCCCTCAAAGGCATCCCAGGGACCAGCAGGGGCCCTGCACTTCCCTTCAGAGTCCACCCTAACCCTGGGGCAGCCGGAGAATCTGGCAACAAAGACAGGTGCCACCTTGCTGTGAGTGAACATTGTCTCTCAAGCAGGGCCTCTGGATGGCACAGTCACTTGTGTCTGAGGACCACACTTGAAAAGGTCACCGCCTTCAGGCTGATTTTGCATGTGGCTGGTTTTTAAGTAGCTGTCACTCGACTAAGCGGCCTCCTCCCTCCACAAAAAGGATTTTCTCCCAACTGGAATTTTAAAACCCAGCAGCAATGAAGTCGTGGATGGCAGCATTTCCTGCACAGGTTGGGGGTGAGGGACAGGCAGATGGAAACCACAGGGCTCCAGGAGGAGGAGGGGCCGGAGGGGCCAGGTGATTCTTTTTCATCCACTGCTTGTTGGTTTTTAATAAAGAAGTCAAACTCGGTTTGTAGATTTCCCATTAGGGGACAATAAGCTTTTGTAGAGCGAGCCGCTGAATTAGAACTAATAGCAAATGCAGCGCCAAGATCCAGGGAAATATCACCGCTAATAAGTTTCTGCCTCATGCTCTGTCACTGACATTCTCCGCACCGTTTCGTGCAGCCAGGCAGAAGCTTAAATGTATAAGTATATGGGGCACTCACACCCGCACCAGGGACGGGGAAGATGCCCAGGCATGCAGCTGGGGCATTGGACATCAGGGGAATCCTGAGACTACTGGGTATCTGGGGAGATGGGCAGGTCAGCGTGAGCCAGGGTGCCATCCAGAGCCAAGGGGCAGATTGGAGAAAGAGAGGATCACTCCTTTCTGGGCACCCACAATCTTAGCAGGTTGAGATTCTCTGATGTCCCAAGGGGTGTGCAGTCAGATAGCATGCCCCCATCTTTCATGGCTGCTCCGTCAGCAGGGACTCCAGCAAAGGGGGCTTCGTACAGAATCCTTTCCCTCTAAGAGCCCTCAGTTCCACGAGAAGCCAGGCCCTGTCATGGAACTCCTATTTGCACTAGCAAACAAACAGGAACTGCCGAAGACTGTAGCATAAAGACTGCCCAACAGTGCTGGGACTCAGCCTGATTCCTGAGCTCTGCACTGGACTCTTGGGAAAGGGGAGAAGGTCATGAGTCAAGTGGGCTGGGGAGGCTTCCTCCAAGAAGGAAGCAGGGAGGAATTCTTGTTGGGGGATTGCAATTATTGTCCAGTGAGGATAAGAGTATTAAAGGGCAGGAAAGCCTCTTCTAATTGAAGAGAAAGGGCCGCGGTGTGGAGGAGTTGGGTGATGCGTAGGAGGAGGCAGAAGCTGCCCACCCCACCCTGCCAGGCTCAGCCCCTCAGCCAAACACCGTCCTCTGGCCACTGGCGAAGGCCACTGGCCATTGCTTTAGAACTGACAGGGGTGGGGCTCTGGGCCAGGGGTGGCCCAGGGGCTGGAAGAGTCGTTGTTCTTGTGTGCAAGGAGGAGTCTAGCTGTACCTGCCAGCAGCCAGCCCAGGGCCAGAGTTTGGGCTCTGGGAACCCCCTGACCCTGACCTGCCCCCACATACTTCAGTATCTTTGGGTAGAGTCTTAGAAGTTTTTGTCATCATCCTGGTGGACCTACACAGGGTCCAAGTGGGCATTCTCAGCATGGGAGCTGGGGCTGTGAGTGCTGGAGTGAGCTTGGGGCTCAGCTGGAGGACCAGCGGGGAGGCTGGGGAGCTGGCAGCTGTTGGCAGTCCCAGCTGCTGCAGGCACACTCCCTCTCCCTGGGCCTCCCCATCCCTTCTTGAGGCCTGCATGTTTCCCCAGGGCTGGTCCTACCTCCTAGAACTGTAGCCTGCCAGAGGGTTACCTGACTCCCTGTGACACCTCACCTGGCTCTGGTTATACGGAGAGGCCAGAGCTCTTCAGTGCCAGCCTGGCCTAGCCTAACTCCTTGGTGCCCACCTTAGACATCCGGCCAGCCCACCTGCCTCCCTGGCTCCTGCAACCTGTCTGTTTTCCTTCCAGGATGAGAATGACAACCCTCCCACCTTCAGCAAGCCCGCCTACTTCGTCTCCGTGGTGGAGAACATCATGGCAGGTACAGGCTCAGGTCGGGGGGTGGGGGGCACATGAAGGTAGTCAGCCAGCAGTCACAGCACCCAGGATGTACAGACCCCGGCTCTGCACACACATTCTGAGAGGTCCATGGCCTTCTCTTTCCCCGGCCAAGCTCCTTGACAAATCGGGGAGCCTTTGGAGACATCTAGTTACCTGCCAGCTAACAGCTAATTACAGAGCACCTACTATGTGCAGGTGCTGTGCTGGGCACTTGGTTCATGCTCTCCTTTAACTATAGTCTAGTGGAGAAAGAATAATGATCCGTGATTAATTAAGCAATCTTGATTAAACAGTCCCAAGTGTGCAGAGGGCTCTGAGACTACAGCACTGCGAGGCAGGTCCCAGGGGCCGTGATTTCAGAGAAGTGGCCTTACAGCATGGCATGTGTTCCTATGTGAGGATGCGATTGAGAGGCTAATCTCTGGGCCAGGCTCAGGTTGCAGGGCTCACTTGCAGACCCAGCACCACCAGCTCTACACTCAGGTTCCAAGGGATCTGTTCTGCCCTCAGGGCAGGCTGGCAGCTTCGCCCTTACCCTCAAAGCAAATGATCCCAGCAAGGAAAACACCCATGTCAGGAACTGCTGCAGTGGCTGAAGGAGATGGGAAGGCTGGAGTCAAGGACAATAGAGTCAGAGATGCTGGAGTCATGGATGGTGGAGTCAGGGACATTGGAGTTGGAGACACTGGAGTCAGGGATGGTGGAGCCAGGGATGGTGGAGTCAGGGATGGTGGAGCCA
>NC_045442.1:67936935-68072640 GCF_002776525.5 Piliocolobus tephrosceles
GGGTGGTGGAGTCAGGGATGGTGGAGCCAGGGGTGGTGGAGTCAGGGGTGGTGAAGTCGGGGGTGGTGGAGTCAGGGGTGGTGGAGTCAGGGATTGTGTAGTCAGGGGATGGTGGAGCCAGGGATGGTGGAGCCTGTGGTGGTGGAGCCAGTGATGGTGAAGTCAGGGGTGGTGGAATCAGGGGTGGTGGAGTCAGGGATGGTGGAGTCAGGGATGGTGGAGTCAGGGGATGGTGGAGCCAGAGATGGTGGAGCCCGTGGTGGTGGAGCCAGTGATGGTGAAGTCAGGGTTGGTGGAGTCAGGGATGGTAGAGCCAGGGATGGTAGAGCCAGGGATGGTAGTGCCAGGGATGGTGGAGTCAGAACTAGTCTTCCCTGACACCACAAGCCCTTCTAAAGAGAACCTCTGGGTACCACTCTGGCAGCTGACAATGAGCTGGGTGGGTGCTGGGCTGTACCCAGCCTACCCTTCCTGTCCTAGTCAGGCATCACCTGGAGAATGTCACTGCTAAAGAGCCACCCCCAGCACTCCCCGCCATCCCTGGGGACTCTGTCAAGGAGAGGCCTTCACTATGGCACTTAGTTCTCTTCAGGGGTATATTAGGGCTCATGTGCCTGTCCTCCTGCTCAAGGCAGACCTGAGGGTCATATTTGAGGATCCAGGACCACAGGGCCACAATGACCTGCCTGGCCCCTTGCCCCTCGGGACTGCTGATTCATCTGCTGGATGGTCACCACCAGCCCTGCAGCCCAGTGGAGCTCCCTGTGGGGCTCAGCCTGTGGCCTCCATGCTTTATCCCTCAGGATCCCAGCAGCAAACCCACAAGTTAGATGGTATCTTTACACCCGGTCCCAGGGGAGGAAATGATGCTCAGGCAGGTGAAGGCGCCTGCAGAGGCCCTGCGGGTTCCAGTCTGGGTGTGGAGATTCCAGGAGCCTGTGCACCGGACCTCCTCGCCACTTGGCCAGAGCTGGTAGTTGGGTGGCAGGAGGGGCTGGAGCCAGCAGCCCTGGTGGGCACAGCTTCAGGACAAGCTGCTCTCAGGGTCTGGACAGAGTGGCTGGAAAAGCTGATCCCTTGAGTCAGGATTTCACGGAACTGGAAATAAAGGTGAAGGCCTTAACTGAACCTTAAGGAGAAAATAAAAACCCTTATAAATTCCTCTGTGAATGAGATAAAACTAGACTAAAATTGAATATAGTAAATGTAGAATAATTTAACATGGAGCCTCATGTCTTTTGACTCCAAGTAAAAGCTGGCCAATCTGAGTGTATTTAATATGGTGTCCAGCCAGGCAGGGGCCGGGGAGACAGGAAGACACCCAGAGGGCCCAGTCCATCCCTAAGCATCTCATGGAGCCTCATCCCCACCCAGCCCAGCGATCTGGGCTCCAACAACGGTGATTGAGCCGCCCTCATTCCTGGGGTGTCCCAACAGGCAGGCCTCCCACCTCCCTGAGAGCTGGTCACTGGGAGGGTCCCATGTCCTCCTCTTGGGCCAGCGCAAATGCTGCTCCCAGGGCTGGGGCCATGAGCTCAGGGGCCCAGGGTGAGCAGCACCCCCTGCCCCCACCTTTTCCCCTGAAGGAGCCACGGTGCTGTTCTTAAATGCCACGGACCTGGACCGCTCTCGGGAGTACGGCCAGGAGTCCATCATCTACTCCTTGGAAGGCTCCGCCCAGTTTCGGATCAACGCCCGCTCAGGTAAGCCCCCGACCCCAAGCACCCTGGTCCTCCACACCCTGAGGCTGACTGTCCATACCCGGCCCCAGAACCAGCCTCTGGGTCCGGGTCTCCTTCCTTTCAATTTTGAGCAGGCCAACTTTGAGCACCGGTGTAATCCCTGAAATATTAATTTGAGTGTGATTACTGAGCTTACCCAAAAAATCACAACGTGAATTGATCCAGGGAAGGATGTCTTTCAAGGGTGAAGAGTTGTATTATGTTTTAAATGTTTCATCTTACAAACAGCTGGTTAACACATCCCTTTTCAGGAGCACCTTTATTAAAGCCTCAGTGTCCCCCTCCCTCAGCTCCTGACCTCATTCTTAAAGCCTGGCTCCTCTTCCTACACAGATGTGTGCCTCAGTTTCCCCAGCTGTAAGATGAGGAAGATCATGTTAGGGCTGCTGTGTGGATTAAATGATGTATAACAGGGAGCACACTTTGAATCGTCCCCGGCACACAATAAGTGCTAAAAATATTACTATCGTTATTCTCTTTTGTTTATTCACCTCTGAGCCCCCTGCCCCAAGCTCCCGGCTCAGCCCATGTAACTCTCTTCTTTCTTCTTCATCTCTCCATGTACATTCCTCAGTTTTCTCTCTTCCTTGACGCTGGGAGAAAAAGTGGGCAGAAAGAAGCAGCAAGAGACCCAAGCTTTTCAGCCAGACCTGGGGAAGAATCTGGGACCTCTGTACATTCATTCATATGTTCATTCAGAAATTGGGGGTGGTGGCTGCTCTGAGCCAGGTGCTGTGCCAGGTGCTAGGGTACAGGAAGGAATAAGACATGGCCCTGACCTCATGACATTCCCAGTCAGCTCAGTGGGCATGCAAGGTACCCTACTTCCAATACCCATTTCTGTATGAGTTAAAGGAACTGTTGATGCTAAACAGCTACACCCTATCTCAGTGGCTTGAGACAATAGAAATTGGAATTCATATAGTCAACCCAGGCAGATGTTGAGTGACAGCCTTCCACATGATGATTCTGGGGCCCAGGCCCCTTCCATGTTGTGGCTCCAAGGTCACTGCTGAAGGGAAAAGAAAGCATGGGTTATCGGACTAGGAGGAGGTTATGGGCCAGGCCCTGCCTGGCAGTCACATCCAAGTAATAATTATCCCTTGGAAAGGAAGCAGGGATCTTTGGTGGACACTGGCCATCCCTACTGCAGGTGGTCAGTGGCCCAGCGGAGCATTAGCTCTTCCTGCTATCCATCCCTCTGCGGTGGAAGTCAGCCTTCAATCCCTTTCTTATATCCTTTTGCTGGAGGCTTGGGGAGCAGATGGCCGGTTCTGATGGGTACAAAGACTGAGGAAGGGGACCCAGGGCCCCCTTCCTCTTTTTCTATCTCTGAGAAAGTGAGGACCTTCCTCTTTTCTCTCAGGAGCATCCCCCACAGTGAGCCCTCATTCCCAGGGGTCTCAGAGTAATGTCATGAATGAGTATGAACCACATGCCCAGCACTGTTCCCAGGGCTCTGAGCAGCAGCATCTCATTCTGCCCTCCTCACCTGTGAGGCAGGTACTAGCCTTACCCCATTTTCCAGATGAGGAAGCTGAGCCACTGGGGAGGTTAAGTAACCTGACTGAGGACTCATAGAGCATGAACTTCTGAATCCAGAATCCAAACATTAAAGTTTCCATTATATGAGTAGCTCCCTGACCTTTCAGCCACCCCTGCCCTTGACTCCCCAGTCAGGACTCCAGCTCCACCTGGGGCCTTTAATGACACAGACTTTTTCTTGCTGCCTTAACAAGACTTTGGCTCCAAAGGTGTAAGCATTTTCCTCTGAGCTTCTCGGTCAAATTAGCCAGGCCTGCCCCACAGAGGTGGCCTTAATTGGATCTAATTTCCCAGACAGGAGAGGCTATCTATCATGCCGACAAGTTCATGTTTAAAACTTTTTAGAGATTAATTTCTTCCTCACCCTGCCAATTAATCGACACCACCCTGGCAGAGAATGTGGCTTGTTGGGCAGACCTTTGTGAGTCTTCCATTCCTGGCCTTAGTACCTAAGCTGCCCTGTCACCCACTCCCAGCTCCCTGCTCAGCCCTGCACAGACCAGAGGGCAAGCCAGCGTGCCACGGAGGGAACTGCCAGGGTAGAAGCAGTCCTAAAGGCAATCTGGCCCAGCTGCCTTGTTTCATGGTGGAAAGAACCAAGCACAGAGAAGTTAAGCGACTTGTCCCAGGTCACACAGCTCAGGCAATGGGGATAAAAAGATGGATAGCACACAGGCCCTGCCCGTGGGGAAAGCTCACAGTCCAGTGGAAGGAAACAGTCATTTTCTGAGTGTTGGGAGCCTCACCTAGAATTACTTTAACCTCACAACAGCTCTGTGTGGAAGTCACACTAATCTCTATTTTATAGATGAGAAAACTGAAGCTTCAAAAATTTAAAATTTTCCAAGGCCAAGCATCTGGGAAGGTCCATAATCAGAATTCAAATCCACGTCTCACATCCTCACCACATGGGCACTCTCCCATGGCTGATGCAAGCTGGTGAATGGCCTGGCTGCAGTGACTGCTGAAGTCTGCTGGGACTGGCTCACCCTGCTCCCAAGAGCTAGCGAGGCTCTCAGCTGTGAACTCCATATTCAATACCATCAAGTTGGTAGCTTAAAATGGGCCTTGCTGGGGCTATTTACACCAAGGAAGTTGGAAAATGCCTCTTTTTTTTCTTAATTTTGGGGAGCCAGTTGTCAAACATTTACCAGCACACCACTATCAGGGTGTGCTGGTAAATTTCAGTTACACCAAAATACAAAGAAAGACCAAATACAGGTGAACAAAAAATTGTGTTTAATTGTTCAGATTTAGCACACTAAAAAAATTCGAGGCCATGTAATTATTATGCTGTTCACAATGTAATTAGGAAATTGTTTTATAACTATTAATTATCAGTGCACGATAAGGCTGGATAGGTTGAACTGTCCAGTAATGAGTCATAAGTTAGAACGCGTGTGAACACCTGGTGTTTTTCTTTCCTGTCATTGTATTTCTGTGACTATATAAATAAACAGCGCCTGGCACTGTTCTAAGATTTCCATGATCTTAATTCAATTAACCCCATGACAGCCCTATGAGGTAGGTCCTATTATGGTTCCCTTTGAGCCCTGTGAGGAAACTGAGGCACCGAGGATTGAAGTACCTAGCTCCAGGTGATAAAGCCAGTAAGATAATGTCAAAAGTCTAAACAAGAGGTGATCTGTGACTGAGCTCAAGGCCTAATGGCCCTCCTGCCCTGTTTCTCCAGCCCCTAGCCCGAGAATCAGCCTAGATTTTCCCACATCTGCAAATATTTCCTCCCTGTGGGGTTACATTGCCCAGCTCTGGGGAGCTGGCTTCCAGGGCACGGGAGCTGTCCCGTCTCCCACTGTGATAAGCACCATCTCAGGAACATCTCACATCCAGGCTTTCAGATCATGGTCGCCTGCTAACATTTCTCATGCACGTTCTCACTCTCTCTCCTTCCCTCGCTCTCCCCCTGGCCCACCCAAACCCTCTCATGCACCCACTTCTCTCTCTGGCAGGGGAAATCACCACCACGTCACTGCTTGACCGAGAGACCAAGTCTGAATACATCCTGATTGTTCGCGCAGTGGACGGGGGTGTGGGCCACAACCAGAAAACTGGCATCGCCACTGTGAGTGTGCTCCCCTCCCATGCCCCAGTTCCCCCTCGCCAGCCAGGCTGCTGCTCCCCGCTTGTACCTCTGGACCGCCGTGTCCTCAGCCTGTGTGAGGCTTTGTCAGAGTGAGCAAGGGGGCAAAAACGAAGTCAGCAGCGGCAGAGGTCAGTCCCCGGGGCCACCACGGCTGTGGGGAAGAAAGGCATCACCACCAGGAATGGAGGGCCCTTGGGAGGAGCAAAATGACATACTTTCTCTCCTGCACCTAAAAATCCAGGAGGGCAGGTGGCAGAAGGCATGAGCCCTATAGGCCTCTCCGTGCCTTGGCACCTGCCAACAGAGCAGAAGCAGGCATTCCTGTAAGGAAGAGCAGCTCAGAGCAGGAAGCAGGGTCCTGGAGGGTTCCTGGGGACTTGCTCTTCCCCAACTGATGTGCCCCAGAGAGTAGAAAGCTAGAGGAACGAAATGTGGGGGCCTTGAATGAGCTCTCGGCTGCAGAAGTGAAGGGGGAAGTGAGAAGCGCTCTGTGAGAGAGGAAGCGGGAGGACCAGCTGACAGTCACTCCAGCCACCTCCCCGATTTGTTCCCCATTCGGTTTCTTTGGCTCACCCTCAGAACTGTGGCCCTCACCCAGCCTGCAGCAGCCACCCCATCCTTACCCAGCCAGAGAGGCTGGAGATGGTATCGCGTGGCCAGGGATTTGGTATGAAAATCCCCAATGCCCTACTCTGTCAAGGGAGGCCCCTGCTAATAGGAATCAGCCCTATAAATAACGTACCTGGTGGCAGGTGAGCAAAGAAATTGCTTGGCTTGTAGCTGAGATGGGGAAGCTCAAGGGATCCTATTAGATCCCCCACCCTGTCAGTCACCTTCAGCCAAGACTGGAGGCAGGGGTGGGAGAAGTCCCAGATCACAGCAAGGATTTCAGGAGTCATCACATCCATTCCACTGCCTCCTGATGGGACAACACTGGAACTCTCTCTCCTGAAGGGGCCTGGCTCCTTCCTGTCCTCCAAAGCCCAGGCCCTGCCCAAGGCTCCCAAGGTTGGTGGAGCTGGCGGAATTAATGCCAAGATTGCCCGTGGGCATCTGAGCATGTTTCCCCTGGCAGGCCCTGCTGGGCCCATCTTGGCTGGGTGCGTCTCCCAGCGCCTCTTGTGGTTTCACAGGTAAACATCACCCTCCTGGACATCAACGACAACCACCCCACGTGGAAGGACGCACCGTACTACATCAACCTGGTGGAGATGACCCCTCCAGACTCTGACGTGACCACGGTAGGTGGTGGCAGAGCAGCAGAACCGCTAGGCGGCCCTTTCCAGGGGTGTGTGCCCCTCCCACCGCGATCCCAGGGGGCCTGCCCATATGGGGCTGGTGGACTCTGTGTCCCTCTGAGCTGGCTCTTGCAATAGAGTTCTAGCAGTTCTCCTGCATGGTGAAAGGCAGTCAGAGATCAAGGGAAAGCCCTCCAGTGTCAGTAGGCCTCAGGCTTTGTCAAAGGGAGCTTCAGGCAGCCCAGGGACAGTGGCAGGGGAGGTCTGGCCGGTTCCACTTGCAAGTCACACGTGCCCTTAGAGCCCAGGACTCTGGCCACCTGCTCTGGAGAGCTCCCACCCCTACACTGCACAAGCCCCAGCTCCACCCCAGCACCTCTCTTTCACTGCTGTGCCCTGCAGCTCCCCCACAGGCTGGCCTCCAGGGCTGCTCAGCAAGGATTTTGTTCACCTCAGGAATTTTCTGGCACAGGTTTGCCAGGTTTGCACAGGCCCCTGTGTGTGTTGTGTGCTTATGTGCAGGAATGTGCACAACTCAGGGTGCAGAGGGGAGACACAGCCAAAGCCAGGGCATCCACAGGGCAGACCAGAATCCTGGGGAAACTGAGGAAGCCCAGGTCCCAGTCCCATACCATCTTCTCTGCTGGGAGATCCACGTTTTTCAGCCTTCTCCTCCACACCCTGTACACCACACGGCCTCACTTGGGGAAGCTTGTTCCCACAGGAACAGCCCCACTGCCACCCACCCAGCCCTGTGGGGGACCTGAATCCTGACAACTCACAGTAGCGCCATTGACTGAACAGCTGGGATGTGCCCTGAGCTTCACCTGACGGCTTCTCAGGAACTCTCTCCTCCTCACCATAATCTCACATGGCAGAGGGATTCCGCTGCCTCTGTACTGTGGAGGAGACAGACTTAGAGCTTGAAGGCTTGCCCAAGGTCCCAGAGCTTGTAAGGGGTGCAGTCGGGACTCGAACCCTGGTCTGTCTGACTTGGAGACAAGGGATTAGAAACCACCTGGCCCAGTCTTTATTCCTCTGGGAGGGGGCATCCACACACCAGCTGACAGCCAGTCAGTGAACATGTGGAAAGGAAGATAGGCATGACGGCCAATCCTTCCCTCCCTCTCTTTGTCCTTCCTTCCAGGTTGACCTCCTCTCCCATCCAGAGCCACTGCCAGGTATGGCTCTGGCACTGGAATAGGCACAATGGAATAGGGCAGAGGTGAGGGATCTGGAATCTGTGATTTTTCAAAGTCCCGTAGAGGAATTCCTTACAGCCCAGGGCCAGGTTTAGAAACCATTACCCTCGCCCTTTGACACAGCTCTCTGGGCTCTTTGGTGGGTGCTCTCTGCTGCTGCCTCGTGGGCACTGCACTGCCTCAGGATAACCTTCTCCCCACCCCAGCCAGGGATTCCAAGAGCTGGGGCTGGATCTCACCTGAGTACCTTCTGGTCAACCCTCATCTTTCCCTTAGGTTTCTGGGAAATTCCTCCCAAAGGGAACTGAGGGGCAGGTGAGGAAGGTTGCTCTGGGAGAAAGGGGCTGCATGGGACACCAGCCTGGATTGCCATTATCAAACAGTATACCCAGCAGACAAGGAGTGGGTGTGCCAGGTGAGGACTGCGCATAGCCTTGGGCATCTGCAAGCTCTGGTCCCCATGCCCTTCACCAGGTCTCCTGCCCTCTGCAAGCCCTTCTGAGCCATGAGCAGGCACGGACAATGGACCAGGGGCCTGCTGCCCAGTGCCTCCTCACTTTCCAGGAAACCCACAAGCCATCAGGGAACGTCTACTGCATGCCAGGCCCCACGCTTGTCTGGCTAAGGGTACAGGAAGCAACACCAGGCCGGGTGCAGTGGTTCATGCCTGTAATCCCAACACTTTGGGAGGCCAAGGCAGGCAGTTCGCTTGAGCCCAGGAGTTCAAGACCAGCATGGGCAACATAGTAAGACCCCCCACTCCCCATTTATTAAAAAAAAAATTTAAGTAGCCAGATGTGGTGGTGCATCCCTGTCGTCCCAGATACTCGGGAGACTAAGGCAAGAGGATTTTTGAGCCTGGTAGATTGAGGCTGCAGTGAGCCAAGATCACACCACTGCACTCCAGCCTGAGTGACAGAGTGAGACAGTCTCAAAAAAAAAAAAAAAATGAAGCTCCCGCCCTGCCTGCCTTTGGGGATTGTCACGTCACTCTTCTGTTCAAACCCCAGTGGTTCCCATCTCACCCTGTGCAAAAGCCAGAGTCCTTGCCAGACCTACAAAACCCTCAGGGTCCACCCCATTGTCACCCCTGAGGAGCCAGCTGTGTCATCCCAATCTGTAGTACAGAGCGGATGTGGCTGTTCCACCACTGGCGTCTGATGGGCACAGGCTTGAGCTTTTCAGTGCCCCAGGGTAGTATTTGAGACCTGAAAAATAAATGTGATGGCTTGAAAGTTCAAAGAGAAAAGGACAAAATCAAAATTAAAACTTGTTATATGAAACATCTATCAGATGAAAGACGGCAGTTTCAGTAACTATGAAATTTAGTGCTTGTGAAAATTTCATTACATTTGAGGACAAATTGGAGGTTAGATTTTTCTAGAATTCCTGAAAATTTTCCAGAATTTTCTGGAATTCCCAGTTACGTATGATGATTGCCAGGAAATCAGAAATCAAGAGGCTTCAACGTTAGTCAAGTTTGTCATAGCCAAATATTTTGAAAAGGAAGTTATGAAAATTCTTTCAAATTGTATAGCCATAAAACGTGTATATGCATTCATATGTATATACATGGGTATGCTTCATTACCTTGGAGAGGACCCCCTGGGGCCTTCTAGGGCCTCACAGTGGCCTAGGATGAGGTAGGGTCTGTGGCCAAAGTGCGAGGTGAGGTGGCTACAGAGGGAACGGCTAACCGAGGTTCAGGTGACAGAAGGAGGTGGTGATATTTGAACAGGGGCTGGCCCACCACCTGACTCATCTCCCACCCCACCATTCCCACACACCCACGCCCACAACCACCCATCACCAACACACAGGCCTTTGCTTTCCCTGCACCCACTTAACTCTCCCCGAGCTCAGAGCTTTTGCACAAGCCCTTTCCTCCCTGACCCCTGCTCTTTCCATAGGTAGCTCATTCTCTTTCATCTGTCCCAGCTTAAAACATCAGCTGTCTTAGAGAGGCCCTCCCTGACTACTGTCTAAAGTAGCTCAGACCCCTCTCCAAATTCTGTTTCCTGCAGAGCTGGGCCCACGATCTGTGCTTATTTGTTTGGTAGGCTATTTGCTTATTAAGAGGCACATGGTTTAGTGATTAAGCAGGCAGCCTCTGGCACGAAAATGCACAAGTTCTCACCCCAGCTACACCACTTACCAGCTGTGTGACCTTGGGCAAGTTGCTTAACCTCTCTGTGCTCCAGTTATTCTCATCTAAAAAATAGGGCTAGTAAGAGTCCCCACCTGATAGAGCTGTGATCAGCGCTTACTGAGCCGAGATATAGGAAGCACTGGCATATGGGGAGTGGTCAGTAAATGGTAGCTGTCATTATCATCACTATCATTACCATCATCTGCTTCCTTTGCTGGACTCGCACCTATCTCGTTCACTGTCAAACCACACTGCCTAGCACAGTTCCAGGCACATTGTAGGTGTTCAAAATATTTCAGAATATGTGTTGTTGAGGACTGACTCAGCTGGTGAATATCTTACCTTTCCTTCCCCCAACCCTCCAGCTCAGCCAGGCGGTGGCTGGGTCTTCCTTGTCGGAGGGAGACTAGGGCGTGTGGCCCAAGAGTCTCTCAAGAGCCCCCCTAGGCATGGCATGGGCCACAGCCCCTGGAGTCGGAGGCACAAGGCAACCCCAGTGATTTTCAGAGCTTGCATGCAGACAAGTGTCTTCCCACATGTGGCTTCATTTGGGTGCATTTGGAGTTGGTGCAGTGTGTGCATCTGCATGCACCGGGTGTGGCCTGGCATGCAAGCACTGAGGAGGTTCACCTGCACAGGCGTGCGCTGGCAGAGTGGCCATCTCTGTCTGCAAGGGAGATTTTGGTCCCACTCTCCTTTCTGGCTCCTGCAGCTGCCTTCAAGGACCTGGCTGATGGGCATTGATTTAGAGCCTTTCAGAGCCCTCCAGCAAAAAAAGAGAGGGGAGAAGCAGAGAATTATTCCCCGTCAGGCCAGGAGAAAAATGACGGGCGTGAAATGGGAAATAAATGAGGGGAAAGTGGTGAGATTCTACAAAATCGCCCAGCAGGGAGCCTGCAGGAGGGCTCACAGCCCTCCGCCCTCTCCTGTACTCCCAACTCACCCTGTGACCAGAGAGTGACCAAGAGGCCCAAAACCAGTGCCCATGCCCCAACCAGGGTCACTTGGAAGCAGCTACCCCTGGCACTCTCTGGCATGGTGGGGGCAGGAAGAGGGAATAGAACAGAACACCTCCCATGTGAAATTTATCTCAGCCTGTTCAGCAACAGGCCTGGCCTGGAACAAGTGATTCAACTGCTCTATTCCTCAGTTTCCCCATCCAGAAAAATAAAACCTGGAGAAAATCATCTCACCCCCAGGCTGGGTGTGGTGTCTCACACCTATAAACCAAGCACTTTGGGAGGCTGAGGCGGGAGGATCACTTGAGGTCAAGAGTTTGAGACCAACCTGGCCAACACGGGAAAACCTTGTCTCTATTAAAAATACAAAAATTAGCCAGGCGTGGTGGCTCTTGCCTGTAATCCCAGCTATTTGGGAGGCTAAGGTGGGAGGATCGCTTGAAACCAGGAAGTGGAGATTGCAGTGAGCCGAGATTGCACCACTGCATTTCAGTCTGGGCAATGGAGCAAGACTCTGTCTCAAAGAAAAAAAAAAAAATCTCCCTTTTCAAACTGTTGAGAGAAGCATTGTAAAAACGCAAGGAATGCTGGTCTTCTATGTCCATCTGTGAAATGACTTGGCCTGTTTTAAATTATGCCTGGAGTACCTAAGAGCCCCGTCTCCCGTTTGCAAAATAGGGGTGTTGGGGTCCCCTTTATGGAAGCTAGGGAAACTGAGGCAACATGCCCACAGCAAGATAAGGACACCTCAGGCCTGGAAGGCAGGGACCTCCCCTCCCCTACCCTTTGATGCTGCAAGACTGGGCTGAGGAGAGGAGGCTGAGCAGTCCAGGGTGGGAGTGGGGGCTGCCCCCGCTCCTCTGAAGGGGCAGCTGGCCTAGGGCACCACAGCATTCAGCCCTGCGTCAGCCCCTCTCTCCCCGGCCTCCCCAGGACCCGTGGACAGGGTAGATGGGAGTACTCAGCCAAGGCAGCTCGTCTGTCTGTTCTGGTCTGGTGGCCCCAGAGACACCTCTGGCTGGGGATTAAGCAGAGGAGGGACAGATTCTGCTGCCAAAGCACAAAAGGCTCCACATCAAGTAAGATGAAGGAGCTGACAAGCCTGGCTGTCCCCACCGAGTGTACTGCAGTTAAGAATAATCCTGTCCTGATGTGGCCCCAGGGACTGTGGTCACCTCCCCCGCACTGGTCTTGTCCACCCCTGCTGCCACAGTGGCCTCTGCGATGCAAGGTCGGGGTGAGTGAGGGGTAAGGGCCACCTCAGGAGCCTCCAGGCTGGGAGCTGGATCAGCTCCATGGCTGGGGCTGTGTGACCCTGAGACTGGCCTGTGCCTCTCTGGGCTCTGCTTTCTCCTTGTGGAAAGCAGGGCGGGTGGAGGATGAGGGAGCTTCCCCACAGAGCAGAGGATCCGTGCACGCAAGGGGCCTCAGCGAAGACGGGGAGCCCTCGAAGGCTGCAGGGGGCCCTTTGCCTTTTGTTTACGACATGGCTGTGTGGGATCTGGGACACTAAGGGACAGCAGGCTGTGGGGTTCACCGCCCCTGGGTTAGGGCGGCACTGAGCACTGACCCCTTCATGACATGGGGATTATAAGTGGGGAACAAGGCTGTGGGCTGGGGAGGTGAAGGGGCCAGAGTGTCTGAGGCCCAGTCCTGAGACCCTGCCCCTTATCAGGGACGGTGTACCTCCCTTCCAGGGAGCTCCACCCTCTCCTTCCTCAACACTCCCCCAGCCCCACGACTGCCCCAGATAACTGGGTCCCGCCTTCTGAAACTGGAGCCAGCCATGGCTTCCTCCACATGCCCTGTCATCTCTGGTGTCACAATCTAATGCTTCAAAGGAAGGAAGGAAGGGAGGGTTTGATGAGGAGGAACCCAGTCTCCAAAATCCAGGGTTTCAAATCCTTTCAAAAATCTCAGCTGGAGTACAGACTCCCCAGTCCTTCCCAGCCGCTCCCCTAGAGAACTCCTGCCTCCCATTCCTCTCAGACCCCCCTACTGGGCCCAGCAGGGAGGCTCACTTCCTGGGCTGGAGCCAGGATGCCCCCTTTCCAGGACCAACGTCTGAGCTCCGATACCCCCGGCCAGCCCAGAGACACCCTCCCCAGGCGCGGCTCAGCGAAGGGGTCTGCTCCCTCCCTGGCAGGTGGTGGCTGTGGACCCAGACCTGGGGGAGAATGGCACTCTGGTGTACAGCATCCAGCCACCCAACAAGTTCTACAGCCTCAACAGCACCACAGGCAAGATCCGCACCACCCATGCCATGCTGGACCGGGAGAACCCTGACCCCCACGAGGCTGAGCTGATGCGCAAAATCGTCGTCTCTGTCACTGACTGTACGGACCCCTCTCACCCCTCACAGCCCTCACACCTTAGGCTGCGGGCATCCCCGGTGACTGGGTCTCTGGGGGACCTGGGGCCCACCCAGGAGGGCTATGTCTGATCACCAAGAGTAGGGTAATACCCACGCCCCAGTTGTGACTCCCAGAGCACCCCGAGGGAACGGAGGGGGCTGGGGAGGCTAGCTGTGAGGCCCAGGCTGCTTCCTGGAGGGGCCATTGGGACAGAGGGCTCTGAATCTGCCACCCTCTTGCCACTTGCCTTCTTCCTGTCCGTTTTCTCTTGCACCCATCTTACCCCGTCCTCAGCCCCTTCTCGCCTTGGTCTCCCCAGGTGGCAGGCCCCCTCTGAGAGCCACCAGCAGTGCCACAGTGTTTGTGAACCTCTTGGATCTCAATGACAATGACCCCACCTTTCAGAACCTGCCTTTTGTAGCTGAGGTGCTCGAAGGCACCCCCGCAGGAGTCTCCATCTACCAAGTGAGTCTCTCTCATCTCATTCCTACCAGCCCAGAAGTGGGCAGTGGGTGCCCAAGGGGCCTCGCCCAGGCTGAACACTTTGCAGAGCTGGGGCAGGGGAGGAGCTGGATCTTGAAGGACAGAGGCTCTGGAGATGTGGAGGGAAGTGTGGCAGGAAAGGATAGGGAGATGGGCAAAGGCAGAGGGAGAGAGAGGGAGAGAGGCAAGATGGAATTCTGGAAGTCGTGTCCAGATTTCTCAGGGCCTGATTATGGAGGTCTGGCCCAGGACCTTCCATTCCCTAAGCCTGCAGATGGTTCTAGAATACAAAGAAGGCCAGATGAGTGTAGCCCTGGGCATCCACCTCTCCCATGGCTTCCCGTAAGCCCCGGATCAGCTCCCTCTACTACAGTAGAGGGGCCTCTCCCCACTTTGCAGGGCTGTAAAGAGACTTGCCCAAGACCCTGTGGCCAAGCAAGCATGGGGCACTGGCTTCTTTGCCTCTTGTTCCATCATCTTCTGGTCAGGGGGATCCTGAAGGTGCTGGTTTAGGGGAGAGGACATCAAGGGTTTCGAGTCCTTTCAAAACCTCAGCCCTCCAGAGGCCGTTTGGGAACACTGGAGACCCTCCTGCTTAAGAGCATGGGCTGTGGAGTCCAAACAACAGGGGTGTGGATCCCATCTCCAGCACCAGGGTGCTGTGTGACTTGGAGCAAACTGCTTAACCTCTCTGAGTCTCAGTTTCTCATCTGTAAAATGGAGATAATAATAGTACCTGCCTGGCTGTGCTGTGGGGACTCAATCAGACACATGTATGAAGCACCCTGGAACTTGGACACAGGAAACACAGTAGCTGTGGTGATCACTGTGTATCTGTCACAAGGGCTTATATCTGAGACGCAATGGCTGTATCAAGTTAGCCTGTTCCCATTAGAAGAAGACGGGGTTGTTTCTCAGAATGCCAGAGGGAGTGAGCTTGGTGGTGCCCCATAGGCCCAATGTGCCTCAGTTTCTTCATCTGTAGTAGGAGGTGGTGTTCTTTGGTGGGTCCTCAAACCCCCAGCAGGGGGAGCCACAATGCAGGGAACAGCAGCCGGTCCCCGAGGAAGCCCCCAGACTAGAGGGGAGGCGGGGTGAGAGTGAGTAAACCCCCAAACCCGGTTCTCTGGGGGCTCACGGCCAACGAAGAAAGATGCCCACCAATGCAACTTCTGAGTTCATAGACGAAGGAGCGGGGAGCGTTTAATCTGGAAACTGTCCCCACGTACAGGATGAGGGCCCTCCCTTGAACTGTGGCTCCCGGGTCCCACCTAGGACCTCAGGCGATTCCGATTTCTGCGGGTTGTGCAGAAGAGCCTTCTCCAGGGGAGTAGAGCTGTGTTCAAGTAAAGTAAAAACACTGAGCCCCCCGTCCTGGAAAGCATGCAAGCTGAGTCCAGACACCTCTCGTCCAGTTTGCTGGATGTGAAATAGATCAGACGACCTTGATGTTGTCTTCCAATCCTGAAAGTCTTGGCTTAATCCCAAACTCTTATTTTAGCTATTATTACACATTTCCCCAAATGCCTTGGATCCACTTCAGTAAAACTTTATTCAGGGAACCGGGGTCTTGAGTTGGGCGATCTGATCAGGGCTGGAGGTGCAAATGAGAACAGTGTAGGAGCTTGGGAGGAGGCTTGCCTGTACGTGGCCGCAAACAGCTTTTTAAAAAAAAAATAATAATGAAATCCTCAAGTGACTTTTTAAAAAGAACCCTTGATGTCATTTTATTTTTGCTGTTGCTGTCTCACAAAGCAAAGCAAAGCGGGGGAGGGGAAGCCTGTGGATCCAGCCTTCTATGTGGTTGAACTCCAGATAACAGTGGGGTCCTTAAGCTGGAACAGCTGCCCCAAACCTGGAAGGGCTTCCTAATGGGGAGAGCAGGGGCTGAAGCGGGGAAAGCACTGTAGAGACCTGAGCTCTTGTTCTAAAAAGTCCCTCTGCCACCCCATCGCCAGCCTAACTTGGTGCATCCGGATGCCTTTCAGCTGACGTGCGACCCCCTTGGAGAGCATCTGGGAGGGTTCCCTGGGGACAGTGGCCTGGCCTAAGGCTTGGAGGGGAGCAGATGCGTCTGGCTGCAGCCAAGTGTGGCTTGGCAGGGAGGAGGGAGCACTTCTTGGGGGAGAGGCACCCGTCCCAGTGTCCCCCCCCGCCCTCATGCTGCCCCTCCTCACCCTCAGGTGGTGGCCATCGACCTCGATGAGGGCCTGAACGGCCTGGTGTCCTACCGCATGCCTGTCGGCACGCCCCGCATGGACTTCGTCATCAACAGCAGCAGCGGCGTGGTGGTCACCACCACCGAGCTGGACCGAGAGCGCATCGCTGAGTACCAGCTGCGGGTGGTCGCCAGTGATGCAGGCACGCCCACCAAGAGCTCCACCAGCACGCTCACCATCCACGGTGAGGGGCACAGGGCCTTCTGCTGTGTGCTCAGTGTGTGGGCACAGGCCTGGGTCAGGGCCAGGGGGAGAGGGAAGCCCGTGTCCCCCACTGCTGTCTGCTGGACTTGTAGGCACAGGCTCCCTTGTTAATGAGGTGCCCTCCTCAGCTGGAGCCATTCAACACAGCAGAGCCTTCTCCGCACCTGGCCACTGCCTTCAGTGCCCCAGAGCTCAGGGGCAGTGGCCTGGACCTGCTGCCAAGGCCCCGTCACCCCCACCACTCCTGGCCTCTGATCACAGCAACAGCAGAGAGGGCTTGAGAAGCCGCCAGGACCCTCAGGGTCATGAACAGGCGGGGAGGGTGCAGAGCCCTTTGTCTTCTTTGGAAGGCCAGAGTTTTTGTTTGGGAGACATAGAGGAGACCTCCCCCTCCATGGGTGTGGAATCCCTGGGCTGGCAGTGGCAGGGCATCACCCTGGGAAGAGAGCAGCTGGGACTCCTGGACTCCCTAAGATCGTCATGCCCCTGGGACTGTCATGCTCATTCCCAGTGTCTCTGCCCTCTATTGGTGAAAGGACAGGGTACTGTTTCCACTCTGGATGAATCGTTAATTTTCAGGACAGGATGGGGACATAAGCTGTTGCCAAGGGGCCAGGAATAACCCCAGGGAAATAAAGGCAGAGTTTAACAGGCAAGACATGGCCTGTTCCCAGGCCTGTTCAGTCCCATGCTAGCTCTGCCGGCCTCTGTGGCTTGGCAGGGGGGCAGGGGAGGGAGTAGTTAGCTCGGCACAGGTGCAGACACTGACCCTCTTCAGTCGAGACCTGAGATGGTGAGGATTTCAGAGAGCACGACATTCTCTCTCCCATCGGTCCAAGGCTTGCCTGTGGGTTTCTGGTGCCAGTTTCAGGACCCCCTTCTTGGCCGATGATTGACAGGGAATATGTCCCAGCTTTAAGAGAGGACCCCTGGAGGGCCTTTCTCCAAGCCCCAGCAGAAGTCATAACATCAAACGGGCCCGGCATCTCCCCTGGTGATACCACTTAGAGGAACCCAAGTGGAGTGGGGATGACTTCGCTATGAAGGTTGTCCAAGCCCCATCTGCCGAGGAATAGGGGCCCAGCATGCAGAGCTGAGTAAACAAATCCGTAAGGGAAATTAAACCTTATTTCGGGGGGTGGGATTTTCAAAGTGAGCTCCCTTTGCTGAAACTCCATTGCACACTGAGGGTAGATCTTGAGGCTCCAGCTCTCCACTCTGCCACTGTGTGACTTTGGACAAGTCACTCAGCTGCTCTGAGCTTCTGCTTCCTCAGCTCCACAGTGTGTGTAATAATGCCTGCCTCCTAGGGTGCTCTGAGGGCTGCCTGTGGTCCTGTACGGGAAGCACTCAGCATGGGCTTGGCACGCTGGACAAGCTCATAAATGGTCACTGTCGTCATGGTTGTCATGATTGTCTGTGTTGTCATGGTCGTTGTTAGGCGCATACTGGAGAGAGGTTCTAAGGTTTTCTCTCCTCCCTTTGACAGCTGAGCAGCAATAAGCCCCGAGAACACAGGGACCGCAGGAGGGTCTGGAGCACTGGTGGGCTTGGTCCTGGCCCCGGTGGGCATGGGGGGCCCTGGGCTCACAGCCAGGAGGTGTTGACACAAATGCAACATGGAGCCCGTGACTCCTTTGGGAATTCGTTCCCTACTTGGTCTGGGGCTGGAGCCGCTGCTCCAGAGCTGGGTGGTCTGCAGCAGAAGCCAGGCCTAGCCCCGGCGCCCATTCCGCCCCACAGTGCTGGATGTGAACGACGAGATGCCCACCTTCTTCCCGGCCGTGTACAACGTGTCTGTGTCCGAGGATGTGCCACGCGAGTTCCGAGTGGTCTGGCTGAACTGCACGGACAACGACGTGGGCCTCAATGCCGAGCTCAGCTATTTCATCACAGGTGCTGTCCCCGCCTCCGCCCACCTGTGCAGGCCTCTTGGGGCCCTGCCCCCACCCCTCCCAGATAGACTAGGTGGGGGGCAGGTGAGGGTGGAAAAGAGGTCAGGGTTCTACCGTGGAGCTTTAACCCCTGTTGATGCCTCCCGAGGATTTGCTCCTGGCTCTTCCCAAGGGCTTTGCAGCCAGATCACTCTGGACTGGCTCCCTGGGGACCTCCTGAACCAGTTGCTCGCAGGGATGGGGAGCATCTACCAAGGTTCATTCCAGAGGGAGGTGAGGCCCCATAATTCCTAGGGAGGAGCCCTGAGCTGCACTCCCTGCCCCACGTATGGGTGGCAGAGCAGTGACTGGGGGAACGTGGCCTCATCCTTCCTCGGGGACCCGTTACTCAGGAGAATTCCCATCTGTTTAGAGGCAGATGGTTTTGATCACCCTAAATGAAATGGTTTTAGCTCAAAAATGTTGCCTGGCTGTTGCCTGCAGAGCTATGGCCACAGATGATGAGGCCATGTCCTGGCTCACAGGGGAAAGTGAACCGCAATGGATTAGTGATGTCTGCCACGGTGATAGGATTGGTAGGTGGTGGCACACATCCCATGGATTTGCCATTCCTGGATGAGAACACAACTTCTTAGCCTCCCTGACACACGAGAGGTGCTGGGATACATGGGGGTGCGGTCTTCCCCGTTCCTCAACCCTCCTTGGCCCTTTTACCAACTCAGTCTTCTCTCTGTCCATGACCTGCCTATCAACACACATGTTGCCTCTGCATATGTGTGCCTGTACACACGAGCAGGGCACACAGCAGCCTCCCAAGGCCCCCCATGAAGCAAGGAAGCCTGGCTCACAGCCCATCTGTGGCTCTGCTGCGGCCAATGTGACCTCCCAGCCCTCAGCCTTCCCTTTCTTCCCTCGCCTCCCTGAAGGGACCCAGCACCCTCAGGCCTACTCCTCACACTCTGGCCCTCAAGTCGGCCCTAGGGAGGGCTTAGGTGCCAAGACCCCTCACATGGCACCAGCTCCGTGGCTCCACTGCCCGCACTTCTTGCGTCCTAGTTCTGCCCTGGGCTCCCTGGGAGCCGGAGTGTGTCCCTTGCCAATGGTACTTCAGACACTGGGGAGCGCTGGAGGTCTGGGAGTCAGAATGCTCTCCCCAGGGGCAAACCAGCAAGGACAGGGGAGCACCTAGCAGCCCGCAGGATGACTCTTCAGCACCCCAAAGTGGTGGGCTCCTGCTGACTGCCCAGAGCCCTCCTGGATTCTCAGTGTGCTTTCTCCAAGGAGCTGAGCCCAGTCCTGCCCAAGCTTACCACAAAGCTGGTGTCATGGCGCCCTCTGCTGCCCAGAACACCACACTGCTCGCCAGCTGGCAGGGGAGGGGTCTCCACACTATTCTGGGAGTTCTTTCCTGACTCCCGTCCACCCCAATAGGAGACCCTCACACTTCCCACCTGTCCCAGAACTCAAGGAGACTCTAATCCCTGTCTCCTGTATGCCTGCCTTGACTCCTCCCTCTGTGGAGCCTCCATGTCCCCATTCAGGGAGCTTCGATCCTCAGCCCATCTCACCTCCAAGATGAGGGGCCTGGGGGATGCCCAGCCAACTCCAGAGTTCTCAGCTGCATATCCAAGCCCCTACGCAGGTTAGCTGCTCAGATGCTTCTGTGGGACAGGCCGGGAGCGGAGGGGTGAAGGACACGCCCAGGGACCCACACACGGAGAAACCCAGAGTGGCACAGGCACGCCACCGAGCGAGGGGTTCTCCTCTGTGAAGTGGAGGCTAAATGAAGTGGTCTGCATGAAGTACCTGTAAACAGGAGGTGCTTCATGAAGGTTAGGAAACGATTCCAGGCATCTGGCGCCCCCACTGAGCCCACCCAGGCTGTACCCGAATCAGAGCACCTCAGGCAGGGCTGAATCGGCAGCACAGTCTCCCACTCCTGAACTCACCAGGGCAGGTCCCAGCTCAGGAGCAGAGCCCCCGCTTCTCCTGCCCGGGAGCTCTGTTTCCCAGCCGGAAGCTTCCTGTCCTTCACCCACAGGTGGCAACGTGGATGGGAAGTTCAGCGTGGGTTACCGCGATGCCGTTGTGAGAACCGTGGTGAGCCTGGACCGGGAGACCACAGCCGCCTACATGCTCATCCTGGAGGCCATCGGTATGCACCAGCCCCTCACCCACCAACACAGTGATCTGGGCAGAGTTCACACTGAGTGCCTCCCAAGAGCCGGCCTTTTGCTAAAGGCTGAACTCTGCCCAGGTGCCAGTGGAGAAAGGGCCACCAGATATTCACCAAACATTACTGAGCACTTACCAGGCATGAGGCTCCCTGTGTGGTGCTACATGCGAGACTTTAGGATGGTAAGGTGGGAGCTGCATGGGAGACCCATGTGTGGACAAATTGCTGCAAATCCAGGCAAGCCAGCAGGAAGGGGAAAGGATGACATAAGAGTATCGGGCAGTGGTGCAGACACAGAGGGGAGAGGTCATGGGAGGCTTCCTGGAGGAATCGACATCTGGGAGTTTCTTTGAGTGAGTTAGGACCCTTTCAGCTGCAAATTTTAAAATAAAATAAACTGACTTCAGCAATATGGGCTCACAAAATCAGTGCACTGGGAGATGCAGCTTCCGGTATGACTGGATTCAGGACTCAGGTGACACCTCAGGCTTCAGTCTGCATTGACTGGCACTGCCTCCTGTGTGTTGATGTATTAGTCTGTTTTCACGCTGCTGATAAAGACATACCCGAGACTGGGTAATTTATACAGGAAAAAGGGTTTAATGGGACTTACAGTTCCACGTGGCTGGGGAGACCTCACAATCATGGCAGAAGGCAAGGAGGAGCAAGTCCCGTCTTACACGGATGGCAGCAGGCAAAGAGAGAATGAGGAAGATGCAAAAGCAGAAACCCCTGACAAAACCATCAGATCTCATGAGACTTATTCACTCCCACGAGTACAGTATAGGGGAAACCGCCCCCATGATTCGATTATCTCCCACTGGCTCCTTCCCACAACACGTGGAAATTATGGGAATATCATTCACGTTGAGATCTGGGTGGGGACACAAAGCCAAACCGTATCAGTTGGTGTTATTCTTCAGCTCACATGGTGGCAGGTCATTGCCCCAGCCTCACCGGTACACATTCTCAGGTTCAAGTGCAGCAGCAGGGAAGACAGCACTTGTCTCTTTCCCCTCCCTGGCAGAAGCCCTCAGGTCAGCTCCAGATAGATCCATTCTGCCCCAGTGCCCATTCCTGAGCCCCTCACTGTGGCCAGGGAAGTGAGATGTGCTGATTACTTAGACCTAAGTCACACGCCCATCCTTGGATCTGGGGGCAGTCCTACCTGTCCAGCATTCCAGGCCTCAGAGCCTGGAAGGGAAGGTCCACAGGGGGACATTCAGGACATGGCCTTCCCAGGGGAGCAAAGGGCAGTGCTCATGGACAAAAACAAGGGGTGCCCACTGCAGCCTTGGAGGCCACACAAGGTTTCAGTACACGAAGAAGCAGGGAGGGCATTTCAGGCAGAGACACCAGCCCATGCAAGAGCCTGGAGGTGGGAAAGCGCCCTGTGTGCATCAGCACATGTGCATACACTGCAGCTGGCCATGGAGTGGCCCGCACTGGGGAAGGGGAGGCTGTGATCAGGCAGGGCCATGGGTGGAGGCCTCAACATTGGCCAAGAAGTTTAGTCTTCGGTCTCTGGGCAGCAGGGAACCCTTCAGGGTCCCAGAGGGGAAGAGTGTTAGGATGAGGCCTGTGCCGCCAGGTGCCTCTGGTCCTCCCAGGAAGTTTGCAGTAGCTGAGTAAGAAGGGAATGAATTCTCTGGGCCTCACTCTTTCCAACCATCCATCCCTTCCCAGCCTGCCCATGCCCAGATGCCTCTGCCCTCTGCCCTGCTCTCCTCCCCTCTTGGGATGGCCACCCACCCTCTCGAGACTTGTTATCACCCCTGAGTCCAGCCTTCACGTTGGGCATTGACTGGCAGGAGGAGAGGGCTTCCGCCAGCCTTCCAGGGAGCCTCCCCCCCCACACACCAGTCCCAGCCAGAGCAATAAGCCAGCCCCCAAGGGTGGTGGGAGGCTCGTCTGGAGAGGAGCTTTGGAGGGTGAGAAGACCTACCTCCAGTGAGCGACAGCACAGCCACATATGGTCAGCCGGCCTGGGGAAGAAGCATGGAGTCACCCTAGGCCTCCAGGCTACTCCAGCTGCCTGCACTCTCCGCTGGGGTGACTACTCTTGTCTGGACATGCAGCGCTGGTTACAAGCTCCTTCCTCCAGGGAGGACAACTCAAGAGCTGCCCCGGGGCTGAGTGAGTGCCCCATCCTCACCACCTCCCAGCCCTGGGAGGTTCCTGCTGGGAACTGGACGGGCACAGTCTCCGGGTACCTTAGGCTTAGATCCCAAGCAAAACCCGTGTCCCTGAATGCGGAGGGGATGTTTGTTTGACCTATCCAATATTTTATAAAGAATGACCATTAGTTGTGAACGTTTAAAGATCAGGAAATTTTATTTAAAAGCTCAGATGTTCAATTTCTCATGAGAAATCAGAAGATCTGGTGTCCCTGGGCCCACATTCTGCCTGTCAGCTGTGGACTGGGGTGGAGGACAGCTGCCCCTCGAGCAGGGGCCCATCCAGGTGTTTGACCCGGGTGCTGTACCCACCAGTCCCTGACGGCAGTTGGCTCTTTGCTCTGAGTACCTGTATCTGCATCCTAACTTTGCCACGACAAACTACCACAAACTTAAAACAGCAGAAGTGTATTCTCTCCTGGTTGTTGAGGCCAGAAGTTAGAAATTAAGGTGTTGGCAGGGTCATGCGTCCTCCAAAGGCTCTAGGGACAATCAGTCCTAGACTCTCCCAGTTTCTGGAGTTGCTGGGCATTCGGTGGCTTGTGCAGCGTAACTCCAGCCTCTGCCTCCATCTGCATGTGGCCTCCTCCTCTCTTGTCTCAAATCTCCCTCTGCCTTTCTCTTATAAGGACACTTGCCATTGGGTTTATGGGCCACCCAGATCACCCAGGATGATCACTTCTCAAGATCCTTAACATAATTACATTTTCAAAGGCCTTTTTTCCCAAATAAATTAACCTTCACAGGTTCCCAGGGATTTAACATGGGTCTGTTTTTTGGGAGCCATCATTCAATCCACTTAAGTGCCTCAGTTACCGCCTCCGTAAAATGGGGATGACAGTAAAGTGCCTGCTTCGTGGGTTGCTGTGAGGACTGAATGGGTTAGAAGAATGGCTGGCACATGGTGTTACCTAAGTATTAGATACTGTTAGTGTTATTCCTAAACTAAAAAGGAAGTCACCCCTTGCAAAGGCTAGGGCAGATGGGGTGGAACAGGGCACCTCTCTGGCTGGTGCCCGGGAGTATGCAAAGGCACAGGAAGCGTGTCCCTCTCTCAGGCAGCTGCTAACACCTGTCTTCCTTCAACTCCCACAGACAACGGCCCTGTAGGGAAGCGGCACACAGGCACAGCCACCGTGTTCGTCACTGTCCTGGACGTGAATGACAACCGGCCCATCTTTCTGCAGAGCAGCTATGAGGCCAGCGTCCCCGAGGACATCCCCGAAGGCCACAGCATTGTGCAGGCAGGTGGCCCGTGGCTTCTGGGGCAGGTGGTGGGCTGGGGGAGGCAGGGCCACACACAGCCCTGAGGGCACATGCTCAGTGGCACCAGAGGCGGAAGCAAGTAGGGGCCCAGGGTGGGTCTGCTGCTCTGGAAGGTGCTGTGGGGAAAGGGGAACCCAGGCCCCCTCCCATCTCAGGGAGTCTGGGCCCCCAGGTTACAGAGCTGAGGATAGGGCTCTGGCTCCCCACAAACAGCAGGAAGCCTTGGCCTCCCCCTCCGTATCTCCTGCCCCACCCAGAAGGGCCTTTCAGTGTAGGGGGGAGAAGGAGATGTCACAATTTCCCGGAAAGGAGTTGAGGAGAGAGCCAGGGCCCAGCAAGGCCCAGAACAGAGCCGCTTTCACAGAGCCCTTGGCCGAGGCTCCCCTCTTGGGAAGTAAACAGGCACAAGAAGAAAGGGCTCCTTTGCCCAGGGAGCAGGCACAACAGCTCCAAGACTCAGAGGGAGAGAGGGGAGGACCCTGAAAACGATTTGGGTGCCCCCCCCAACCTCTGCCCAGAGGCCTCAGTTGCTGGGTGGGGAGGGAGGCCCGGAATGAATGAGTCTCTTTACCAGCTATGGGATTTCCGACTCGGAGGCTGAGCCAAACAGCGAATCTGGGCCTGCCCACTGGGGCAGCCTCCTGGGCTTAGGAGGGACAGAAGCGTGGGAGGCTGGCAATGCTCCCCTCCCTGCATCGGGACCAGGAGGAGGGCAGGAAAGGGCTGGGGAGCAGGGAGCTGACTCCCAGAAACAAAGAGAGCCCAGAAAGCCCTGGGGATTTTCGAGAGTGTGGTGGCTAGCTCCAGAAGGAGGAAGGAGAGGGTTCTCTCGATCAGGGCCTCAGCTTATAAGGACTTGGAGCATAACCCCCTGGCCTGGTACCTGAAACCCAATTGAGAGCCCCTCCCCTTCCTGGGCTTTTCCTTCTTCAGGCCTCAGGGCAGCCTCACCCCCTACCCCAACCTCCAGGGAGAGAGTGCCTAGTGGCCAGCAGGGCCTGCTGGTGGGGTGGATGGCTACAGGCTGAATCCAGCCTGGGATGTGCAGGGAGGCCCCAAGGGAAGCAAACCAGGAAGAGGTTACTGAGCCAGAAGGGAGAAAGGAACAAAACCCTTAGGGAGGAGGCCTGCCCCACTTTCTAAACCCAAAGACTTGGTTTCTATTTACACAATACTACTCGTACTGAAATCCTAGAGCCAGCGAGTTAATACAGGGCAGCGCTGATTTCTCCCATTTCTCAGGGAAAAATGCAGGGTCTCAGGATGACTTCTCCAAGGTCCTGTAAGTAAGTTTCTTGTGAAGCTGGACTCACTTTTTGAGATCAGATTGACTTGGAAGGGACAGTGGGCTTCTCCAATAGGGCCTGCTTGGAGAGAAATCTTTCTAGGGGCATCTGAGGGAAGATGAGGCTCTGTGTTGTGCCGGCTCCCACCAGGACTCCTGCCTCAGAGGGTGGGGACACCCCCAGGCTGGGCCACTCTTCACTCTGTACACAGAAACCTCATACATCTGTGCACAGAACTGGGGAGTCAAAGTGAGGGGCTGGACAAGGTCTGGCTCTCTGCAAGCTCCCAAGCTGGTAGGAAAGAGAAGACATAGACAAGAAGGACCCACGCTGCCAAGAGAATGTTCCTTGTCCTCCCCAAGAGAGGTAGGAGACAGTAGGGGCGGCTCCAGGCAGGAGGGCTTCACGGAGTGGGTATGTGTGAAGCATAAGTCACAGTTAGTGAGTGACAGGTTGTTCAGTTTTCTTGGAGTTTTGGATCAAGATGAGGCTTGAAAGGTTCACTGGAGCCAGCTCCCAGGGGGCACTGCACGCTGGGCTGAGGAGCTTTGGCTATGTCCATTTGGTACTAGGGAGCCAGTGAAGGTTTTGGAGATGGGGAGTGGCAAGCCAGAGCTCACTCCTTGGGAAGACTTGGCTGGCTGAGTTGTGGGTCACAGCAGGATGGGGGTGGGGCAGCTTTGTGATGGGATCCTGGCCAGCTGACTGGGACAGAAGCTGGGCAGCCCAAGTCCTCCCTCTGCCCACCCTTCAAATTTGGGACCTGACCAAAGTGTTTAACCCTGGCACTGGGGTGAGAGGTCAAGGGTTTGGGATTCTGAGAAGCCCATCCTGGGGTGGGACTGCTTTGACAGGTAGTCAGCAAAGCACTCACCAAAACCATAGATAGCATCGCTAGTGTGGGCCGGACCCGAGTCTCCACAGCTGTCCTGGAGAGATCTGGACCATCCCACCCTCAAGGAGGCCGCTGCTTTCCCTGGGTGAGGTGTGGAGCTGTGGTGAGGTGTGGAGCTGCTGTGAGGTGTGGAGCTGCTGTGAGCTGTCCTCCTCCAAGCCCAGGTGGCATCACCTCCAGCTGCTGGAAGTGCCCTGCCTCTTGCCACTCTGTCACAGCACCCGCCCCGGCCTCTGAAGGGAGCCTCCTTGTTTATCCTCAGTCCCTTCCTGATCGATCCCAACGTGGGTGCCCTGAAGAGGGGCCACCAAGATGGCTGCCAAGACCGTACTTGGAGAGCCCCGCTTGCTCCTCCTCCCAGCCGGCACCCAGGCATCTGATCCACCAGGAGGGAGGCAGCTGCTCCCACAGGCAGCACCAGGCAGATGCTGGTAGCATCCAGGAAACCCAAGGAAGGGAGCCCCGAGGTTTTGCCCCAGCACTGGGCCAGCACAGATGGCAGGACAGTGCCTTGGCCCCGGTGTAGGCTGAGCATTTCACTTGGCTAAAGAAAACCTTTGCCATTTGGCAACTTCTCCAAGCTGGGCTTTGGCACGTGGAGGGCAAGGCTTCTGTGGCGAGCGAGGGTGCTGCTTCTAGGAGGTGGTTACAAGCCCCAGGTTGTACCCTGTGGAGCCTCAGGCCAAAGGCCCAGATGACCACGAGTGCTCATCTCTTGACCAGAAAGAAGTCTTTCATCAAGCAGCAGCTAGGGCGTCTGCAGAGAGGAAGGTGCTCTTCTGAGGATCACCTTTAGGGAAGGGCACTGGCCTGGGCATGCAAGGAGCTTCAGGGGTGAGTGTGTGGCCCAGGCTGCTTGGGCCACTGTCTTCCTGCAGCCTGCAGCACCGGTCTCTGAAGCAGGAGGATCTACAGGTAGACCTGGGGGGTGTGGGGGCATGTGTGTGGACACCCCATCACATCTTGGTAGACTCCGTGCAGTCACAGTGGCCGTGGTGGTCATTGGGGCCCGGCAGGGGCCGTCGAGGGGCGGTGGGCCAGCCACGGCGGAAGCTGTGCAGGGAGAGGCGCAGGGAGCCCAGGCGCTTCCAGAGCCGGAGCTGGGGCTCACTGGGGCTCCCGGGGTGGTGGGGCATGCACTCGCGAGCCCTGCGGCGGCTCGGGTCCAGCGCGGCCGGCTTGCAGAGCGTCATGAACAGCAGACAGGTGGCCAGCAGGAGGAAGATGCAGGCCAGGGCAATGAGCATGGGGAGGGGGTCAGTTGCCTCTGCAAGGGTCCCGGGAGTGACGGGAGCTGAGAGAAAGGCGAGGGGGCTGATGGCTGGGGAGCTGTCGAGGCTGGGGCCCTCTGTGCTCATGGCTCCTGCAACAGCAACAGGACAGAAGCTCAAAGCCAGATCAGCTGGACCCAGGGCAGCGGGTGCAGGGGAGACTTACCTAGGGAACATGGATGGGGTGAAGCACTGTTAAACGGGACGGCATCATAGCCACATCACAGGTTAGGACAGCGAGGTCCAGAGACATGACAAGTCTAAGCGCACACACAGCTGAGCAGTGATGGAGCTGGGCCCAAGCTCAAGCCCTCTTCCTGCTCCACCCCCTGCCCATCTGACATGGAGACAAGAGGGCAGTGGCTGTCCGCCTCTTCAAATCAGTCCTCGTGAATCATCACAGGGTGTTAGGCCTGGAAACTTGGGACCAACTCCGTCAATAACTTGCTCTGTGGCCAGGAGCGAGTTATGGATGGCAAGAGGCTGCAGCTGCCAGGGTAGTTATCTAATGCCGAAGCTGCAAACTGGGGGCCCACAGGTGTGTTTAGTTGGGTCCTTGCTGTGTTTTTATCAATTTAATTGTGAATATTTTCAAAATAATAACAGATTTCACAAAAATATCTGGGTGCCTGAACTCCCTTGAAATGTCAGAATTTCACCACTGGCATTGGCCCATGTTCCTGCCTCATCCCTGTGTCTGGGGTTGAGCAGCTGCTGCCCCCTGTAGACAGGGCACTGGCCTCCCACTCCCCACACTCCCCCACAGGCCCACCACACACCTTATTGCACCTGCCTGGCCCTGTAGGGATTCCTGTGGCTGCTTCCCGATGCAGTCCAACTTGCTCCCATGACAGGTGGGAAACTGAGGTCCAAAGAGGGGATTTGGCATTAGGGAGCCAGTGAAAGTTTTAGAGGTGGGGAGTGACAAGCCAGAGCTCACTCCTTGGGAAGGCTTGGCTGGCTGCATTGTGGGTCACAGCAGGGTGGGGTGGGGCAGCTGGGTGGTGGGAAGGCCAAGGCCATATTGTGAGCCAATGGCCAAGTAAAGGCCAGAAGCAGGTCTCCTGACTCCTGGCCCCCACGGCCTTGCCACCCCTCTGGCCCCTAACCCTTTCTGAGCTCAGTGAACTGCTCTGGGAACAGGTGGGAAATACACCCACAAGGAGTTGACAAGGGGGGCTGGAAACCCCCCAGGGACATCATGCACCTGACAGGGCATTTCTGTTCCCACTGAAGATCATCCCATTAGATGCAGTGCAGCAGATAGTCCTTGTCGATGGAAAACCAGGCTGAGCTTTTGGCTCAATATGTCTGGGGTGATAAAAATGCTCACAGAGCCTGGCCAGCAGATGACGCATGGCCAGAGGGTACAGATGAGCAGCACCACCTGGAGACCACTGACTGGGCCCTCTCGAGGAAGTGGAGGGGCCTCAGCCCAGACCGACCGTGCCAGTGCCGGAGTGCAGGCCCAGTGTGGTCAGCTCTGTCAATTTCCCAAGAGAAGCCAGAAATCTGGATTTTTTTAAGGCAAACATTCTAGACGTTTAAATGTTGGCAGCTAATTCAAACTTGTAGAAGGCAAGAAAGAAGAGAGGTGGGGTGGGGGAGAACACAGCAAAAGCCAAATAAACTTGATTTCAAAATAATGTGAAAGGAATTTTCAAATATTTGAAACACTCCATAGGCCAAACCAAACACATAAGCAGAGGGCGTCCAGCCTGCAGGTCAGCATGTGTGATCTTTAAATTCTACTGACGTGGACAAGCAATCCCAGGGGTTCTGATAAAAAGTCATGATTTCCCTTTGACCTTGGGGTCCTTCCTTTTCCTGAGGGTGGGGGATAGCAGATTTTCCTCCTTCCCAACTTGCAGCTTAGGTAGCAGTTGAGTTTCTAGCACGGAAGCTCAGGAGGAGGAAAGGCGTCAGGTCACGCTCAGAGAAGCCCTGCCACAGGTATCGGGGAGGGGAGCGGGCCACCTAGTCCCCCACCCGAGGGACTCCTGTCCCTACCCCAGGCACTCACCAGCAGTCGCAGGACCTCACTCCTGGCTCCCTGCGCCCAGTCGACTGAGGGCATGCAGAGCACCCCACCTCCCACCCACTCCCCACCACAACCCCTCCCAGCACTTCCAGGCAGAAAACGACCCCTCCCAGCGCCCGGCTGGAAAGTGTGATGCCCGTCTAGCTGCCCAGGGCCTCCGCCTTTGCGGCATCAGGCCTAGAGAGCACTCTGGTGGGGCAGCTGTGCATGGGTTGGTCTTTCCTTGAGTCTGAGCAGGGAGGAGGGACGGGGTGTGCTCACTGCCCACTCTCGTGGGGAGAAAATCAGCCATCGCTCTCTTCTACCCTGCACGATGCTTGGCCAGGAATAAGAAAACGGCAGCCTGAAATGGGGAATGCCTCAATCTTACTAGTTCTAATGTTATTTCAAGGCCTTCAAAGGAATCTGGAGACCCTATTGGGTTAGCAAAGAGGATCCAGGCTTCAGGCCTTGGGACCTGCTTTAATAAAAAAAAAAAAGTGAGGCCAGGTGTGTTGGCTCACGCCTGTAATCCCAGCACTTTGGTAGGCCGAGGCAGGAGGTTCACTTGAGCCCAGGAGTTTGAGAACAGCCTGGGCAACACAGTGAGGCCTCATTTCTAAAAAAAAAAAAAAAAAAAAAAAAAAATTTAATTAGCCAGATGTTGTGGTATGTGCCTGTGGCCCCAGCTACTCAGGAGGCTAAGGCAGAAGGATCATTTGAACCCAAAAGTTTGAGGCTACAGTGAGCTAAGATTCATGCCACTGTGCTACAGCCTGAGCGACAGAGCAACACTCTGTCTCAAAAAAGAAAAAAATAAGTTAAGTGGAGTTGTAATTAGCATCTGAGTAGTTCCTGTGGCAACGATCCTAAGTGCTTGAAAACAACACGACACCCTTCCTGGAGCACGAGGCAAGTCCAGATGCCAGGCCCCTTGACACCCTCTACTGACCAACCAGCAAAGGCCAGCTAGTGCTGGGAGCGGACGCCTTGCCCGGACCAAGGCCAGGAATCATCTGGAGGGCAGTTGAAGCCACTCCCTTCCCACTGGGGCCCCAGCAGGCCCTGCTCTGGACATATCTCTGCAAGCTCAGTATAGAACCCTCCTCTTCCCTTGGAGTTCCACAGAGCAGGACCTGCTGTGGGCAGAGAAGACTGCTCTGTGGCCTCGGGCTGGTCCCTACCCCTTACTGGGCCTTGTTTCCACTCTCTACAGAACCAGAGGACTGCCTAGGTCTGAACATACCCTCACATTCTCCCAGGAGTCCCTCAGCAAGGGTCTCCACCACACTTCCCTCTCCAAGCCTTCTTCTGCAGTCCCCCAAGCACTGACCTCAGAGCCAGACCCCAGCTGTCCCGAGCTCCGTGGAGACGTCTTCTCAGCTGTGGAAGGGAGGCCCGAAGAGCCCTGGGCAGTGCCTGTGACCCCAGCCCTGCCCAGGCTCTGCTGTGCCCTGCAGCCCTCGGTCAGCCTGGCCAGCAGAGTGGCCTCCCCGTCACTCCCCAGCTGGACCTGGCTTTGTCTGGAAGAGTTCGGGCTCTGCCTTGGGGGAGGGGATAGCTTAGGGAGAAGGGATGGCAAATTGGGAAGAGGGAGAGGGGAGCTGTCCAGAGACTCTAGGGTGCCCCCCCCGCCTTCCCACCTCCTTGCTCCAGCCTGTCTCCTTGGAGCCTTCTCAGGGGTGGGGGACTCTGGGAAGACGCAGAGGGAGGGCTTTACTGCCTCTGTGGCCCCATGGCGCTCACCTTCCCCTGCTGGGAGTTTGAATGGTATGGTCGGCAGCAGCCAGCGGGTCGCTATTCAGTGGCTGCCAGCCACCAGGTTACCCGGGAGAGAGGTTACCAGCCGTGGTGGGAGGGGAGCAGGCAGAGTGCTGGGCCCTGGCAGCCCCTGAGGCCCCTCTTGCAGCGTCCCTGGGCCCCGCTCCTTCCAGGCTTTTCCCTCGGCTTCTAGAAAAGCACCTTTCCTTTGAAGGTGTCTGGCTACAGAAGCGAGGGGTGAGGGGCATCTTCAAAGGTCAGGGGGATCCCAGAGCAGAAAGCATAGGAGTGAGGGACTGCAAAGGCCATGCTCCCCACAGTGCGGGTGAGCCACAGGAGACCTCCACCGGAGGCTCTTTCCAAACCACACACACGCACACACACACACACACACACAAACACACACAAACACAGACACACACTTCCCTCCCCCAGCCTTCTTTCTCCCCGGAAGCCAGAGGTTCCCTGGCAACCAGCTGCCTGCTTAGGAGCCCAAGTCTTCCGCAGCTTCCCCACGAGGGACCTCCAAGCTCCCAGAAGTGCAACTCAAGACGGGAGTCATGGCTGTGTCCAAGACCTGAGCCTCGGACCCATTCCCTTTTTTGGAGCCCCAGTTTATGGTTTTTAGCTCTTCCCTCCTGCCCTTACCCACAAAAGGAGGCACTGTCTGCCAACCCCAAGGCGGACAGGAGCTTTCCTATGGGCTGTTAGGGCTGGAGAGGTCCTCAAGGGTCATCTAACTCCTCTTCTGAGAGAAGAGCCCCGTCTTCTCTGAGATGACCAAACTGAGGCCCAAAGAGGTGTGATCTGCCCAGAGGCACGCAGCAAGGGAGAGGTGGGGGAGTTGGTGTTTCCCCTGTGCCGGGTGGGCAGGGGCAGGCAGTAGGCATCCAGTGTAGGCAAAGCATCCAGCCCAAAGGTGTTCCCAATGCCCAGAACCCCCATTGGGATTCCTGCCCCTCCCATCACAGCCTTCACTGCCCTCATTTTCCTTAACTTCCTCTTCTAAAACCAACTGAACACTTCATCTGTGGCCCCCGTTCCTCCTGAGATGGCAGAAGGCAAAGCTTCCAGGGTGGTGCAGGCTGCTGGAGCAGGGAGGCGTCAAGGAAATCTCACCATCGATAGACACACAAGGGCGTGCTCTGGGCAACGTGGCTCTCTTCCCAGTCCTGAGCCCTTCCAGATCTGGACAATTGAAGCACCCTGTTACATCCCTCCACCTGCCAGCTCCTAAGATTTCTCAGGGAATGGGGAGAGAAGGAACTGCAAGGCAAGGGGCAACCCAGCCATCCCCAGCTCTGGCATAAATCAAGAGGGCTCCCTGGAGAAGGTGGCATCACTCATGTCAACCTTTACCACACATCCCCATGCTAGGCACCAGCCAAGATGCTTTGCAGGATGACTTCTGATCTTCCTCTCAACCCTGCAAGGTTGGTCATCTTTGTGCCCAGTCTAAAGATGAGGAAACTGAGGCTCAAGGGGGCTAAAGTACTTATCCATGGTGCCATAGAGAGTAAGTGACAAATCCTAAATTCATGCTTGGGTGTGCCTGACCCAGAGCCCTTGTTCTTCTTGCTCCAGTGTATCGGTCCTCCTCCCCACCGTCAACATGCTCATCAGAATCCTCAGACATGCTTACAGCAGCGTCCGGGTGTGCATCGAGCCTGACCAGGCCAGCGCCTGCTGTGGGCTCCTTGCTCTCCCTCCATACCACCATGTCTGTGTTCGCCGTCCTGTGGAGGCTCCAGGGCCTCAGTGCTGCTGATTGAGGCTGTCATTCCACTCTTCCAACCACAGCCCTCTGCTGTCCCTGCATGAACCCTTCACTCTAGACTGGGGTCCCAGTTCCTTCCTCAGCCTCCCCAGCTGCCTCTACTTCGGCTCACACTGTTTCCCAGCACAAATGTTCCACCTCTCTCTGCTAAGCCAGGTTTCCGCCATCCTTCCAAACCCAGCTCCCTCCTTTGGAAGCCTTCAGCCAATCCCACCCTCACTGTTTTCTTGATCTTTGCTAGCAGGAACCCATCCCCATCTTCTCTGCAGGTTTGTCCGGTGAGCAAAGATAGGAAACCCTGCATTAGGGCTTTGGGTGGCAAGAAAGAAAATCCATTCTATATTATCTTAGGCAGGGCCAGACATGGTGGCTCACACCTGTAGTCCCAGCACTTTGGGAAGCCAAGGCGGGAGGATTGCTAGAGCTCAGGAGTTCAAGTCCAGCCTCAGCAATATAGCAAGACCCTGTCTCTACAAAAAATTAATAATAATCTAGGCAGAAGGAGAAGTGTCTAATAATCTAGGCAGAAGGAGAAGAAGGAGCAATACTGGGATACCCCCCAGGATCAAAGGAAAAATCAAACAGGAGGCGAGGCAGAGATGGGCTCCTGGAATAGCTGGGCCCAGGGATGCAAACCAGGGCTGAGTGTTGTATGTGTCCTTCACTCGTGCTCACTGTCAGCCTAGTTCCTCTCCCTGGAGCTCTGCTTCTAAGTCATTCACATGTTTGATCCTACTGTGTGCCAGGATTGTTGTTCCAGAGACCAGGGATGTCGCAGCGCACAAAACCCTTTCTTCCTGTGGGGATATAGGCAATAAACAAAGATAGTGTGTATCAGAGGGTGACTGGGGGTAGGGAAGGCCAGGACATTGGAGTGGGGGCTATAGTTTCATATGCAGTGCACAGGGAGGGTCTTAGGAGAAGATATTTGATTAAAAACCGAAGGAGATGAGGGCATGAACATGCAAGTATCTGGAGGGAGAGCTTGCCAGGAAACAGCCAGGGCAGAAGCCATGAGGCCAGCACACGCTTGGTGTTCAAGAAACAGCCAGGAGACCAGTGTGCTAGGGCAGTTAAGAGGAGAGTGGTGGGAGATGGGGCCCAGGGGTGTGCAAGAGAGGGGCTGTTGATATTCCCGCATTTTACTTCTAGAAAGACTGACTCAATCTCTCTGGGCCCAAGATCAACAATCCCAGAGAAGGATGCGATTGGCTGAGCTTTGATCAGGCACCTGGTCCTGGACCAATCCCCTCTGACCATCTTGGCAGGGTCAGGAAGAAAATGGCAGCTCCCGTGCACACCACAGGGTTGAAGTGAGAGGTGGTGAGAGAAGGAGGGGCAGACCCAGAAGAAGTGGGAGAGCCCAGGGTCTTACAAAGCAATTCACCACAGATCCAACAGGACGACATGTCATGGGAGGTTCCAGCCTCTTCCTGCACTGCCCTGGGGGAGTGGGGGGTTGTTCTCCACTTGTTTTGGGTGGACAGTGGGTAAAGTAGTTATTCAGTTGTTGGCTTGACAGGACTCACATTGGGGTCAGCTATGGTTCTACCAGGAGCCTTGAGGCTGGACTCCTTGTAAAAAGGGCTGAGCACTAGGCAGTGTCTCAGAGTGACAACACCATCCCCCCCACATACAAGCCCACCAGAGGCAACACATAAACACATAAGCCTGAGGTGCAGCCATACGGGCCGATCTGAAGCTAGACTGGGGTGATGGTGCATGTGAATGAACATGGAGCACTCACGTGGGAGGAGGGCTCCTGGGCTTCCATGAAGTGACGGTTACAGTGTACAGTGCTGGCTGGGACCCAGTGTGGCCAGAATAGTTTCGGGCCAAGGAAATGCAGGCAAGAAGCAACCCTGTTGTCCAGGCACCCTGGGAGAGGTTCCTGGGCTCCGAAAGGCTGCTGGGTAGGGATGTGGAGGGATGGGACAGCCTGAGAGAGCCTCAACCCAGCGAGCTGCAGTGCCATCTTTCACCTTCTCCCCTGTCCTCCCGGTGAACCTGAAGGAGGATCAGAGGCAGAGCTGGCCCTGGACAGGGCCACAGGGGCCTTCAGCGGTTGGACATCCTCATGGGGATCAGAAAGACGCACACGTCCCCTTGTCTCCCACACCCCCAGCCTCTGTGGGAGACCACTGGTTTTGGCAGGATGGGGTAGGATGCGTGACGGGAAGGAAAGGGGGTCTAAAAACCTCTTATCTCCCTGCTGGGTGGCATTCAAGAAGTAACTCATGTCTCATTCTCCCTCAGCTGAAAGCCACAGACGCGGACGAGGGCGAGTTTGGGCGTGTATGGTACCGCATCCTCCATGGTAAGTGAGGCTGCCCTAGGATGGGGGGCCACCCTCCTGCCTGGGCGAGGGCAGAGCTTCTCTAGGCTTCCAAAGGTCTGGGAGATGAAGCCAAGAAAACCCCCAGGGCTGTACACATGGGGCAAGGCCAGAGGGAGGAAACAGGGACATTCTCCTTATTCACACAAGGTGGGTGAGGGGCAGCTTTTTTGATTATTTGTTTTTAAGACGGAGTCTCCCTCTGTGGCCCAGGCTGGAGTGCAGTGGCGTGATTTCTGCTCACTGCAACCTCCGCCTCCAGGGTTCTAGCGCTTCTTGTGCCTCAGCTTCCCAAGTAGCTGGGACTACAGGCGCACGCCTGTAATTTTTTGTACTTTTAGTAGAGACGGGGTTTCACCGTGTTAGCCAGGATGGCCTCAATCTCCTGACCTCGTGATCTGCCTGCCTCAGCCTCCCAAAGTGCTGGGATTACAGGCGTGAACCACCGCACCCCCAGGTAGCTTTTAATTGCCGTATTCCTGAAGTCCCTGGTGTCCTGCAGAGCTTCCCAAAGCTATGGCCCTGACAGATAGGGCCCAGAGCCCAGGACCGCCCCCAGCAGCACACTCCCCAGGAACTGGGACTCAATGGCCCAACCAGAATCTGGTGCCCATCCCTGAACCAATCACTATGGCCAGGGAATAAAATGTGCTAACCCTCCCACTTCTCAAATCACGGGTAAAGTCACTGCCCACAAATGTTATGGACTGAGAGTAGAAAAGAGTGGATCCCCAAAGGAAAATCAGGGTGCTGTGCCCAAAAGATAGGGGAATGAGTGCTGGACCAGCGCTGAGATGTCCACTAAATCCTGGATTCAACCACCCATGGAGAATTTGGTTTCGGTCCCTGTTTTTGGAGTGCCCCAGCTTCTTCTGAAATATTAAAAAGGCCTCACACTACCCACATCTGTGGGTGTAGGAGCAGGGCAAGGGGGACCAGCAGGAGCCCCACCTGCTGGGGACCATCAGCACCAAGATGAAGGCTTTCAGGAAAGAGCTGCAGGCCTTCCTGGAGCAGGAGAACCACTCTGGGGATGGCCTATCTGCCTTGCGCCACCTCACAGAGTCCTCCAGCTTCCTCTCCACTGTGACTTCCGTGTCCCCAAAGACCCCCATCCTCCTCACAAGGAGGGAGCAGGTGAACTTCTGCCCCCAACCATGGCAGGCCGGCACAGCAGGAGACTTCTGGGCAGGGCCGGTATTCCAGGGGGTCTGTCCCTCCACCCAGGTAACCATGGCAACAACTTCCGAATCCATGTCAGCAATGGGCTCCTGATGCGAGGGCCCCGGCCCCTGGACCGAGAGCGGAACTCATCCCACGTGCTGATAGTGGAGGCCTACAACCACGACCTGGGCCCCATGCGGAGCTCCGTCAGGGTGAGTCTAGGGGCAGGCTGGGGTGCTGACCTCAGGATGGGGCCAAGCCCACCACTAGAACAGAGAAGCCCATTAGTTGGTGCCTGGGTGTGGGCAGGGCCACCACCAGGTTTAGGAGCTGAATGACACCTGGGGCTAAGGGTTCGGTGACAGGTGCCCAGCCTGGGACTTGGACTTGTCATTTTGCTCTGAGTCTGTTCCTCCAGCTGTGGAAAGGAGTCAGTGATAATGATGTCTGCCCTAAGGGATGAAAGAGGTATCGTTACTGTACTAACCGCTGTATCCACAGAGCTCTCAAGGTAAGTCAAGGAAATCTCACATGGGTGATCTTGGAGGTACAGATGCCAACCTCATTTTACAGATGAGAAAACTGAGGCACAGAGAATTTGCTAGTGATAGAATCAGGACTGGAGCCCCCGTCTTCTGAATCCAAGTTCAGTGCCCTTTCCAATGAAAGCGACCCTAACATATTCCGGTCACCTCTCCCAGCTGCCTCATCAAATGTATTCTTTTCTGCCCAGCCTCACCTGTGCAGCCAAAATCAAATCAGCCTTAGTCCTCCCGAATGGCTGAAAACCTACACACAGATGCTCCCACTGGTTGTGTTATGTGCACTACCACCAGCAGGGGGATGACTGAGATGACTGAGATGACCTCTCAAGGCCACCTCACCCCCACCCCTGCACACTCAGCAGCCCCCAGCCCCTTCCCCTAAACCAGTGAGTCAGACCCCGGACATTAGGAGTAGGAGGGAGATGGGAAGAGTCAGGCGGAGCAAGCAGGGACTTTCACTCAGAACTGAGTGTGCCGCTCCTCTTCTCAGCCCCGTCTCCACCCCCTGCTTCCCCCAGGCTGGAAACAATGAGCAGTGGTCACCGGGTACTCACGATCACAAACACGATGGGTCTGACTGCGCAGGGGCTGTGCTGGGGCGGGTGACTCAGCCCTGACCCAGCTCCTGCTGACACCCCCAAGGCTTTGCCCCAGGAAGTACTGGGAAGACACCTGGGTCTTTGCAACTGCCCTGAGTGAGACCTGCCCTGTGGAAATGGCTGAGGGGGTCAGATCCCCTGGTTCTTACAGGGCCCTGATGACAGAGACTCAGACACAGTGACCTGGACATGCACACAGCCATGCTGGCCTGCATAACTGTGAGTCTCATTCGTGGGCTGGTCAGCACGCCCTCATCAGAGCCTGCCTTGTGTGGGGCCCACTTCAGGCCACAGAGTGACGGATGCCAGCGAAGCTGGGGTTGGGTCTCTAAACTTCAGGCTTCCTAACACAGCCCTCCATGTGGCCCTCGCTCCCCACTCCCTCCCCGAGGCATGGTGGGCGCCTGCCTCCAGGATCTGCTCCCATCAATGCCTCAGCATCGTGGCTGCAAACCTCTTTTAGCCACAAACCTTCTGTTTAAACAAAATGACGTGCAGCATCCCAGGGTACGGTGTAAAACAGATCAAAGCCAGGCTGTGACGATCAGTGCAGGGGTGGGGCTCCCAGAGCCTCCCCTCAGGGTAATTTTAAGGTGAGAATTTGGGGGCTGGCCCCTGGGGCAGGGACTTGGTGGCACTGTAGTACACAGCCTCCACACCTGTGAGACCCGGGAGAGCTGGGGACCTTCCTGCAGGCAATGTGGGGACTCTGGCTTTCCGCTGGATTCATTTTCCCAGCAGCAGGGGAGAGAGAGTTTGCAGGAACCATCCACATCCTCCAGTTCCTGCCTCAGAGACCGGGGACAGCCCCAGTGAGGGGCCAGGGAGTGCAGAGTGAGACAGTCCCCGTAGAGACTGGGTGTCTCAGGGTGTACACGGCACATACACACTCAAACACACACACATGCCCACGCACACCTCCTCTCCCTGTCCTCCTAACCACTAACAGCCCATTTTACAAATGAGGAAACTGAGGCACAGCACTGCACGGGCACAGCACTGGACAGAAAGCAGGTCTGGTTCTCCAGGAAGCCCAGTAGCTCCCACTTGCTCAGCAAGAACCTGACAGACCTCTGCTTCCTGTACATCTGTGCCTCTCAAGTTCGCAAACCATCTTGCCTCCTCCTGTCTCTGCTGCTAAAAACAAGGCTGAAACCAACCAGAGGATGGTGGCATGTAGCCAGACTCATGGAGGACAGGCCACACCCCAGCTCTGTGCCACCTCTCTCATCTTGTCATTGTACTGTCAGCCCGGCCCTGTTTTTTCCTCACAACTCTTGGAGTCAAGGTCATTTGGACAAGTAGATTCAGGAAGGGTAAGGCCCACAGTTTTGAAAGAGGAGTGGTTAGTTTCTGTTTACAGAAAGAGTTCCCGAAATTCATCCATGCAAATTCCCCCCGCACCCACCCTACCCAGGATCTTCCCCAGCCAAGTTCTGAGTGAAGCCAAATTTAGAAGTTTCCAGCCTGTGAACAGCTGCGCTCTGGAGTGGACGCGTTAGTTTGCATAGTGGGTTCTGGGTGTCTGGACATGAAAATTCTAATGACACAGCAGAGCTGTGAGAACCCTAGGAGCAGCGATGCAGAGAAACTTTGACCCCCATATGCCTCTTCGCCCCCAGTCCTGGCACCCTCCCCACCGTGGAGTCCTCCACTGGTCAGGCTGCTATTTTTGGCTTCTACTAGCCAGAAGCTGTGTCACTTCTCTCCAGCTGATTCCCAGCTAATCCCCAAAGAGAAAGCAGGGCTGATCCCAGAGGCAGTGACCAGGTGCCAGACACACATGCCTCTGCTGCACATGCCGCCAGTCCCTCCCTTAGTGCTGGTCACCACATGCAAAGTCTGTATGGAGAGTCACAGCCCCTTCCCTATTTGCTCCCCTCTCCACTTTGCTGGCAAGTTCCTACCGGCCCTGGCTCTGTTTGGCTGGGAATAGGGTGCCTCTCCTGTTCTGGGGCCAGCTCACCACAGCATAGAGCAAAGAGCTAAAAGCTAAAAACTCCTGGGCTCCAGCAATCCTCCTGCCTTAGCCTTCCTAGTAGCTGGGATTACAGATGCATGTCACCACCCCCGGCTAATTTTTTTTAAAGACAGAGTCTCACTATGTTGCCCAGGCTGGTCTCAAACTCCTGGGCTCAAGCGATCCTCCTGCCTCCGCCTCCCTAGTAGCTGGGACTTCAGGTGCGTGCTGTCACTCCTGGCTAATTTTTTTTGTATTTTTTGCAAAGACAGAGTCTTACTATGTTGCCCAGGCTGGTCTCAAATTCCTGGGCTCAAGAGATCCCTCACCTCAGCCTCCCACATTTATGGGATTACAGGCAAGAGCCACCATGCCTGACCTCCATAAACACCTTTTAAACTGTATTATGTTCATGATGTACAATGCACACATTCATAAAGAGGACTTAGAAAGTGCTGTTAAGTGGTGAAGAAAATGATGTGTAATTGCACAATTCAGAAACAGCCACTGCGTTGGGTGGGGGCCTCAGAAGCAAACCCTGAGACAAGGATTGGTGTGAAAGTAATGTGTAAGAAGCCCCCACAGGAAATGGTGGAAGAGGGTGCGACCGGAAAGGAAAAACAGCCAGCAAAGTGGCATGGAGGGAGCTAGGCCTCCATCCCCCAGGGAGCCCTAAAGCATCCCCTCACTGCCCCAAACAGGGCCAAGGAAGGTGGAGTCTTTGCTGTCCAAGCCCATCAATCATTGGCTCAGGGCTGCCCTAAGGGACGGAAGTTCCCAGGCATTTCTGCTCACTGGGCTGGTTTCCAGCAGCCCGGGTGTGGGTGCAATGAGGTGGGGTTGGTCCTCCCCAAAGAGCCCTAGGGGCTGGGTGCTGGCTGTGAGAAGGTGCACAAGAATCGTAAAGAGTGCTGAGCACTGACATTCTCTACAACAACTGCCATTATATTTTAACCTGTATTCTCCAAGATGTATTTTGATATTTGATTGTGATCACTTTGAATTTTTTCGAGAACTTTTGCACGCCCTGGCTCATTTTGTCTTCATAACAACCTTAGGAGTGGCATGGAGTGTGAATTATTATCTTAATATTACCACTTCATAGCTGGGAAATAGGTGGCCCCAAAGAGTCACTAATTAGTCAGACGTTCCCACAGCATTAGTCAAAGAGCCAAGAGCAAGATGAAGTTCATTCCAAAACAAGTAATGTTTGAGCATCTGCCACGCGCCAGGTGCTGTGCAAGGTGGTAGGACACAGTGACACACCAGACAGGCCCGGGGTCCCAGAGGGAGCTCATAGCAGGCCCAGGAGAGCAGTGACCACATTAGCTGGCCACAGCGGGCCAAGCCCTGGGCTTTTGAGCCTCCACCCCTCCCTGACCTTGCACCCCGGCCTGGCTCCCGCAGGTGATTGTGTATGTGGAGGATGTCAACGATGAGGCCCCCGTGTTCACACAGCAGCAGTACAGCCGTCTGGGGCTTCGAGAGACCGCGGGCATTGGAACGTCAGTCATCGTGGTCCGAGCCACAGACCGAGACTCTGGTGAGGCTGGCAGGAGGAAGCTGGGGGTCCCATTGCTCAGAGCAAACCTCCCCGGCTCACCCAGCCCCTCCTTCGAAACGGTTATCCTTGATGCTTCAGGCTCCCCATTTAGCCATGTCTAGGCCAGAGAGGGGCTGCTGGGATGGTCTTGATCACTTCCCACCAGATGCCCTGGCCTGAGAGGATTAGAATCAGAGAGAGTTGTCCTAACTACTGGGTGGGCAGAGGAGAGGCCACAAACTTGAGAAGTCCAGCTCCATCATCCCAGGACCCAGCAGCTCCCACTAGCCTTTGGAGAGGGGCTGAGCAGAGCTGGGAGGGGTAAAAAGGACCCATCAGAAAGCTGGCTGTGGCCTGGCCTGCTCCTCTAGCCCCTACAAGCCCTCCAGGACCAGCTCAGGGCCTAGCACACCCAGCGCCCCTGACCCCGTGCAAGGGACAGTGCCTTTCTGCGCTACAGGGCAGTAGCCTGAAGGCAGCCTGAACCTTGCCAAGGACCCAAGCCCCAGAGCCACAGCCGGCATCGCAAAATGAAGGGGAAGCATGCCAGGTCTCTGTGGCCCTCTGTGCGGCCTGGGCTGTCTGGCCTGTGCCTCAGTCAGCGATATGACTGAAAAGGAGCATTTTCTGGGGACCCACTATCCCCCAGAGAGGCTCCCTGAGCTGCTCATCCTTCGTGTCAGCTACTCAGGGGGCCCCAACCCCTCTCTCAGCATCCTCAGATTATCTGTGGCATGCATGGGATGGGGCGGAGGGAGAATGTCAGCTAGTCTGGTGGCCCCTAACCCCTCTCTCAGCATCCTCAGATTATCTGTGGCACGCGTGGGATGGGGTGGAGGAAGAAATGGCTGCAGATTCTCAGGCGGAGTCTCAGGCACGTCAGGAGAGTTTAGGGCACATATGCGGCTATGGCCGCATGGTTCATGGCCTTTTCTATGTCAGGGATCCCCTCCCCAGAAAATGCACATCCAGTCAGAGTCCCCAAGTAATTCCAAGGAAGTCTTGGATTCCCAGAGTGGTTTGATGACCACTCCCTTCCCTGACCTCCCCTTGAGGTCTGTGAACCTCAGTTTTGGAATGCCAGCTCTAGCTCCTGATTGAATGGTTTGTTTCAAGGCACAGGAATTTGGGGTGTAGGGAGTGGGGACGATGGGGGAAGGTGTCCCTGACACTGAAGCCCTTCTGTCAGAGGGACCAAACCAAGGCTTGGCCACCTGTGAGGATGCTTTCTAGATCAAAGCCTCCACGACAGGACATCCTTCATTTCCCCAACCCTTGTATGTCCAGATGTCAAAGGGAGGTACATGAGCTTGAATTCTGAGGCTCCAGGAGCAGACCCAACTCCCTCTGTCATATCTCTAGTGCCAAGGCCAAGCCCCAGAGGAAGGCTCAACAGTGCATGCTAGATCTTGCCATCCACATTGACCTTAACCCATCCTCTGCCTCATCTCTGGGGATGATCCCTCCCACAGAGGTGGGGCAGCCCTTGTTGGGTGAGCCACCCAGAGGGCATGGGTATGGCAGCTTGAGAAGCCACAGCACAGCCCTACTCAGTTCTATCTGCGACTGCACAGTCTCTGTGTCCTCCTGCAGGGGACGGTGGCCTGGTGAACTACCGCATCCTGTCGGGCGCAGAGGGGAAGTTTGAGATTGACGAGAGCACAGGGCTTATCATCACCATGGATTACCTGGACTACGAGACCAAGACCAGCTACATGATGAACGTGTCGGCCACTGACCAGGCCCCGCCCTTCAACCAGGGCTTCTGCAGTGTCTACATCACTCTGCTCAATGAGCTGGATGAGGCCGTGCAGTTCTCCAACGCCTCGTACGAGGTTGCCATCCTGGAGAATCTGGCACTGGGTACCGAGATTGTGCGGGTCCAAGCCTACTCCATCGACAACCTCAACCAGATCACGTACCGCTTCGACGCCTATACCAGCACCCAGGCCAAAGCCCTCTTCAAGATAGATGCCATCACGGTGAGGGGCTGGGGCAGGGAGCACCATTTCTTCCGATCTAACCAACATCGGTTGAGCTGCTTCTATGTGAACAGCACTCTCCTCTTTGTCATAAAGTGTCCTTGAGATGGCCAAGTGTGGTGTCATGTACTTGTAGTCCCAGCTGCTTGAGAGGCTGGGGCAGGAAGACTGCTTGAGCCCAGGAGATTGGAGGCTGCAGTGAGCTGCGTTTGCACCACTGCACTCCAACCTGGGCAACAGAGTGAGACCTTGTCTCTCAAAAAGAAACAAAAAAAAGTCCCTGAAATAAATATCCCTGCAACACACCCATTTTCGTATGTAAGGGTAAGATAAAAGTTTATACCTATGCAGGCTGGTATCCTTCTTGTTACTAAACAAGGAAAGTCTATAGTAGGAAAAACTAACTGTTTTTCCTTCTATTTTCACACCCATCACAGATCCCTTCGCCTCTGGTCATCGAAGTGTGTGTGGGGTTTTCCCCCATACCAGCAACCAATTATCTAACTCTCTGGACACCAGCTAGGAATCCTATAGTTTGATTTAATTCTGAACATTTCTACCTGGAGTTAGCGTCAGATCCCACAGGCTCACAGCTCAGTCCCTCCCACACACCAAGCAATTATCCAGCAGACACCATAGTGTCAGATCCCACAGGTTGAGGGCTCAGTCTCACAAAACTGCCTCCACTTCAGCTGCCAATCACAACCTCTAGGTTGTTTGACCCATGCTTCTGACCAACTGGCTAAATCGGAGTTCCCACAACCCCCTCCACAAGTTCCATGAATTTGCTAGAGCAGCTTGCAGAACTCAGGGAACCACTTTACTCACTATTACCAAGGTATTACAAAGGATATTCTAAAGGATATCAACAAATAGCCGAATGAAGAGACACACAGAGCGAGGCATGGGAGAAGGGGCTCAGAGCTTCAGTGCCCTCCCCAGGCTTGCCACCCTCCAGGCACCCCTGCATGTTCAGCAGACTGCAAGCTCTCTGAACGCTGTAGTTCAGGGATGTCTATGGAGGCTTCATCACATAGGTATGATCAATTATTAACTGAATCTCCAGCCCCTCTCCCCTGTCTGGAAAATAAGGGGTGTGGAGGCGGGGCTGAACATTTCAAGCTGCTCATCCTGGCTTGGTCTTTCTGGTGATCAGCCCCAACCCAGGAGCCTACCAAGAGTTGCCTCATTAGAACAAAAGACTCCTATCACCTAGGAAACTCCGGGGGATTAAGAGCTGTGTGCCAGGAACCAGGGTCAGAGACCAAATGCGTATTTCTTATATCACAATGTCACAGAAAGCGCTACAAGTCTTATTTCCCTTTTCACCTTGGCTATTAGGAAGCTCAGATATAAATGTTGGGCTTCATTACAATAACTATTCTTAGCTAGTTGTCTGGTGCACCAGTCTCTTATCTACTGCCAGGCTCTTACTCCTCCGTCTTTGCTTTAGTGTATCTTTTATCAGAATTCCTTCTTTGAAAGTAGGCAAAAAAAAAAAAAAAGAAAAAAGAAAGTAGGCAAGGTGTGAATCACTACAATGTGATAGGCCTTGTCCTAGAGGATATTGGGAACACAAATGGACACAAAGATGAACAAGAGCCTTCTCAGCCCTCAAAGAGTTCTCAGGCTAGAAGTGGAAATGAAAATAATCCAGGATGCAAATCAGAGCACCAAAGGAAGATGTGCAGAGAACTACAACAGAGGGGTAGTGGAGCCCCTCAGGGCCCAGCAGTCATACCTGGCTGGGGAAGCAGGAAGGCTTCATGGAAGAGGTGGCTTCCCAGTGGAATGTGAGAGAGAAGAAGGCTTTCAACAGACAGAGTGTCGTGGGGAAGTTATGCCGAGCAGAGGAAGTGACATGGAGGTGGGAAAGTGGGCAGAATGACCAGGGTTAACAAGGGTGCGATGTTGTCACTCACCCATCTGACCCCTTCCCTGCAGGGTGTGATCACAGTCCAGGGCCTGGTGGACCGTGAGAAGGGTGATTTCTATACCTTGACAGTGGTGGCAGATGACGGCGGCCCCAAGGTGGACTCCACTGTGGTGAGTGGGACCAGGGCGAGAGCCCCTCAGGTGCAGCCCCTCGCCGGTCATGACACTTCCAAACCCCCTTCTTCCCCAGCCACCCAATGTGTGGGCCAGGCAGTGGGCGAGGGTCTTGATAGCCTGAGACCTCACCGTGCCCAGCCATGCCACACCTTCCCAGCAGGCTGGGCTAGGATGAGACTTCAGGCAGGGGGAGGGTGGCACTTCCAGAGACCACTGCCGGGAGTGGGGTCTGGAAGAGCCACAGACTGCTAACCATCTGCATCTTTGCCTTTTCTCTCGCTCCCCGCCTGCTGCCGCCTCTGCCTACAGAAGGTGAGTAGCCTGTGGCTGGAGCTTCCCCTGTGCTATTGGCTGTGGCCAGTGCTGGCCAGGCTCTGCCTGGCCCTGGACCTTCCCACCTCTCCCAGAGAGAAGGCACGTGGACATGCCTGCAGCAGGCCCCCTCCCAGTGCCTCCACTCTCACACCCGAGTTCAGGCCCCTCTGGGGCACGTCCCCTGCCTCCAACTCTGCCCTCTGTGTCTTGCCTAGCCCCGGTAGGGTCTTGGGTGGGGAGAGCACTAGCAAAGGAGTCACTGGAAGACCACTGAGGCCTTGTGCCAGCTCCACTCCTCGCTGGCTGTGTGACACAGGCAAGCTGCTTAACGCCTCTGTGCTTCCCTTCCTCGGGTCTAAAATGAGGGTCGTGCTGGCATCCCTGCCATCCTCAGAGGATGCAATGGAAGCAGCAAGAGACTGCAGGCAGAAAGCCCTTTGTAAGCCAGTCCTGGAGGCAGGTGTGACTGCAGTGGGGCTCTGTCCTGATGCCTCAGCTGCTGCATCCATCAAGGGGACCCCCTCCTCTCTTGGGGGTTGGTGCGTGTGGGGTGGAATGCACATTGCGGGGCCTGGGAGTGCTTAGGAAGGGGAGCCATGGGCACAGGTTTGTTGCTGCCCTTAGGACAGCCTCTAAGTAAAGGAAGAGAAGACTACGTGCTGGGGCCCCTGGGGGAGGGGGGCCCGCTGAGGTCAGAGGAGCCAGACAACATTCCTAGAAGAGACAGCCCAGCCTGAAGGGAGAGGCAGGCAGGGGAGCTCATGCTGGGGTTGCAATGGGAGTGGGTCCAGGACCAGCTACCTGAGAGAGGTCCATGGGACGGCATCCTGTGGTGATCCCAGAACACTCAGCCATCGATCTGGCCTGGACACTGGCCAGTCAGGTCAGCTACCGTCTGGAGACCACCTGGGGCATCAGGCTCATCATCAGCCTTGGTTATAGCCACGTTGCCATGCCCTGCTGAGTCCCTGTCACATTAACCTAAAAAAGCTAGAAGCCAACTCAGTGTCCAAGCAAAGAGCTGAACACAGTTTCTTGGGGTCCTCGGCCCCAAGGCTCCCTGGAGGTGCCCAGTTCTAGCAGGCCTGGCTGTAGCTGGGCCATACCTAAAGGCCTCCTCCATCCATGGGGCCAGCCTGGGGGTGAGTGAGGCTGTGATGGGCAAGGAGCCCCCACAGCTCCCCTCAGCTGTGCTCCCCAAGGGCAGCCGGTAAGCCAAGTGCTCGGGCAGTGGGTGCTGGGCCACCCGCATCCTGCCACTCCCAGCCAAGGGGCAGACACTCAGGGGTAAAGTGGGACCCTCTTACTGAGCCTTACCCTCTTCAGTCATACAATGGGCCCACCTGGCCCTCACACTGCAGGTGTTGCAAGAAGGCTGGGAGGAGAGGCCAGTGGGAGTCCAAGGGTGGCAGGGTTGGCGAGGAGGCCCCCCTGCGTGGACCACCAGCCACTTCCTCGGCACAGCCAGCAAGGGCTTCGGAGCACACAGTCCTACCTATGCCCCGTATTTCCACAGTGCTTTGCCCTCTTCCGGGTGGCAGGGCCCACCCGCTTTTGCTCTGCCCTGGCTTCCTCTGAGCTGAGAGGCTCCCAGGGCCCGCTGCCCCAGATCCACCAGCCACAGTAGCCCCAAATACTGTTTGAGGTGCTAGGGTGGAGGCAGAGGAAGGGGCCCTTTAAAGGTGGAAACACTTCCTCTGCTAGGCCGGAACCCAAACCACAACTCACCTCCACCTGGCTCCTCCCCGTCCCCAGCAGCCCTGGCCAGCCCTAGAAGGAGTGGCCAGGCAGACCGGAAGGGGCAAACTGGGTAGGGCACGGCTCTGCTATAAGAGCTCTTGAGTAAGCTCAGACCTTCAGCGCATATGGGAGGACAATGTGGACTGTGAGGCCCTGGCTGAAGACACAGACACCCATCTCATTCCCATAGGCCTGGGAACCTGTCCTCCTTCCTCACCCACTGAGGCCGACCCCCTTCCACTGGGAAGTCTAGCAGCCTCCTCACCCCTGCATTGCAGCCTCACCATGATCAGAGCAGTAGTCACTGTGGGAACACCTGCTGTGTGCCAGGCACTAGGCTGGGTTCAGGCCACAGCAAGAAACCAAAATTAGACATACCCCCTGCCTTCCTAAGCGTACGATACAGTGAGGGAATGACATTGATCAAATGATCACAGCAGTAAATGCATGCCCTGAGAGAAAGCCTATAATAGGTGTCAGGGAACTAGAATAGGGCTTCCCTGCGGAAGAGGCTCAAGCTGAGAGCATCAGAATGCATGAGAGTTAATCCAGCCTAAAAAGGAAGAGCATTTCGGGCAGAGGGAACAGTAAGCACAAAGGCCCTGTGGTGTGAGGAACCACGGTGAGTCTAAATGAGGCCTTAGCTAGAGTGAGGGTGTTTGGGAGGGATCCAATCAGAAGGACCCTTGTCTGTTTTCACCCTGAGAACAGTGTGGTAAGTATTGTTTTTCCCATTTCAAATGTGCGAACTGGGGCTCAGGGACCTCAGGGGACTCCATAGCAAAATTCATGACAGATGGGTAGAGTCTTGGCAAGAGAAATCATGAATGTCTGCCAGGCAGGAAGCGGGAACAGGGAAGAGTAGGTGCCACCCCTTCACTTTCTGTTTGCTCAGTTATTCCTCCCAACAGGTGTTCTCGTTCTGATTTTCAGCTGAGGAAATGGAAAATCAGAGAGCTTGAATAACTTTTTCCAAAATCGCGCAACTCCTGAGCGGTTGGGTTGGCCCAGCTGCGAAGCCTGGGCTCACTCCCCTCTACCTCTGAGAGCTGCCTACAGATAGGGGAGTGTGGCTGGGACTGAGCAGTCAGACCTGTGTAGTAGGGAGGATGACATGGGATTTCCTCTGCAGCGTGCACAGGCTCAGCCGGCTCCCCATGAGTCCTGTGCAGAGTCAGCAGGGCCTGGGAGCCCCTGAACCCCATGCCCAGGGAAGCAGAGAATGGGTCTGGCCTGGGGCAGGGCAGTGGGAGAAGGCCTGTCCTGGGATACCTAAAACCTGAGCTCCTCCAGCTTCCCTCACGCCCTCATCAGTGAACCCCTGGGTACCTGTGATTCCAGCCACCTGTGGCCATCCATGGACTGGAGGCCTCCCCCGCAACAGGCCTCCACTCTCCTTTCTCTCCACAAGAAGCCCGAGCCACAGACACAAAACAATATTCTCTCGCGTGCCATTTTTTGCATGCCTGGTTTTTATTTGACAGTCGGAAATTAACATGCCTTCCCCATCTGCCCTTCTACTCACTGGCACCAAGCCGCCTTGCAGCCCCCTCCTACTCCTGGGCCCATTTCCTTCCCTCTAAGCCCGAGGTTGCAAACAAAGACACCTTTGGGCACTATCTGGCCACCAGATGGGTTTGGACAGCCCATACATAATTTTCTTCTCTAAATTTTATTACTCATCAGCCAATTTCACTTTAAAATCTAGATTCCTTATTTTTCATGAAAAACAGGAAGCTTTGCTCATGCTAGACCAGCATTCCTAGCCTCTGTCTGCTTTAGCCATGGCCTGGCTCTTCAGTTCTCCTGTCCCCACCACCTCTGACAGTCTCCCCACCAGGCCCCTTCCCTTGCCCTCCTGGCCAAGATTTGAGTGTGTCTATCTGCCACCCCACACCAATCAGACTGCTAGGAGCCATGGGCCCAGGGCTTCCTGTGCAAAGTCGGGATAGGCTTCAGTGGGCCCTGAGAGTTTGCTGATGTTCCAGAACTCATTGGGGATCTGGTCCCCACTGGACCCATGGTGGGACCCAGGTGTTTGGAGCCAGGGAGGGGAAGGAGGCTGTAGGTCTCCGACCGCGTTCACCCTCAGGTCTACATCACTGTGCTGGACGAGAATGACAACAGTCCCCGGTTTGACTTCATCTCCGACTCAGCGGTCAGCATACCCGAGGACTGCCCCGTGGGCCAGCGAGTGGCTACTGTCAAGGCCCGGGACCCTGATGCTGGCAGCAATGGGCAGGTGGGCCACCGAGTGAAACAGCCGGGATCCACCATGTCAGCAGGACTCCCACAGCTCCCACAGCTGGAGGGGCCTTCTGAGGCACCCCCATCACCAAGCACCAGGCTCTCCCAGTCTCTGCCCCTGCACTCACCCAGTCGGTGGTCAGGGAGAAGGGACAGAGCTGCCTCAGGGCTGTGCTGGCCGGTGGCCCTGCCTGGGTCATGTGGACATGGAGCCCAAAGGCCAGCCAAGGCTCAGCCCCGCAGTGAGGTTGTTTTCCGGGTGACTCCTCCCCACGCAGCCCCAGCTCCCTGAGCGGACTCCTCCCCACGCAGCCCCAGCTCCCTGAGCTCGTCCTCCCTCCTGCTTCCCGGGCCCAGCCCCATGGCAGGAAGTGCTTGCCGTCGCTCCAGGTTTGGACACCCCAGAGTGCAGAGAAAGAAGTGATGAAACCCACCAGTGTTCACACAGCTTTCATCTTTTCCGTGCACTGGGCCGTGTGTTTGCAGGTGTTAGCATGGCTTACATAGTCTCAGGGGTCGAGGGATGCTGGCTTTGGAGACAAAAGTATGTGGGTTCAGATCTCTGGCATTTGCAAGCTGTGTGACCTTGGCTGGTTGTTCCATGTTTCTGAGCCTCCTCTCTGTGAACTGAGAACAGCTGCTTTCTGTCAAGGCTGCTCTAAGAACCAAGTAGAGTCCAGGTAACGCCGCAGCATGTGCCCGCCTCAGCAGCGTGAGCACAATTCCCTCTACCCTGGGAAGACATCAGTGCCGTGGGATTCATGCCCTGCTCTCCCAGGCCAGCATGCTGACATCCCCTAACCCCGGAACCTTCCATGGGTGCTATACTGCCTCCATGGGCCTGCACCCCCATTTTGAGGGAGATTAATCACTTCTGCATAGAACACTCTACTCCCAAATGCCCTTGCTGAACAGAAGGCCCAAGTGGGCAGGGGAGGACCAGGGAGTCCCCCTTAGCCCGACCTGGCCACCTCTCCTCCACACCTGCTCACCCCTCACCCTCTCTTCTCCCCACAGGTAGTCTTCTCCCTGGCCTCTGGCAACATCGCGGGAGCCTTTGAGATCGTCACCACCAATGACTCCATTGGCGAAGTGTTTGTGGCCAGGCCCCTGGACAGAGAGGAGCTGGACCACTACATCCTCAAGGTGGGGCCTGGCCTCCCTTGGGCCGAGAGGCCACTGGCTAAGTGCCTAGACCAGTCACTACTCTCCATCTAGGAGAGAGCCCGTCCATCAGCACACTCTGGTGGTCAGTGGCCCTGCTGTCACCAAGTAACATGGGGCCAGCTGGACTCCTCGGGGCCAAGAGCACAGTGAGGCCGATCCAGGATAGGGAAACCTGGGAGGGACCTTAGATACCCAGGAGGAGGCAGCTGAGGCGTCTTCCCCTGCTGTAAGAGCCAGGAAGACGAGGGAGAGCCCGGTGGAGCTGGGGAGGCCCCGACTCTTCTACAAATACAGTGTGGCCTTGGACAGGTTATTAACTCTAGGCCTCATTTTCCCCACCTGTGCAATGTACAAAAAAATCCCCATCTGGCCTGCCCTATGGAGGGAAGAAACAAGTGCAGGCGTGAGGAGCCACGAAGGCTATCATTATTGCAGAATGGCCGTGGCTGGGGTGTTTGCTGAGGGCTTTCTGGGGACCTCAGGGCTGCACTTCTGCAAGGGGCTGAGCTCCTACAGCACTTACGACTGCATCAAGGCTCCCAGGAACAGGCTCAGCCTGTGGTTAGGGCACCAGCTCATTGCTGATAATATTACTTGAGGCTCTTTTCCTGTTTGCCAGAGATCATGGGACAGAGTGCATGGGACAGAGGCCTTTGAAGCTAAAGGCAGGAGCCTTGGGTCAGGTTGCGAGCCCAGGGTCATGGTCAAAGGCTGGCACAGCCCAGAATACAGTCAGAGGTAGGTCAGGAGGTCAAGGCTTAGGTACATGCTAATCAGATTCCAAATGAGGATCCCAAGTCAGACAACGACTGGGCAAGAATCATTTGCAGCATGGGGCAGAAGGTGAAGGCTTTGGGGAGAGCCCAGGGCTGGCCAGGCCACCCAGGGGTGCTCAGTGAGTCTCTCTGCCCTCCCAAATGCTTCCCACTGATTGCACAGTCCTTTTGGACTCCATATTCCTGATCCTGCCTGCCACCCTTTAGCCCTGACTCCAGTTGCCCTCCTCCTTACAGGTTGTGGCTTCTGACCGAGGCACCCCTCCACAGAAGAAGGACCACATCCTGCAGGTGACCATCCTAGATGTCAATGACAATCCTCCAGTCATCGAGAGCCCCTTCGGATACAATGTCAGTGTGAATGAGGTGAGAGCAGCCCCAGGGCCCATATAGCTGGACATCTGGGGAGACGTGGGCATGAGCCAACTTGCATGCAGCACCTGTTTAAATGTCTGCCTGCCCCACTGGTCCCTCAGATCTCACGGATGGGAACTGTGGCTCATTCATAATGATAGCCCTGATTTCTAGCCCGGATCCTAGAACACAGTATCTTTTTGGAGTAGAGGAGAAGAGAAAAGAGGAAAAGAAGAAAGTTGCCTTTCACCAGACAGGAAACTGAGGTTTACCCCGGGAGCTTGCCTTTTCAAAAAATGTATTTATTATTCAGCCCTAAGACTGAGCCACTCCAATCTGCCCTGGCATTGCTGGGTATCATGCCAGGTTGGACGTTCATGAAGGCAGGATGGCACGTGGCCAGAGTCTAGCCCTCAGGCCAGACTCCCTTGCTTCAGCCCACTGATTGGCTGTGTGGACTTGCACACATTCCTTCCCTGCACCTCGGTTTTCTCATCTGTAAATGGGGATGATGTTACCAGTACCTAACTCGCAGGGTTGGAGAGAGGACCCAGTGAGTTAACGCAGGCCCAGCATGTCGGAGGTGCTCACAGAATGTTTGCTGCCATCATCCTTATTATCTCCATCATTGCTCCGGGGTAGATGCAGCAAAGCTTTCGGCAGGTACAGGGGGAGACTTTGGGCTACAGGAGCAGGTGCTAGACTGTGCCCCAATGCCTTGAGTCCAGAATGATCGCTCTCCTGCTCTCCTCCCAGAACGTGGGTGGAGGTACTGCTGTGGTCCAGGTGAGAGCCACTGACCGTGACATCGGGATCAACAGTGTCCTGTCCTACTACATCACCGAGGGCAACAAGGACATGACCTTCCGCATGGACCGCGTCAGCGGTGAGATCGCCACACGGCCCGCCCCGCCTGACCGCGAGCGCCAGAGCTTCTATCACCTGGTGGTCACTGTGGAGGACGAGGGCACCCCCACCCTGTCGGTGAGTGATGAGGGTAGCCACAGGGAGGAGCACTTGGGCCAGAGCAGCTCCGCCTCCGAGTGAGGGGAACAAGATGGGTGGGAATGGAATGCCACATGGCAGGCGAATCCTTGACAACTCCTTCATCGTGCCTTTAGTCCATCTGCCCAAGATGGCCTCCCCTTATGGAGGCCTATTGCATGCAAAGCCGGGGTGCTAGTTTGCCCTCCTGAGTCTACAGCTACTCAGAAGCTCTGTTTAGTCCTCTTTTCTCTCACAGAGCAGCTCTATGGGGTGGCACAGCTTGAGCCTCTGTACTGGGGCCTGGCCCAGGGAACAAGTCGGTATGAATCTAGCCCCCACTTCACTTGCCCACCTGTGCACTGTGAGGCCACACCAATGTGCATGGTGGTGTCTTACGGAAAGGGTGCCTCTCTGGCCCTCTTCCCCTACGTTGTGTGGTGTGGCATGCTGTCACACACATCAGGGTGGGAAGGGACTGGTGTCTGTGGTTCACACTGATGCTCGAATGAACGGGGCCACAGCCCAAGGCAATGTTCAAAGTTTGCCAGGTTAGAGAAGGACTTGTGGGCCTCAGGGGCTGGATGGAGATCTCCAGGAGGTGATGAGCTGTATTGGGAGTGGCTTATAAACTGAGAGTAGGAAATTTGGAGTCAGGAGCACTGTGGCTGGCTGCATGATCTTGAGCAAGTCAGAACCTCTCAGCATATTGCTTTTGTCATCTGCAAAGGGGAGATAATATCTACCTCATAGGTGTTGTTTGGGGAATCAAATTAGCTCATGTCTGTGGAAGCACTTGGTAAACCATGAGGAGGAAGAGGACTGTTATTAGTTCTCTATTGCCACAATAATGCTGCCTTACAAACCAAACAAAACAGAGGTGTAAAACAATAACCACATAGTTAGCGCTAATCCCGCAGGCTGGCAATCTGGACATGGCTTCGCCGGGTAGTTCTTCTGGTCTCAGCTGGGCTCCTGCATTTGTGTGTGGGCAGCTGCCTGTCAACAGGGCACTATGCTTCTGAGGGTCGGCTGGCTAGCAGCTGGGGTGACAGGGACAACTCATCCTCCAGAAGGCTAGCCCGTGCCTGTTCCTATGGGACTGGAAAGTGTCCAGAAGAGACGGCAGAGGCAAGCAAGGCCTCTTGAGTCCCTGGCTTGGAACTGGCACAGTTGGAAGGTCACTTCTACCACAGCCTGTTAGCCAAAGCAAGTCACAAGGCCAGCTCAGACTCAAGCTATGGGAAAACAAACTCTACCTTCTGAAGGAATGAGCTATAAAGTCACACTGCAAAGAGTGTGGTTACAAGGAAGGTAAAGAGTTCAGGGACAGTTTTGTAATCTGTCTCCTGGAAGGACCCTGATTGCAAATGAGGCCTCAGCTCTGTCCCTTTCACAGCAGGTTAGACCTCTCCCCTTTGACAGCAGCACTGTGGGAGGCGAGGTCACACCAGGTCTAGGCAGGGCTCTTTATCTGGAGCTTCTCTCGAGATGTTGGTCCAATAACTCCAGGAACTGGGATTGGGCCAATAATCCCAGGAACCCCCACCCCCACCACTACATTCTGAGGAGTCCAGGAAATGGGACTGACTCTGGGCACCCCCGTGGGCATCCTTAGACCCACGGCTACACAGTGTCATCACTAGCTACCTCAGTCATTCCCACCCAGTGGGCTACACAGGGGCACATTTATAGGACACGTGTCACTCACTGGGCAGGGTGGGGCTGGGGCAGAGACGGGTATCATTTACTGTGTTAATGTGGCAGGGCCCAGTTTCGACATGACCCTCCCCACTGCACCTGGCTTCAGGGTGGACCATCTTGGTCATCCCTTCAATAGCATTTGTGAAGTAACAGAAACTGAACTATGGAGTCACAAAGAATCAAAATGCATTTTCCCACAGAGCAAAAATTCTACAGAGAATGTGGATTTCAGGCTCGGTGGTGTCACAGCTCATGTTTCTTGGCCTTTCCCTCATGGTGGCAAGATAGCTACTATAACTCCAGGCACCAAGTCAGCATCCAAGGCAGGAAGATGACAAAAAGACGGCAAAGAGCTATGGCAGCTACTTCTGCCCTTTTATCAGGAAAGCAACAGGTTTCCCAGAACCACCCTCCAGAGTGCTGCTTGTGTCTCCTTGGCCAGAAGTGGCTCACATGGGCACCCTAGCTGTAAGGGAGGTTGGAAAAAATGAGGGACAGGATTATCATGGTCAGCATATTACTTGGGGGCCAGATATATCACCGCCCACACAAAAGCAGGCCTCTGTCAGTGAGGAAGAAGTGGAGAATGGATTTGGGGTGGGTATCTGACAGCATTTGCCACACTGCCCTCCCTAATCCTAATGCAGGCCAGCCAACGCACCACCCCCACTCCCCACCCACACTCCAACCCCCACAGTCCTAGGGTCTCTCAGGGAGGCCATCGGTGGGATCCATAACATTCTAAGACCCTGCAGTTTGTAGGCAAAATCAGACTTCCTTTGGGTCCCCAGAATAAATGGGAACTGAAGAAATGGAAAATCACCCTGGCCACAATTAATGACCCAGAATGCATGGGCCACTATCCAAGCAACCCTTTAAAATCTTGGGATTGGTCCTCATGGCTAAAAAGAGTTTCCAACTGCTGGCCAAACCCTCTGCAGGGACCCATCCCAGCCCCTTGGGGACCGTAAGCATTCCCTCCTCACATGTCAGCCCCTGACTTTCTGGCTCTCACTGAAGCAGGGCTCAGCCCATACCAGCTCCCTGGTGAGAGCATGGGAAGCTGGATGGCATCCGCCCTGCTCATCCTGGTCATCGCCAGCTCTGCTCCCTGAGGCCCCCGAAAACTCCCTCAGGATGACTAGGACCAGAGACCCTGAGGCCATCCATCTCCAGGGGAATATATATGGGGCTTCCTGGGCTGAACCATGATGCTTACTTCCAGGCTGTAATATAAACAGCAACAGGTACCAACTTGAAAGATTTATAGGAAAACAATTTTAAGTCGAAAAGAATTCATCCCTCTTCAGTTTTTTCCCCCTGCTTCTCCAAGTTGGGAAAATATTCCTATCATTTGGTTTTTGCAGGGGACACCTCAGTGAAGAATTGCAGTGACCATAGGGACATAGAGAAACTAGCACTAAACCATATTCATTCATTCACTCATTCATTCAGCCGTTATTCCCTGAATGGCCACTATGTGCCAGGCACTGGAGATACAGAAATGAAGAAAATGTGGTCTGTGGCCTGAAGAAATGAAGTTGAGTAAGGGAGGCAATGAAAACACCGGTGTGCAATGGGGTATTGAGAAGGGCTTGGGGACGGCTTCCTGGAGGAGGTGACACCTGGGCTGAGTCTTCTGGTCAGTCTTGGTTAGCACGGCCAAGAAAGAAGTACATTCTGGGGTTCAACCTGCACAAAGGCTGAAGAGCAAGCAATAATCAGGGGTGGGTTCTGGGAGCCACAGGTGGTTTAGGCCTGGGGCTGCTTCCAGGGCCAAGGGCAGGACTCTCTATTTCCATATCCTCCCAGGACAGTCTATATGAAGCTTACCACAAGGGCTGCTCCCACTGCCTTCTCAAGAACCCCCACTGCTGCCTCCATGCCTAGCCGAGCCAAGGTGGGGATGGGGCAGGGCTAGCAAGCAGGGGTCCACAGCCCACAGTGCCCACCAGGGTAGCTTGCCTCCAAGGAGCACTGGACCCTTGAAGATTTGTTTCCACTGACCAGACCCTCACCTTTGGGCGGTAAACCCCTCGGGGTTATGAATATCCCCAAGAGCAGGGCCCTTCTCTGCCACTGGGCAGATTTCACCGGATGCATGTGTGAGGAAGGAGCATTGTTGCAGCCCCTCCTAGAGCAGCCAGAGACCTGAGCAGCATGCAGCCAACCACCCTGAGATTCCAGGAATGGCTGCCACAGTCTAATAGGTGAGAGAGCAGCTGCTACCCTGCATAGATCTGTCCAGAGAAACCCAGCAGGCCCACTTGCCATCCTTTTAATCCCACTGCGGTTATCTGCCTGGCTTCAAGACGGCCCTCACTGGCTCAGGATCAACCTTGCTGGAGGACGAGGGCATGAAATATTCATTCATTTGTTCAGACGACACCAAGTATGTGCGAGGCCTGTACTACAGGCTAGGACACCAGAGATACATTAGACACAGGTCTGCCCTGCAGGAGCCTACAATCTAGCGGGGGAAGACACATGTACCGGAGAGTTGACACTGTGATGTGGTAGAGTGCTAGGAGCCTGGAAACCAGGGCAGGTTTTCTGGAGGAGGCATCATTTGCATCGCTGTCTGGAAAGATGAGGCTCCCTAAGCAGGGGGCCTGGTATTCGGCTGCTAAGACCCACCCCAGAGCCAAGACAAATTATCTGAGTCCCTCCAGCTCTACTTTTCTCCCTGGGACCCTTGTCCCCTCAGTTTCCTGAGAGCCGGACATTCCTGCAAACAGCTTAGGCCACCTCCACCCAGCCTTAGGTATCACCTGAACTTGGAACAGCTGTGCTGCAAGGGGTACCCAGGCCAGCCCCAGGCCCGCCACACAATGCTGTACCACTGGCCAGGGGGAGTCATTGTGCAGCCTCACCCCCTGCCTAGCTCCAGGCCGTGGGCAGACAGGCCAGGCTTGGGGGAGGGGTCTAAGTGGTTGTCAGGGAGGCCCCTACAAAGGAAGAGCTGGGCCCAGGGAGGAAGCACAGAAGGTAACTGGGAGGTCAGGAGTTAGCCCAGCCTCAGAGGCACTTGGCAGTGGGGTGGAGAGGGAGGGAGGGCTTGACTGTGGCGTCCCTCCCACGTGAATTGTAGCCAACTGATAATGCTATTCCAGATAAGAAGCCCTGGTTTCTCAGGCTGGTGAGAACATGCAGAAGTCACCTATCCAGGCAGAAGGACAGAAATCTCCCACAGCCCCCTTCTGGTATGCAAGTCCCCAGCAGCGGCCCCATGATGGTGTATGAGCTGGGGATACTGCTCTTGGCAGCGCACCTCATGTCTTTAGAGCAGAGGCCCCTTCTGTTTATTAGACTTGGACCCTGCTATTGTGAAGTCTGCTTCCCCTGGCTTGAGATCAGAAGGTCCCAGCCTGGCCCTCACCTTCTGTGGCACCAAGGAGGCTGGCCTTCCCTGACCCAGCACAAGTACATCCAGACCCCTTGGCCTGGCTTCTTGAGGGATGTTCCACGGCTGCCCACATGCTCCACATACAACTGGCTAAGTTCCTCTGAGAGACCCTGGGGCTCAGCTGCTGAGGGTCTCTCCCTTCCACATCCCCTAATGCAAGCAAGAGGGGCGCATGGGCCACTGTGCCTGTCAGGAGTCCTCTGGCTCCACAGTTGGCAGGCAGAAAAGGGGGTGGCAGGAGCCGATGTGGAAGGAGCCTGCCCATCAACAGCAGCGTCTTCTGGACCCAGAGAAGGCCCAGGCCAGGGCAGGCAGAGCACAGATAGGAACGTTTCTGGTGTGCAGTACAGTGGAGCCCTGGACCTGTGGGCACGAGTTCATCTCCCAGAGCCCCGGTATGTACTCTAAGCAAGTCCAAGGTGAAGGCCAAGCCAGGTCCTGGCCCATAACACCACTCCATTCAGTGAGGAGAAAGCAGGAGGCCCAGGGTTTAGTCGTAGTCCCACCATTTACTTGTTTTGACAAGACACAGACCTTTCAGAACCTCTATTACCCTGTGTGTTAAATGGCAGCAATAAAACCTCCCAGGGTTTTCAGGGAAGGGGGTGGATCAAACAAGTAATAACACATGTGAAAGTGTGTTGGAAAGCACCAAGGATTATAACAGAAAAGGCCAAGAGACAGCACGCATGCTGCCACTTTCCTCTCCTGTGCCCCAGGCGGACACGGCGATCTATCTCGGCACTTTCTCACCAAGCTATATTGATCATTCAGAATCCCTCTCAACACATTCCAGGAAGCAGTACCAATAGATCAGAATTACGAAACAAAAGAAAAAGAAACGCCTGCCCCGAGGCTTGCACAAGATGAGGGCATTATTGCCATTGAGGAGTTTCCATCAGTCCTAGACAAAGCTGCCGGGAGGCAGAGCTGATGGAAAGTCAGAGGGGGCCCCACCCACTGTGAGAGGTTCTGAGAACAGAGCCTGGCGTCTGGGGCAGCCCACACCCGGGAGCAATGTGTCCGTTATCAGCTTTGCAGCAAGGTCCAAAGCCCAGGCTATTGCTGGACCCTGCCCTCCAGGAACTCACAGGGTAGTTAGGGCGACGTGGCATCCACGGGTGAAGAGAAGCAGCAATGCAAAGCAGGGAATGCTCAGGGAATGGGCCAGGTGGCCTGTGCTGTCTGTGGGCTGGGCCCCATGCTCAGCTGGGCTGTGGCTGGGCTTCAAGAGGCCTTTGTTCCCAGCATCCTGGTTAGCAACCCCAGTTCCTCTTTTGCGCATTGCAGCTCCCTGAGCAAACGTTAACCCAGCCCCCAGCACAGTCAGGCCAGCCTTGGGGAAGGCCTCATTCTTGAGGCAGAACCCCAGCGGCCAAGTTGGTGCAGGGTGGTGGCGGGACTCTTGCAACCCCCCGTCCCACCACATACTCCCAAGTCCACCCCGCAAGGAGCACCCCCTGAAGAAGGCCATGTTATCAGCCCCTCGGCCTAGGCCCTGGGCATGTAGTGGGAGCTGTGGTCAGGCAGGAGTCTTTTGAAAAGCAGGTCTCAGGGCTCCTGCACCTCCATCCCAGCGCCCATGGCCACGGACTCCCCCAGGCGGGGCCAGCCTGCCCACCAAAAGTCACCAGTGGCCTCTATGGTGTGTTTTTAGGGAGTGCCGAGCAGTCACCGCTGCATCAGTAAAACCCTCCGAATGGTGCTTTCCATTCCATTCCCTCAGGGTCTCCCTGGGAGGGAATAAAGGCAGGAAGTCTCTATTAAAATGTGAATGTCGGGAGATAGGTAAGATGGCCCTTAATTCCTGATTGATCTCCTAACAATGAATTAGTTCTTAAAAGCACGGATTTCCCTCTCAGGGCCTCAGACTGTGCCAGGAATCCAGCGCTCCAGGAGCCTCCTGCCCCAGCCCGTAGTGCTCCTCCTGCTCCTTGGAGGCGCCATGTTCTCCCAGCTCTCCCATGCACCCCAGCCCACAGCCACCAGGGCTGGCGTCAGAGGCATCACCATCCCGGGCAACTCAGAGGGCGGCTCCAGCAGTCTGCCCCTCCCCAGCAGCAGCAGGGTGGGCGTCCCTAGTGCGCTGCAGGCAGGGCCTGTGGCCATGGATGAAGATGGAACTGGGAGCTCAGAGTAAATTTCGCTGAAAACAGGAAACCACGAAGCCCAGATGCGTTCAGCTGTAAAAGGGTCCAGAGAAGAGAGGGCAGGGCCGCGCCGGAGGAAGCTGGGGAGGAAGTGCAGCAGCTGCTCTGCTGCGGGCCGCCTCCCTCTCCACACAGCAGCAGCCAGGCCTGGGGTCTGGCAGCCTAATTCTTAGAAGTTGTCTCTGCCTCGAGGTCAGAAGCTGAGGGCTGGGGCCAGGCCAGCCTCCCCAGAGGGCAGGGCACGCTCTTCCTGAGTTGGGACGTGGGCTGGAATCAGGGCTGTGGGCTTGCCCTTCGACTCCAGGGACAGCAGGTGTCCTGTCCCTACTCCTGCCCTGCAGGCCCCAAGAATTGTGAAAAACACACCCTCTTTCCTTCATTCTTTCTTTTTAAAATCTGCTTTGAGGCAAAGTCTTGCTCCGTCCCCCAGGCTGGAGTGTAGTGGCTTGAACACAGCTCACAGCAGCCTTGAACACCTGGGCTTAAGTGGTCCTCCCACCTCAGCCCTGCAAAGTGCTGGGATGACAGGTGTGTGCCACCATGCCCAGCCAGCACCCCTTCCTATGGCAGCTGGCATCAAGCATTGTGGTGACCAGAGGGAATAAAAGAAGGGACCCCCCTCCACCCAGGACAAAGGAGAAGCCGGGCTTTGGGCATTCCGGCCACTGGAGGTGTCAGCCCCACCTCCAGGCCTATGTTTACCCTCTCCTCAAGGCCCCCAGCCCAGCCCAGGCCGAGCAGGAGGTGCTCAGTGGACCGTTCCTTTGGGCCTAACTGGGGGACTTGGAAGCAGGGCCATGTGTCCAGGTGGGGTTCCCTGGCTGCAGCTGCAGGCTCAGGGCTCACTGCTGCCAGGCAGCCTAGAGTTGCTCCCCTTTTCCATTCCCCCAACCCCCCAAGCAATTGGGTGAACATCTGCCTGCCTAGCCCCAAATCCTGGCTTTCAGCACCCAGGCCCAGCTCAGCAGAGCCAGTGTAGGCTGTTAGGAGACAAATGCCCAGGCTGGACTACGCCCTCCACAGTCCCTGGGGTTCCCATCCTGCTAAACGCTACAGGAGGTCTGCCCAGCCCCACCTCACCTGTCCCCATGCTCAGGTACTGCCTTTCCTGTTTTACCCCCAGAGTGTACAGAGATGCCCCCTACTCTCCTCCCCTGCTTTAAAATCCTTCAATCGCAATTCCACAAAGGACTGCCCTTGCCTATGTGTATCAAAGCAAATCCAGGGCGAGCTCACAAGCAGGAGATGGGAACCTCACCCCCACCTGGCTGAGTCGCCCTGCGGTGAAGACTCCGCCGGGCACAGGTTGTATGGAGTGGAAGGTGGGGTGGGGGAGGAGCAGCAGAGTGCGGGTTTAAACTGGCTCTTACAATCCATCCACAGGGTTTGCACCTGTTTCCCCACGTAGTTTTTAATTGCATCCCGCTTCACACTCAGAAGTGGCCCAGAGTGGACAAGACATTGTGTGGCACCCTTGCAATGGCCCGGGCTGAGCAGCGGGAGTAGAGGATGGGGAGGGTGGGGGGCCCCACTCACCTTCCCAGAAGGCCCCACCCACCTCCCTTACCACCATCTCCAGTGGGTGGTGCAACATTTGGCCTGGCCTCAGATTGCCCAAGACACCATTTGCTCACAGTGGCCACCATGCCCCAATACGTACTTCCCGTTTCGGGACCACCAAGCTCTGGGGACTGGAATGCAGGCACTGGAAGCCCCAGATTGACTTAACCTGTTGACAGATCGTCAGAGAAACTGCTGGTAGGAGGCAGCTGGGGAAGGTGGCGATGGCCAGTGGGCAGGCAGGCCTGGCCCCAGAGCCACTGTGGTACAAAGAGAAAGTCTGACAGAAGAGCAGCCTCAGGCAAGATGGGGGAGCCCAGGCGGCCATGGGGGACAAGTCTCTCCACAGTGCCCTGGGTCTCATGCCTGGGAGGGTGGCCCAGTGTCCATCTTGTCCCATTGATGCTGCCACATCCCAAGGCTCATGTCTCAGAATTAGAACTGCTGACGGGCTGGACATTCTGAGACTTCTTAAGATTAAGTCATTTGACATCTGTGGCTGGTGAATTTCAGGTCTCTAGGGGAGAATCTCAGCACCCCAAAATCCTTGGAACAGGGGCTTAGCCATCCAGCGTCCCCATGTAGCATCCAGAGGGGTTGAGGGTCTGGGCTTCTGAGATGTCGCAGCATCTGAACCCAGAGCAGGAGGGAGGGAACCAGGGCCGAGGCCAAGGAGGCCACTCACAGAGCCAGCCCTGGCTCAAATGCACCTGCCCCAAACTCAGCCACAACGGCCCACTGTCCCCCAGCTGGTCTAGATGACCTCAAAGTTTGGAGAGTCAGGAACAGGGTCTGCAAAAAAAGGAGAAGCAAAGTGAATGGGGGCTCCTCTGTCCCTCACCCCTCAAGCCCACTCCATGAGGCTGTGGAACTCTTCAGGGAGGGTAGGGAGTGAGGCCGACGCCCTGCAGGCCATGAGGTCATGACCTTACAGGCCATGGTGCTGTGAAGGTCAGGAAACACTTACCCAGGGATGGGAAGAAGACATCTCCGGGGCCTGGAGGAGACAGGGGGGTGCCGGGCTCCGAAAGCAGATGCCGCCCAGACTCAGAAGGCTGCCGCTGGGCCACATAGGACAGGGGGTGCCTGACTTTGGCCTCCAGTATCCCCTGGGCAGGCGATGAGGCCTCAAAGCCAGGGTTTTCAATCCCTTGAGTGTTGCTGCCACAGAATCAGAATGGAAGGTCATCTGTGCTGTCTGGAGCGTGAACTCTACCCTCCCTGCCCCCGGCTTTTCTCTCCTCCCTTCCTCTCACCGACATCCCTATCCCCAGGGCTCAGCAGCATCTCCAAGCAAGAAGGCAGGAGCCAGGCCCACAGAGCAAAGGCCATGGGCTGCACCTGCCCACCTGTCCTGAGCTGAGGGCATCAGGGCCCACCAGAACAGACCCCAACTCCTCCCTGACCATCAACCCCGGGCACGGCCAGGAAGCCAAAAATCACAGACACTTCCAGGACTTCAGCCTCAGGTTTGGGGACAAGTTTCTCTTTGGTCAATAGAGTTGATGGCATTAGGATCGAACATCCCCAAAGCCTGTCTTGAGCTGAGGGGAGGGGTTCTCTTCTCTTCCCAGTTGGGAGTAGGATAACTTCTGAAGACCCCTGCAACTCTTAGATTCTAGGTGGGTTGCAAGCAGGACTTCCTTCAACCTGTCTTGAAGATCATCCCTTTCAAACACCTAGAGGAGCTTTGCGTTTGGTGTTGCAGGTGCCGGGGCAGAAACTCGGGTTCCCTGAGGACATCCTCCAGGACAGGCTGCATGCCAGCTTCCTGCCCAGAGCACACCAATACACAATCCCTATCCCCTCTGCCCCTAGACCCGGCCTGCTGCACCACTCTAGGACCCTTCAGCCTCTGCCCTTGTGGCCTGCAGCAGTCTGACAGCTTTCTCCTTGGCGTTCTCTGCAGGCAGGAGGCACAGCTCAAGGGGTGTGGCTGGGGCTGGGCCCGCGGGCGTCCTTTGCATGTTTCACTGTCTGCACCAGATCAGCTGCTTCCTCACTGTCCCCATCCTGGCCCAGGCTGACCACTGAGACCCAAAGGTGGGTGCACAACACATCTGAGCAGAATCAGAGCTCAGCCTGCTGAGTGGGGGTGACAGGAGAGTAGCCAATCCGCACAGATGTGCAGCCTTCAGCAGCAGATGGCAGAGGCTCTTCTGACCAGCTGCTCTAGGCGACTAAACAGGGCCCCTACTGCACAGAAGTATCTCTTCCTGGATAGCCAGCCTAGGAAGTTTTCTCAAGCAGGTCTCCATGGGCCTTACCTGTCCATCCGCACCAGCTCCTGGGCACCTAGGGACAGACAGAGAAGCTGGTCATAGAAGGGAAGGCTTCCCCATACAACATCCCTGCCTCTGCTGGCAGATGCCCTGCAGGGAACAGGAGCGAGCCCAGGAGGGCCCTGCCCAGCTCCAGACTCCATTTCTGCTCACATGGGTGCTGTCCAGCAGTGATTGCGTTCTGTCCAGCAGATGGGGCCTCCACGAGGGGCCCATTTTGACGACTGATAAATGAAACTCTATCTGCATTTTCCAAGCGTGTAAGAACACTATTTGCCATCAAGAGGCCAAAGGCAGCCAGCGCTTTCTCCTATGGCTTAACTTATACAGCGTCAGACCTTCAGATTTAAGTACTGACCAAAGGTCAACTCCTGAATTTTTTAACTGATGTCTCTTGTTTGAATATTTGCCAAGTTCTGGTCTTCAGCCATGACTTACTGTTTAAGGTCAGTGCCTAATTAGAGGGCTCCTGGTCCTCTCTGTCCCATCCCCTACATTGCCTAATAGGGTGGCATTCTAGGGGACATCTCTCAGGGAAACCTTACAAGGTGCGAGTCCCCGATCACTTCCCAGCCACTTCACTTACTTTCTGCTTCTCATCCAAGTTGCTGCCGCTTGCCTCAGCCTTGGAACACCCCACCCCCTAAACTGGCCGCCAATTAGATGCAGTGACCCCAACTTCCCTCTTTCATGCAGCACCCCACGTCCTCCCACAGATGCTTCTCGTTTTAAGGAGCTTTACTGCTGATTACGATGGGGAAACGGATGGTGGGGGAGGGGCACAACAACAGAACAAACACAGGGAAGTTACCCAAAAGTTCCTGAAATCTATTCGAATCATGGCTATTGTTTACGGCCGACTCATGGGTCAGGCTTCGGGCAGGTGCACACGGGTATTCCCTCATCTCATCCTCTGCACCACCCTTTGGGGTGAGGGTTGTTGGTTCCATTTTAGAGCTGGGGAAACTGAGGCTCAATCCAAAGCAGGATGGAAATCCACACCTGTTGGCCTCTCCAGCAAACTGCCCTCCTCAAGGCTCCAAGCCCTTTCCTTTTCTTCCTGAGAGTGCCTCATTCCCGAGCAGGCTCTCCGGCCCGCCTTCCACCAGGGAGCAATGCTGCTCCCCCTGCCCTGCTACCCCGGGTTGCTCTTCTGTTCCAAGCCCTTTACCTGCCCCCACCCACCCCAGCCATGGGTATTCCTGCAGGTAGGTTGTGGTGGGTTCTAGGAGAGGAATAGGGGAGTGCTGAGAGCAAGGGTGAGGTGGCCATAGCCCCCGAGTGACCCACTATGGGGCTCCATGTGGGAGCCCCCAGGAATGAGGGGAGGGAGGGATGACAAGTTGTTAAGGGCCAGCCACAGGAAATAGGTTGTGGGCCAAAAGCCGCCTGGTGCCAGAGCAATCCTTTCTCAGTTACTTCTGCAGCCAGGCAGAGGGGAAGAGGCCAGAGAGGGGAAGCAAGGACAAAAAGCTCCATAGCCCCTTCTTGGAGGACTCAGACTAACCAAGACTCATGGGCGGGGTCAGGAACCAGGCAAGGGGCACTGTCACCTGGCCAGGGTGGGAGGTGAAAGATGTTTGTGCCCATGACTTAAAGCCCAGCCCCACCACTTATTTGCTGTGTGGTTTCTTAGGCAAGTTATTTAACCCCTCCGTGCCTCTGTTTGCCCATCAGTAAAATGGGGACAATGGTAGGACCAAATTCCTGGAGTTGCAATGAGGAATAAGTGAGAGCATTTTTATTATGTGGTGGACTTCTATTCCCTGGAAAGAGCATGCGTTGAAAGCTCTGAGATCGAGTCCTGGCTCTGCCACTTACTAAGTTATGTAACATTCAGCCAGTTATGTAACCCCACTGATCTTAGCCTTCTCATCTGGAAAAAGAAAGGGTTGAGCTAAGTTATCTGTAAGACCCCTTCCACTTCTGATATTCCAAAGGTCATTTTTTGTCCCAACAATTGCTACTAATTACAAAACAAGCACGCCTATACCTTAAACAGGTCCCCCAAGGATTTCTGAGTGGCAGCATTTTTATAAAGTAATTTGAGCTACTCCATATGATCATTCATTCAGAAGACATGTATTGAGTGCCGGGCCAGCACTGCCTGGGAGCCAAAGGGGCTGGTGGGCACTTGGTCCCCAGAAATGGCATGCCTCCTTTCTCTCGGCCATTTTGCCCAGCTCCTGGTGGGAAGTGCAGCAGCTCCTAACTCTCAAATGGAAAGGAATCGTGCCTGCATCGTGCCTTGCTAATCCCAGGCGCTGAGCTGGGAGTTGGAGCAGGTCACCTGCACCGTCCACCCACCCCAGGCAGGTGGGAATACTCACGGCGGTTGGAGGCTGCCTGCCTTTGCTTGTAGACCAGGAGCAGGATGAGGGGGAGGCAGAGGATTCCTACGATGCAGGCACCCGTAGCCAGGGCTGCAGCCGTGATGTCTGAAAGGGCAGAGAGGTAGCCAAAGTGAAGCCCCATTCCCATTGCTCCTCCCAAGTGGAAACTGAGGCCCAAAGAGGGAAGACCAGGCAGCAGGGAGACCCGCCTTTCCCCGGAGTCCCACAGCTAGACCCCCAGCGACTTGCAGGGGCATGGAAGATAAGGGGTTCTCCTTTCAAAGAGAGCCCTGTGCCTGCCGCCACATGCACCTGGAGCACACAGAAATAAGACTAGTCACCTACAGCTCAGGCGGCTCCAGGCAAGAGAGGGAACAGAGTCCTCATCCCAGCCCACAAGGGACAGCTGGAACACCCTTGGCTACGTGTTATTCCCTGAAAAGGGAGAGCAGGGCCTTCGCAGACCCCATGCCACAGAGCTCAAGGTCAAAAGAAGCCTAAGTGATGCAAGAGTTTTGAAAATAGATAGCGGTGACGGTTGCACATTGTGAATGTAATTAATGCCACTGAACTGTAGGCTTAAAATGGTTGAAACGGCAAATAAATTTTACATTATATATGTTTTATCATAATAGATTAAAAGCCCCAACTCATCCCAGAGACTCCTTAGCTCTGGGACGGGGCCTCTGGAACCCCTTGATCTTGCCACACAAGTCACAGGAGAAACACCCGAGGTGAGAACTAGAAAAACGTGAATCCTTGTCCAATGTTTTTCCATTTTAAACTTATTAAATTACCAAAAAAAGTACAAGTTTTTAAAAATATTCAAATATTCTCCTCCCTTTGTACCAACAGTCTCTCTGAAGAGATCATCCCTGTGTGCTGGTTTCTGTGTTGTGGTCCTAGTCATATTCCCTGCAAATACAACAGATGCAGGATCATATGACAATGCTTTTCCCACTGAGCACAGCTTGAACATCCTCTGTCTCACCTACCTCATTCTGCTTAGGGTTTTATCACATTGCTCCCACTAAATTTATTGAAGCAGTCCCCTGTTGGTAAACACGTTGTTTCCATTTTCAGCATAACTAATAATGTAGCAATCAACTTGTGCACGCAGCCTGGCTCACTCAGGAAGGAAATCTGTAGTAAATTCCTAGCGGTCAAAGTGCTGAGCCAAAGAGTATGTGCATTTTCTTTTAGGCTATTGCTAAATTGCCCTCCAAAAAGGTTGTACCGCTTTGCTGTCCCAACAGCATGGGGAGGTTTGATTTATTTCAGGCCATCTGCTGACTGCAGGAGTTTAGTTGGGAACAGACGTGCCCTCGGAACCACAACCAACATAAACGCATTTCCTTCCCAATTTTAGCCTTTCCCAGAGCCAAAAGATGGGCTGGGATGCCTTGTCACAGTGTCAACTTCGCCCCTGAGAGGTAGATGGGCTGTGGTCTAAATGTTGCCTTTGCGCTATTTGTTTGGGAATAAAGGCTGTTTTTGTTTTGCTCTACAATTCAACAGTGTAAACAAGTTTTCAGGAGGTTTGTTCATACCGCAAATGAGAACAAACTGTTTTCAGGCACTTTAGAAGTACCCACTGGTAGAGGAACAGTTGCTATGCTAATTACAAAGCAAGCTCCGCTCCACATTACAGCAGGTTCCCTGCAGATCTCAGCAAGACTGCATTTTGACATGGAATATTGAAAGTAAAGACATTCTATAACCTAGACACCTCAGTATTTCGAAACCCCCATCAAAGGACCTTATTGTGGGCAATATTTGAGAAGCCAGTTGCAAAGCATTCTCTTCTAGTGCTTTGCAGGTCTCCTCTGGACGGCTACTAAGCAACATTTTGTGAGCTTTGCCAGGTGCCATTCATGCCTGTTCCCTGTCTGCCTTTGGAGGGTGAGCTCTCCAAAGACAAAGATATCCCTGCCTAACTTCTGTCCCCACATGGAGATTTCCCCTCTGTGGCCCCTCTATCAGATCAGGACTTAATTTCACTTCAAGAGCCTGAGGCTTCCTTGCAACCTGGGCTGAGTTGACTCTGGGGCAGAGGGGCGTAGAGGTTTGGGGACAGGTCTGTGGATCCAGCTGCTCTCTGAAGCCGCAGGCATCTCTGCAGAGCTCAGCCTCGCCACAGTTCCCCACCCGTTCCCCCAAGCGTGGCCAGTGCCTGGGGCTGGCACTCACAGGGGAGGGCAGGCATGCTCGCTCACCATTCAGAGCCAGGCTTATCCTGGGAAGGTGATCAGGTGCTGGCAGAGGTAGCTGCCGACACCGCACTAAGGAGTGTGCCAGGCCCTGACACAGCAGGGTGGGATGGGAGGGGCCTGGCCTGCTCAGGCAGCCTTTGTCCGGGGCCTGCCTGGTAGCCCATGGGGATATGTGGAGGAGGGAGTTTGGCTGCTGAGGGTTGGGCTGCCTGATTTCCCAGGGAGGAAGCTGGGTGAAAGCAGACAGCACACTCTGCTGCGCTGGGGAGGTGGGAAGAAGTTCACAGGGAGATGAGCTGCCTGGCCCCCTTCTCTGAGCTCACTGAGAAATCACAGCCCCTCAGCAATGCAGGAGCTCCTTGGGCAGCAGCTTCTCTAGTCTCATTCCCCTACCTCAGGCCAACTTGTACTTCCGTGTTATTTCACAGTCAAGCTACACTCTTACTGTTCAAGGATAACATTAAGAGGCTGGGACTGGGGCTGGGCACAATGGCTCAATCCTGTAATCCCAGCACTTTGGGGAGCCCAGGCGGGTAGATCACTTGAGCCCAGGAGCTCGAGACCAGCCTGACCAACATGGCTCCGACCAAAATGCGTGTTCTAATTTTGCTCTTGGCCTGTTTGTTGGTTGGAAAAAAGGGTAGCTGAGTAAAAAGTCAATGTAGCCTTTGAGTTGGGTTTGGTTTAGCTGATCCCCATTCCAGCTCAGGTCCTCGTGCATGTCCTCCTGGATGCCTTTGTATCTGCAGGGCCTAGCAGGGGTGGTCCCCACTGGATGCCTGACACATACAGGGTGTAGAGGGATGTGGAAGCCAAGACCTATGTACTCAGAAGAGGGAGGTGCCCTTGCGTTTTGTCTCCAAGCTGCTGGGTATTTTCACCCAACCTCTCAGTGCCAGGCACCCTTAGAGCAGTGCCTCCTTACCATGTAGGGTACCTCTCTGAGCAAGCACCAGGGGGCTAACTGCTACCCACTGCGCAGCCCCAAGCTGAGAAGAAGGTGAGTAAGCAGAGCTAAGCAGGCCTGCAACCAGATCCCAGCTATGCTACCCTGAGCTGTGTGAGCTTGGGCAAGTTAGCATACATCTCTGGGCCTCTGTTCCCATGGATACAGAGAAGATGGTGACGCCTGCTTCATAGAGTTCTTATAAGAATTCCCTGAGGCTAGGCGTGGTGGCTCACGCCTGTAATCCCAGCACTTTGGAAGTCAAAGTGGGAAGATCAATTGAGCCCAGGAGTTCAAGACCAGCCTGGGCAACATAGCAAGAGTCCATTTCTACCAAAAGTGATTTTTTTGTTTTTTGAGACAGAGTCTCACTCTGTCACCCAGGCTGGAGTGCAGTGGTGTGATCTCGGCTCACTACAACTTCTGCCTCCCAGGTTCAAGCACCTCTCACGTCTCAGCCTCCTGAGTAGCTGGGATTACAGACGCCCGCCACCATGCCAGGCAAATTTTTGTTTTTTTTTGTTTTGTTTTGTTTTGTTTTGTTTTTTTGAGATGGAGTCTCGCTCTGTCACCAGGCTGGAGTGCAGTGGCGCGATCTCAGTTCAGTGTAACCTCCGTCTCCTGGGTTCAAGCGATTTTCCTGCCTCAGTCTCTTAAGTAGCTGGGACTACAAGCACACACCACCATGCCTGGCTAATTTTTGTATTTTTGGTAGAGACGGGGTTTCACCATGTTGACCAGGCTGGTCTCGAACTCCTGGCCTCAAGTGATCTGCCTGCTTTGACCTCCTAAAGTGCTGGGATTACAGGCATGAGCCACCACACCTAACCCCAAAAATAATTTTTAAAAATTCACCAGGCGTGGTGATGCATGCCTGTAGTCCCAGCTACTTGGAAGAATGAACCAGGAAGATCACTTGCGTCCAGAAGTTTGAGGCCGCAGTGAGCTATGATTGTACCACTGCATTCCAGCCTGAGTGACAGAGCAAGATTCTTTCTCAAAAAAAAAAAAAAAAATCCTGAGGCCAGGCGTGGTGGCTCATGCCTGTAATCCCAGCACTTTGGGAGGCCAAGGCAGTTGGATCATTTGTCAGTAGTTTGAGACCAGACCGGCCAACATGGTGAAACCCCGTCTCCACTAAAAATACAAAAATATTAGTCAGGCGTGGTGGTGCATGCCTGTAATCTCATCCTAGCAACTCGGGAGGCTGAGGCAGGAGAATCGCTTGAACCCAGGAGTCAGAGGTTGCAGTGAGCCCAGATCACACCACTGCACTCCAGCCTGGGTGACAGAGTGAAACTGTGTCTCAAAAATATATATATACTATATATTTCATATATATGTAATATATATAATAATATATATATAACATATAGTATATCTATAATATATATTATAGATATAATATATATTACATAGATATATCCCTGAAGTAGTAATACTTAAAAGGACTTAGTCCAGTGCCCAGCACACAGTGGGAACTCAGGAAAGGTAGTTCTGTTCCCCTTCCTTAGCCTCTTCCTCCTCCCTCCCCTACAACAGAGAACATCTGAGGAACACAGAAATCTGAAGTAGTTGAATTCTAGACCCCCAGCCTTCCGAAGTCATAGGGGGATGGTGGGAAGGGCAGCACTTAGCTGCCTGGGGCACCCAGTACCTGTTATGAGGCACTTTCCCTAGCCAAAGGTGACTGCCAAGGCACAGCCACTCCAGAGAGGCAAGAGGAGCAGAGACTCCAGGGCAGATGGAACGGGAGTGGGCTTCTGGGGACTGCACCAAGGAGGAAGCAGAAGGGATGTGCAGCAGCAGAGGAGGAGGACCAGGGTTTCTGTGGGCTTGGGGTGACAAGGCCAGAGTTCCAAACAGGGTCTGGGTGCAGGATGGGGACAGAAGAGAACAGATAACCCAAAAGGGGCAAGAGAATGGTCCCTTACTTTCACTCTCCTGGGAGGAGGATGGGTATGCCACGCAGTTGGATGGTGCATCTTTGCCTGTGGGAACAAACAGAAGGGCCATTAGGTGGGTGTCAGGCCCAGGAGGCCAGGGAGGCTTGTCCAGGCCAGTGTTCCCCTCCCTCTCCAGGTTCTCACGCTAGTGCCTACTCGGCAGTGTTGGCCCAGTGGCAGCCTGCACACATGTGCACCCACACACACACCCTGGCGTGTTCTCACCCAGCCCATTCTCATGCCACTCCCAGTGGCATGTGGATACCTGCCGGCACCCACACCTCTGTCCGAACCACGGGCCCTTGCACTCTCACCTGAACAGAGAGGCAGACACACACACATATTCCCCAACAGCCATTCAGCCATCCACTGAGTCATACCCCAGGGCACCAATCAGTCCCGCTGATGCCTATACCCACGGTAGCCACAATGTCACCATGAGCAGTCACACTCCCAGCCCAGGTACCTACAGCCTCACACATTAAAAAATCTCACTGTCACAAAGAGAGCCAGGTACACCCTCCCTCTCCATCACTCCAGCTAACACACCCACACGCTACACACCCTTGACCACCCCATCTCACCCACACACTCCCTGGAGTGCCAGTGTTACCCATGCAGCCTCACACTCCGCCCAGCACAGTGTCATGCATGGTCACACCATCAGACAGGCAGCCCTCCACACACGCCAGGCTGTCACGTGCAGGATGCCCTCACCTGTCTGCACCTGCAGCTCCATGGCACCGTGGACCCTGTGCTCCGAGTGGTGGTGCCTGATCTCCACCACGAGGCAGCAGTAGAGGCCGCTGTCCAGCAGGGTCAGGTTGCGCATGGTGATGGAGAAGTTGCCATGGTGGTCGGAGGCCGACTCCAGCCCGTGGCGCTGGGCCAGGTCATGGCTGGTGTTGGCAGCCTGGTGGCCTCCGTGGTGCAGGTGAAGGTCCTGGAACGTGAGGTTGCGGATGGGCCGGCGCTCTGAGCAGGTCTGCACCTCACCCCTCGAGCTGCGGTACCACGTCTTGTAGAAGGTCACATCATGCCCTTTGTCCACAGGGCCGAAGAGCCTGCAGGTGAGGGTGACGTTCTGCCCCTCGGGACAGACGTACAGGGAATACAGCGTGGCGACCTTGAAGGTTGCCACCGGACCTGCTCAGAGAGAGGAGAGCCCTGTCACCTGACTGATCCAGCGCTACTCCTGGCACCCCCAGAGCAGAGAAGAACCTTGGCCTCAGCTACTTCCCAGCCTCAGGCCCCGGGCATGTCAGCTGACCTCCCTAAGACTGCCTTCTGCATTTGTTCACGAACCCCACTCCATCCTAGGCTGTTGTGGGGGGAGCCACAGAAGCTTCCCCAACTAGGGGTGCTCTTGGATGCTAGACAGGGCAGGGAGAGACTCGGAGGGCAGCAATGCAGTCGGGTGTGTCCCTCTTCCCAGTAAAGTGTATGCACAGCCCATTGGGTGGGAGGCAGGTTGGGGAGCAGAAACGCTGTTTGGAACAGCAGCTCCTTGTCCTTGGCCGCTCTGTAGGGGCCATCAACACCTCTGCCCCTTCCTACTCCTAGGACTGAACATGCCTTCCCATCCTCACCAGGGAGCACTAAGAGAGCACCTGCTTGTGCAAGGCCTGGGCCAGGTGCTGCATCTCACCTGCATGCTGAATGCATGGCCTCCCCTTGAGCAGATGACGCCTACATTCTCAAGAGTAGAACCCCATGGCAAAGGCAATCCAGTGCCAGCCTTCAGGTCACTTGGAGGAGGGAGGAAACAGCCTTCTGGGGACAGTCAGGGACTTCCTGAAGGAGGGAGGGTCTTTGGACTTGGTGCATAGATAGGATTTCAGCCAGCAGAAAGGGTGTCCTAAGCAAGGTAGTGTGAAAATGGGAAAACCCAGTGTCTGAGGGACCGGGACAGAGAATACGTGAAAGGTCATCTCATCCATGCACTTCCTCCCAGCCAATGTTAGAAAATTGTCTAGTTTTGTTTGGGTTTTTTCACCAAGCAAATGAAGCAATTCCCTGGTCCACTTGGCCTTATCCCAATCCTCCGGCATTTAATCGGGTTGACCCTCAAAAGCATGAGCTTTTGAAAACAGAATATGGGCTAGAGGCCGTGTTTCTAACTGTATGAGCCTCGGTTTCCTCATCTGTGCAGTGAGAAAACTATTGGCTACAATGCAGGGTTGTGAGAGGACTAGATGAGGGAAAGACGAGAACACAAGATGTGAGCTCTAATGCCCTCTGCAGATCTCTGAGGGATACCTACAATTATTATACGTTAGTGTTATTTTTATTTTATTTTTTTATTTGTTTTTGAGACGGGGTCTCCCTCTGTTGCCCAGGCTAGCCTTGAACTCCTGGCTTCAAGCAATTCTCCTGCCCCGGCCTCTCAAAGTCTTGAGATTACAAGTGTGACCCACCATGCCTGGCCGGTGGTATTTTTATTTTAAATGGCATGTCAGGCTATTGTGGGTCTAGTAGAGAAGGAAGGAGGGTTAGAACTATGTACAGAATCCAAACTGATACATCCTTTTCATTGCCCCAGCCAGGGGCATTGCCCAGAGCCAAGATAACACCACATCCTCCTTCAGACGCCCCTTCCCTGCCCTTAGAGCTCAGGATCCTTGGCGGCAGGCTGAGACCCACTGGAAGAGCTGAAAGCCTTGTCCAGTCAAGAGAGAGGCAGCCTGGTGGGGCTTCTGGAGTTGGCCAGCCTGCATTGGACCAGTAGCTGTGAGCCACTTAGACGCTGAGCCCCGACTCCTCACTCACAGATGTTTTACCCAGAAATGAAAACATTTCCCTGGCAGAGTTGAGGCAAGGGTTAGTAATAATTCACACGAAGTGTTCTGTAAGTGCCATGCGAGTAGTCGGTGCTTGGTATTTGGGAGCTAGACAGGTCTCTAATTCATTCAGCAAGTCAAGAAGCGCCTCCTAGGAGTGAGAAGCACAGTGGGATGGAGAAGCCAGCTTTAAAGTCTTTCCTGCTAAGGTGTGAATGACTGATAACAACTTGTGATCCGATCCTGGGTGGCTTGTGTTTAAAGGAGAGTCTCTAAAGGCAGCAAAGCCCCATACGGCATGTCGGGAGGAGTGGAGTTTTAGGCAGAGAGCCAAGTCTGGGAGCCCCAGATTTTTAGAGTCATTGTCAGGGTGAGCAGAGATTTCAGAACTTCTTTGGCAAGATACAGGTCTCCTTTTCAGGCAGAAACACAGAGACCCAGAAAGGGAAAGTGGTTGGACTGAAGTTCCAGAGTTCCAGAAGGTATGAACTCAAAGCCTGGACCATGGGGGACCTCAGGTGGTGCAGGATCTAGGTGGAACTGTAATAAGAAGACATAGCATGTGTTGTGCACTATGCTGAGGGTTTCATGGGCTTATCTAACAATGATATAAGGTATTGCTTTTATTCCCATTTCACTGATGAAGAAACTAAGGCACAGAGAACTTATGTAACTCACTGATGATCACACAGCAAGCAAGTGCTAGAGCCAGAATTGAACTCAGGCATGCAGACACTACACTGATGAAAAAAGTCCAGAAACTGGAAGCCCACAGGCTACATCCAGCCTTCGCACATATTTCATTGGATCCTCAAAATCTTTTTAATTTTCTTGAGATGGCAACATTTAAAAACCAGGAATTTGACATGAAAATTCTGACTTCCAGCTCTCCTTAGAAAATCAGAAGATAACGCTAAACCAGCTTTCCCACAGGGCAACTGTCAGCTGGAGCTCAGTAGCAGCTTTTGGGGGACATCGGCACTCCAATTCGCCACAGTCCGTACTACTCCCTAATAATTCCACCTGGCCTGCTTCACTCTGTCACCGTGGTTTCTTGGCCCTATGGACATTTGATTTGTGATGAATGAGTGTGGCTCCTTGGGCTAGCTGGCATGGGACTCTACTGCCCAAACCCAGTATGCTACAGATCTGACCCACAGACTCAAGAGAGGAGGTGGTCCACCCAGGGTCCCCAGGGGAAGCCTGGCTGGCAGTGCAGGGACTAGCCAACTCTCCTCTGACTGCTAACCCACTGCCCTTACCCCCGCAGCAGGCTCAGTGGAAAAGGAGCCCCAGGAAGCTTGGCTGTGCCCCTGGTTTTGTCCGTGCTGGCCTGGACTTCCCCTTCACACCTAAGTGGGGTGGGTGTGGCTGCAAAACCATGGCCCTGCGGGAAACAGAAGTGAGGAGGACCTAGGGAAAGGGCTCTCCCACCTGGTTCTTCCCAGGAAGAACCAAAACCCGCCCCAAGAGTGGGTCTTGTGCTGCCCCTTTCCCCAGCAGGCCATGTGGCAGGTCTGACCAGCACCTCTCCCAGCTTCTGCCCCTTTCTCCCTTTGTCTGACATTGCCTCCTACCCCAGAGCCACCCCAGGGCTGGGAGCTGAATTCAGCTCCAGCTTTAGTTATGGTACTATTTACCACCAGGACACACACCTTGGGGGCTGGCTGAAGGGCTGGCTCAGCAGACACAGGGCTGCAGGCAGGGCAGGTAGAGTAGAGCTGGCGGCCAAAGCTGAGCTGGGTGGGGTTGGGGGCCCTCAAGTGGACAGAGGTGTGGACAAGTGGGGCTAGCGTGGTTGTTGGCCTGAGTATCTCTGTGAACAAGGTGGGGCAGGGCACCAGGCTCAGGGTGTAAGCAATGGGGTTAATGACCCCAGGATTGTACCCATAGCACCCGCAGCAGTGGGGAAGGTATGTTCTCCCCTGGAGGCAACTTCCTGGAGATGCACGGAGGACGGGGGTGGGTGCATCAGAGAGAACGCAGGGTTCAGGGAGTGCTGTAGAGGGGGCATTGCTCAATCCCCCACACCTCCCCACCCCTCACACACCAGCCACCCATCCCACAGGTCCCAAAGGAGTTGTTCCCCTTTTAGAAAAAAAGGAGAAGCTGCCCTAGGATTCAAGTTTGGGGAGCAGGGGAGGATGCCCAGTTTCAAGCAAGCGGGCCGGACAGGAGAGGGTCCAGGACAAACCAGAGGGACAGGACAAAACAAGGATCCATGGGGGTTTGTCCTGGGGAGGGAGGGAAGGCCAGAAAACACCCCATTTACTGTGTCTGAGACTCCAGCTGGGACAAGGCGCACGGCAGCCTGTCCTCAGGAGGACGCTCGAAGGTATGGTATTGGGGAGAGGGGCAGTGCACGGTGTGCAGAGGGGCCTGTACGCGCCCTGCGGCCTCCACGTCTGCGCACATGCACGTGTGTTGTCAGGGGAGCTGTTCAGCCCGGCTAAAATTACAATTCTTTGGCGAGAGGATGTTGCTTATTGTCAGGAACAGATCCTTTCAGACACCTGGGTCATTGTCGGAGACCGGGGAAAGTGGGTGGGGAGGAAGGCCCCTGGCTCCAGGGTGGCCAAGAGCATGTGGGACAGGAAAATGACCTGGGGCCTGGGCCTGAGAGCATGTGCCAGGCGGGAACCGTCTGGTTGCTATGCTGCTGTCAAGACCCAGTGCCCCCGGACCCCCACTCGCCACCTGCCACTAGGTAAGGAGGCAGGGCCACCTAGAGGAAGAGTGCCATGAACCTGGGAAAGCCTGAGTCTCAAGAGTAAAACTCTCGCTTGGATTGCGAGGTCCTGGGGCCTCAGTGTCCACTTAGTTGTGCCCTCATTGTGTGCCCCTGGGCAGGTCCTACCCTTCTCTGAGCTTCCCTTTCTTCATCTCAACCTGAGGGCTGTCCCATGTTCCGAGGCCCCCTCCAGCTCTAAAATCCTGTGGCCAGGAGGGAAGAGCTGTGTTATGACCATGTGTTATGTGTAGGCACTTGCTGAGCATCTTATACCTGTCACATTTAATTCTCATAACACCCCCGACATGGGTGGTATCATCCCCACTTTAAAGATGAGGAAACAGACTCAGAGAAGTGACTTGCCCAAGGCCACACAGCCCTGCGTGACTGAGCTGAGACTCACACCTTGGACAGGCCAGCACTGCAGACAGGAAGAGCCCCCACCTCTCCAGAACTCTCCAGTGGGCAGGCAGGGTTGGTGCCTCATCCTTCAGCTATTTAGAAAGAATGAACTGACCGTGCATTGACCTCCACGCCCTCCGTGCAACACTCCTGCTCTGCCTCAGACCCAAGCTGAAAACATCATTCTTTCATTCCGCAAATATTTACCAAGGTCCTAACATGGGCCAGGGCCAGGCCCAGGCAGGGAGGCTGTGGGGATGCAGAGTTCCATCAGGGGCATCTGCTCAGAACTTGGGCCTGGGCCTGGGCCTGTGATTTCTAGCTGTAGCACCCTCAGATGTTTCTGTCCTAGTACAAGGGAAAGGAGCTCTTGTTGGCATCTTCTCAGAATATCAGTTTTTGTGACCTTCACCTCTCTCTACCCAGCAGGCCCCGGGTGACCCCTGTGAGTGTGCACGGGATGGGTGTGTGTGGGTGTGGACAGGCCTGTGTGTTTTTCATGACGGGGCGTGAGCTTAGCCCACAGTCACCAAGGCAACACCCCAGCCTTTGGAGGTGGGACCCAAGCTTCGTTAGTCGCGCCTAGGAGGCCCCACCCAAACAGCTGAACTCTGACCAGCTGCTAGGGGTTGTCAAGTAAACAGTTATTAATTGACTGCTGTGGCTGGCCCCGCACTAGATGCAAAATGTCTCGTCCTTGGTCTCACAGGACATCCCAAAGAGAATGGGACCTGGTTCTAGCTCCCCGCCAGGCCCCATCCCCCAGGATAGTTCACAGGCTGGGGCTGGGGCTGTGTTCTGTCTTTATCAAGATGCAGAGGGAAACAGAGGCATGGATCAATCAGGCTGGGTCTGCCAAGGCTAAGAAAGGAAGCGTGGCAAGGCAAAGGCTGAGGGCCTGAAGCCAGCAAGTCTGCCCTGGGGCTTTCTGGCCAGTGAGGACAAAGGGCATCTCAGATGTGTTTATTGATACCTGCCCCCGCAGGAAGTGTCCATTCACATCAGACCAAGGGGGCTGGGAAGGGGAAGCCAGGCTCTATTGAAGGAAGCGGCACTTCCAGCACCTTGGGAAAGCGTCCGTGCATCCGGGGCTGGGGCTGGAGGCTAGCATGCCTCCCCGGGGAGGGCCTAGACAGCTGGCCAGAGGTCCTGGCCTGTGGATGCTTCTGTGGATGAACCCCTCCCAGACTCCCCAGGCCCTTTTGGAGGAGGACTGTGTGCAGGCCAGGCTCCCAGCTCCAGCCAGCCACCCTCATGATCCTGTGCCGTGAAGATGTCCTCAGGGTCCATCTCAAGTCTTTTTGCCCCCTACTATTCTGTACCAGGCATCATTCTAAGTACTTGTTTGTTTGTTTGGGTTTATTGTTGTTGTTGTTGTTTGAGACAGAGTCTCACTCTGTTGCCCAGGCTGGAGTGCAGTGGTGCAATCTCGGCTCACTGCAACCTCCGCCTCCCAGGTTGAAGCAACTCTCCTTCCTCAGCCTCCCGAGTAGCTGGGACTACAGGTGCCGCCACCACGCCCGGCTAATTTTTGTATTTTTAGTAGAGACGGGGTTTCACCATGTTGGCCAGGCTGGTCTTGAACTCCTGACCTCATGTGATCCGCCCATCTCGGCCTCCCCACGTGCTGGGATTACAGGCATGAGCCACTGTGCCTGGCTGTTTGGTAGGTTTTCTTTAGAGAGCTAGGGTCTTGCTCTTCACTCAGGCTGGAATGCAGTGACAACGAGATCATAGCCCACGGTAACCTCAAACTTGTGGGCTCAAGCTATCCTCCCACCCCTGCCTCCCAAGTAGCTAGGACTACAGACACACGCCACTATGCCCAGCTAATTTTTAAATTTTTCGTAGCAATGGGGTCTCGTTATGTTGTCCAGGCTGGTCTCCTGGCTTCAAGAGATCCTCCCACCTCAGCCTCCCAAAGTGCTGGGATTACAGGCATGAGCCACCGTGCCCTGCCTCATTCCAAACACTGTTTACATGGATTAGTTTATGTAATCCTTCCACCCTATGCGGTAGGTACTAGTATAATCTCCATTCTACAGATGAGAAAACAGAAGCACAGAGAGATTAGTATGTTGCCCACGGCCTTACAACTAATAAGTGATGGTGCCGGGATCTGAACCCAGGTAGTCAGCCTCTGGAGGTCTGGTGCCATCTGACTACTCTCTAGAGACTAGAGGTAGCTGGGGACTGACTGGAGGCCCCACCTCCTTCCTGAAGACGGACAAATGTCATGACCAATGAAAGCCCAGCTTGCCTGGCCACGTCTACCACATAGTTTTACTTTTGGTTTTACATTAAATAACATTGAATCATATATAGAAGAGGTTATTCCCTTTTCAATTATTTCAGTCCTGATTACATCAAAGAGAAAGGCCCAGTTTGATGCTAATATGTCTCTAAAACATCTCTCTCTCACTTGCTAATCTCCTTTTCTTTTAAAATTTTATTTTATTGTAATTTTTTGCAAGGGAAAACAGCAGTTTTCAGACTCAGAGCCTTCCCAGGTTAAAGTTTCCAACTAGAATTTAATACCCTTACATGGTTTTCCTGTTACGTACTTTTATGGTTTTGTTCTATTTATGACAAGTGATACTGGCTTTCCACTAATGACAGCGATAAAAAGTTTCCTTTTAAAAATCTACATACGCAAATAAAAGAATGAGTAGATTTAAAGAAAAAATAACTAAATATTGTGAAAGGCAGACACTGCAGAGATCACAAAGGTGATAAGCAAATGACTGCAGCTAGGGAAACACCGGTGTGGAATTACCCTTCAGAGGAGGGTGGTCAGCCTCACTGAGACCATGTCACCCAACCTGTCCATTGCACAGACAAAGGGGAAGTGTGTGTTTGTGTTCCCATGATGAGTGAACAGCAGAGGCAGGGTTTGACCCCAGGTCCCCATGGGAAATAAGATCCTATGCAGAAAGGCTAAAGGAATGGGCTTGCTTGGCTTGGTAAGTAGCAGAGCAACCTCATTACCGGATTACTCATTCATGAGCAAGATGGTGGCCACTGTCTTTGTCTTTGGGGATAGCCAGCCAAAGTGAATGGACTGAATGTAAAAGAATCAAATGTAAGAAAGATCCCACCAAGATAAGCAAACCCAGGACCAGGCTTGCCTTCAATGTCTCCATCTCCAGACAACTTTAAGAGGAGAACCTGCAGGCACCTCCATGGGCATTTCAGACTGTGAGGACCCATCGGGGCTCACAGGTAGCTGGATGCAGCCCATGCACCCTTCACACTCCAGGTTTTGGAGAATCTAGTCCCAGTGAAGCTCACCAATGCCTTCCCAGGCCCTGGGCACTCCATAAGGCCCTGTAGGGAGCAAGGACCTTAGATGGAAAACCAGTGGCATGTGGCCTGCAGAAGCCAAGAAATCCCATAACATTACACAGTATTCACGAGCAGGTGGGTTCTGTGTTAAGTGTTCGTTCATTGGCTCTTCACAGTAGCCCTCCAAGGGAAGTGTTATCATCATCCCCGTTTTAGAGGTAGGGGAACCTGCTCAGGGATACTGAATAACTTGTCCAGTATCACAGAGCAGTAAATGGCCATCTTGGGATTTAAGCCTAGGTCTGAGTGACTCGCAAAGCCCAAGAGTTAAGCAAGGGGTTGTATGGAAGCCCTAGCGTGCAAGTCCCTGGCTTCGCCATATACAGGCATGCTGGGACTGCTGCTAAGGGCATCTATGGGGCCACTGGAAGCCACAGTGCTGATCCCTGGCCCACCCTCCCTTGGGAGACCAGACTGACCCTGGATCATTGGTTGGCTAAAGCCTGGGGCCTCAAGCTTGGTATGTGGGGCTCGCTCACTGCCAATGGGTCGTCACTGAGGATCTCTTTCTTCCTTTCATCTGCTCAGGCCTAAGACCCCAAACACTGTGTGCGGATAGGGAGGTGGCCCCTTTAGCATCTCAGCAGCACACTCCTGCCTGGATCACGCTCTCAGACCTCAGCAGAACGTTTGCCCTGCTTGGGAGGAAACACGAACAACCAGTACAGCTCAGCAAGAGGCTCCCAGTATTGCTGGCCCTTGGGTGTCCCTGGCATTGAGTAGATGCCCCCTCATGCAAGGGACTGATCTCAAGGCTGTTCCTCTCTACTCCAGAGCCTCTGGGCAGTGGGTTGTGGATTTCCTAAGAGCTGACCATTGCTGCGTCAGAGGCTTGCAGCACTGGGTTACTCAACAAGGCCCTGCAGCCTGGTTTGCTGTGAAGGGGAAGATGGGGTCTCTCGTCCCTAACCCCAGTGCACCTCTATGAACTTAAATGTGCTCATCCCAGAGGTTGGGACTCCTGAGTCAACCCATGAGGACAGGGCAAGGGCAGTAACTGCCTCAGGTCCTGGGAATGTCTGTGGGGAAGAAGAGGCTCTGCCACCCTTGAGATCTGCTGGGTCCTGGTCCCAAAGTGTACCCCTCCACCCATCTCACCCTGAGTCAGGCCCAGGAAAGGAGTATCTCTGGTGTTTCCTGGGCTTCTGAACACCACATTCATTACTACCATTCTCCTCAGTGCTGGCCCAAACCCAAGAGCTGCAGAACAGGCTGGTGCCGGACACTGTGTCTCACCTTCCCTGGCATAAAGGCTTTGACCTTGGGCAGCACACCCAGGGCAACCCAGCACCTTGGCAGGCTGGTGATCAATCTTCTCAACTTACAGATCCTGCTGACCATGCCTGCAACCAGGCCTCCCATCCGCTATCCCCCTCAGTGCACACCGTCCTAGGGAGTTGGGTGAATATCTATTATAGTGTGTCCATGTCACAGTTCAGAATACTGAGGTCCCAGAGCAATTCAAATGCTTCTGACTCCTTTCAGTGGAAAGCTGCAGCCAGCCTAAATCATCTCCCTGTGCTGGGCCCAGGAAGAGATGGCTCTTTGGTGTGCCATGTTGTTTGAGTAGCCAAGACCTCTGGAAGTAAAGGCACCTGGCCATATAAGCAATACAGGGGAAGGCGTCCCGAGCCCCTCTTGGGGCCTCTCTGCTACTGGGTGTTCTGCAAGCTGGGTCCCTATGGGTCTCTAGAACTGTTTCTCAAATTGGGGCTGCTGAACAGAGGGCAGCCCAGCCAAGTGAGGGCAGGAAGTGGGCAAGAAAGCAGGAAGGTCGCCTGGGAGGACAGGGCAGGGCAGGGCAGGTGGCCCATGACAGGAGGGATGCTGACTTGCCTGCCTGCCACCATCCCCTGTTCCTTCTGGAAGCCATGCCCTGCCGTAAGCCGTGGCCTTGGTGCTGAGACTGTCCACTCCACCTCCCGTTCTCCTCTTCCCTCTGACTGTCACCTTGAGGAGCATCCACCCTAGGGCTTAGGCAGCTGTGTCTGTGACATGTGGAGCCTTCCTCCTCCTCAGAGGCCCAGGCCAGCCTCCAAGGGCTGAGATAGCCAGCAGCCTGTGGGCACCCAGGTTGCTGAGGCATCTTCCAGGTTCAGCCTCCTCCTCTCCGTCTTATCCCATCACCCTCTCCTTCTGTTCCATCCCGCCCATTGGTTCCCTCTGCCAAGCCCTCCACCTCCCTCCTGCCTCCCTCCGAGTCCCTGCATGACTCATACTTTCCCTGGGTCCTCCCCATAAAGTTTGGTTCCACAGACTCTTTGAAGAAATCCAGCCTCTTCAGCTCTGGGCAGGCAAGAACCAGGCAACCAGGCCATGGGTACCAGGGCCTCTGCCCCCAGCCCAGGAACCTCTGTGTTCAGGCTAGGATACTATCTGAACATGCTGACAGTCTGGACTTTGGAAGGGGAAAGTGGTGTTTCCCTGTGTGGGCTTCTGTGTTTGAGCTGAGGAAACTGAGACCAGAGATGCTGTAAGTTACCCAGGGACCTAGAAGGGGCTCGTGGCTGAGCTGAAGAGTGTCCCACATCCTCCCCAGTACCCCACACTGGTCCCTGAGTGGCAGCCTTGCTAGGATGGCAGGAATCAGCTGACCACTTATTCCTGGGCTATCAGACCCTTAGAATCGGGACCAGGTGGGCAGTGTTGCCTCTGTGTCTGAAAGTGGGCCCACCGTGACCAGTGCCCACCAAGGCTCAGCCAGGGGTTTCACCAGGGCAGAGCATACCACGCCCTCTGTGTCCTCTGCAACACTAGAGCCCTGAGACTAGAGGGGCAAAAAGATGCCAGCTGTCAAAAGCCGGTGACATCCACCAGAACACACTGACCACCCCCACCCTGTGCCTCTCCTTCTCTGCAGAAGCTACCTGTGCCTGGGGCTCTCTGGGCAGGGAAGGGCTGGACAGGCAGCCCTCAGGGGACAGCCCTGCCTGCCACTTGGGCAGCTATCAGAGCATGCAGATGTACCTGATGCCTAGCTGGGACACTTGGCACAGTTGCCACTGCACCCTGCCCAGTGGTCCCAGCAGCCTCTGGACGATGGGTGGAGTGGGGTGCACGGTCAAACAGGCTGAGAGGGATCCCAGGACGCCCCCATCCCACAGTTCCCACTCCAGTCTGCTGTCTTCTCCCAGCTCTTCCCCAGCGCCCCGCCTCCCCCGACCTTACCTAGGGACGAAGTCAGGAAGAGGACGAAGAGCAGGGATCCCCAGCGCGAGCAGCCGGCCTCCGGGGCCGTGGGGACGCCCATGTCTCCGTTAGACGCGCAGAGGAACTTCTGGTGCCGGGGAGCGGGGGGGACGCCGCCGGCGCGGGGAAGCCTCCCGCGAGTTGAGTGCGAGCGAGTGCGAGCGAGTGCGAGCGAGTGAGCGCAGCGGGCGGCCCCAGCGCCGCGCTCCAGGCACCCGCCCCCGTCCCGCAGCGCCCCCGGCGGGGCGTGTGGGAGAACTGCCTCTCAGAGGACCGCGTGGGAGGGGCTTCCCGGAGACCGGCCCCGTGGGTGGGGAGCCAGCGTGCGTCCCAGCGAGTCAACTCTACTTGATCGGCAGTTTAAAGCCCGTTCTACAGTCCCCTAGTCCTTTTGGAGAGATTATTATTGCTGCGCAGCCTAAGAAGTAGGTCTACCTCTAACAGCGTGATAGACGTTACCATGGCTTGCATCTGCCGTCAGCCACCAGCCTTTGAGTGGTCTGGGGACAGAGACTTGTATCTTACATCATCCAGCCAGACCAGGGCTTGGTATGTGGTAGGCACTCCCAGTTGTGGAATGAGTGAGTGAATGAGTGAATGAATGAAATCTGACATTGTGAAGAGCTAGGCAAGCTGGAACCAGTTTAACTGTAGATTCAGAGCCTGAGGCACCCTGAGTGCATGCACACACACACACAGAGAGAACAGATGCAGGACTGCACACCAGGATCAGCACATCCCTACCCCGGGACACAGACAGGTATGCAGGCAACACCTGTTGGCGTGCCCCACAACATATCCTGCAAGCTCCCTTCCAGCAGAGGCCTCAGCTGTCAGCCGGGCTATGCCCCGGCCCTCCCTCCCTGGTGCCTGGATATCTGCAGGACACTCTGAGGCACCCTAACTTCTAGTGCCTCTGCTCTTGCACCCACACCCAGCACTGCTGGCACCACTGGAATGTCTCTCCCCTCCTCTCCAAATTGTTCTCATCCCTCAGGGCTCAGCTCAAGTCCTCCCACTTCACAAAATGTCCTGACCCTTCCTTTTCCCCTGGCAAATCCTTACTGTCCACACTCCCTTCAGCTACCACCTCCAGCCTGAGATAACCAAGCAGTTGGTTCTTCTTCCGGCTCTTCTGCCCTCCGGAGCTAAACTACAAACCTCTCCCTGATGTTTCTGAGTCCCTAGCACAAAGCTGGGCGTGGAGAAGGTGTTTATTGCACTCTTATCTGAATGGACAAACCGATGAATGAGTGAGTGATTATGTGATGGAGGAGCTGAGGTGATCGTGGCCAGGACCAGGGATCGAAGGAGTGGAAGAGCACAGCCGTTTTACTCAGTTTACCCCAGTCTAGCTGAAGCTTCCAGGGGTTTTTCTGGCCCTTTAGGGATCTTGGGTTCATAGGTGACTCCTAGGCTGAGGGGCAGAGGACACCCAAAGTCTGACTGGGTGAGGAACCAGGGTAACAGGACTGAATGGGAGCCAGGAGTTCTAGGGGCCTTGTGGGTGACCTGATCCAAGTCATGGGCTCTCTGGAGGCCCTTAGCCCTTGCTCTCAGGGCAGGAAAGGCTACAACAGAGGAAGGCTGAGGCATCATGTTGTTACTAAGTGACCTTGTGCAGGCCCAGTTCCCATGGAGCCAGGGAACTCCCCCAGGATGGGAGCTTCAGAGGCTGCCAGGACATAACCCAGGTCCTTGGGCATGCTCCTGGCCTTGTGACTCCACTTCGGGAGGCAGCCCAGGGCCCTTCCTGCTGGCACAGTGTGAGCTCCCTTCCACCAGGGGAGGTACAAAGCCAACTGAGATCAGGTGGACACTGGGCCATTCTCACCCTGACATCCTCTGGCAAAAGTGAGGGTGGTCCCTTAAGGGAAAGACCCTAGAGCACCACCCCATCTCAACCCTTCCTGGACTGGCCTTGCTCAGGACACCCTTGAAACCAGACTCCCTCTGTCCCAGGGCCTAGCAGCTGGGAAGAGCCTGGAATTAGAGAAAGGATAGCAATTGCCCTGCCAACCCCTTCCGCAGGGGGCTAGAGCCTCTGAGCTGGGCCCAGTTCCCTCCCCCTTTTCACTTCCTTTCTCCCCGCCACACTGCCCACCACTGAGCCTCCTGGGGTTGCATCAGGGTGAGACAGGCATTGCCCAAGGACCATGGTCCAGAAACCTCAAGCACTGTTTCCTCAACACCAGGACAGGACAGGAAGGGCTCAGCTTAGAGGGCCTTTGGAGCACTGACTTTCTTCTCCCTCCAGAGACCAGAAGAAGTCAAACCCACCTTCCCTTCTCAAGCCCAGACCTGGTCTCAGAGCAGGAGGGGCTCCAAGGCACAACTCTGTTCAAACTCTTCACTCCCCGCCCCTGCAGCCTACACCTTGGTTAGACCCACTTCCAGGGAGTTTGGGAGGTGAGTTTGGGAAAGTGGGAAATGTCAGCATTCCCTCCCCAACAGAGAGGCTGGAATTCAGCCCCTTTCCTGCAAGGTGTTGCTCTTGTACTCTTGCCAGCAGGTAAGGGGACTCAGGAGGGCTCGAGGCTGGGCCCCTCACCATTAGTGAGTACTCACAGCTGCCTCCAGGTCCTGCAGAGCCACAAGATGGACATGGTGGCTTTCCTTGACAGTCATCTTTATTTGAATATTTGGGGCCTCCACCACTATTTTTAAGGAAAACAAGCAGGAACAATGATGGAGAAGGATGTAAAATCCACATGAGCTTTCGAAGAGAACATGAGAGATTGCAAAGATATTTCATTGTGGAGACAAATCATTTAGGCCAGTCCTCAGACTGTGTAAGTTCCCTCTCCACCACTCTGGTGGAAAAGTTTGAGAAATGTTAAAATAATGCATTTTCCCCCATTGCATGCTTGTTATTTTAAGATTCGTTGAGACCCTGCAACCCAAAGGAATGCCTCCTTAATGGTGGACTTTAGTCCACTTAGCTGATGACAACAGACCAGAAACCCAGAACATCTGAGCTAGAAACAACTTTAGAAATCAAGCCAGGTCCTTTATTAAACAGACAGCAAAGGTCCAGAGAGGGAATGTGACCTGCCCAAGGCCACACAGCTCCTTTTCAAGGCTGCCAACCCTACCTGCTTTGGAAACCGTTTCAACAAACACCCAATACCCTCCACCCCCAAGATCCAGAGCTGCATCTCAGAGGAATCATTGCCTCCTCAGGGACAGTGACAGCCTTCTTCGGTCCTGATCCCCTGCCCATCTGTCCATCCTTCCATTGGTAGCTCCAGAGCCAGCCAGTCCCAAGGAAAAAACCATGTGCAGATTGCCTACACTGAGTTGTCTATACCACCTGCTTTCTGTTCTCTGGCCTGGCAATGGCCTAGTCACATTCTCTCTACCCAGACACCTTTGCAGTGATTAACACCTTATTGTTTTATTTTAGTCACTCATTATGGTTTGTATTAGTTAGGGTCCTTGCAGGAAACAGATGGCACACTCACAAAGGGTTCAACTGAAGAGACTGTTTAGGTAATACAGGGACTGTTTAGGAAGGCTGGTGAAGCACCCAGAGACTATCACCAACCACAGGAAGCCACTACCACTCATGAGTCCAAAGGGAAAGAAGAGGAAGTGATGTTCTGGAGCCCAGTGAAAACTGGTGCTATAAAAGGGGGACCCCTGTCTCCAAGCAGGGGAAACACAGCCATGGGCAGAACCGCAGTGAGGAATGGAGAGAGTGTGGAAGAAACACCCCCGCCTCTTTCTCCCTGTTGCTTTCATCCTCTGCCAGGGCCTCCCATTGGCCACGCCCAGCAGGAAGCTGGATAGCAAGAGAGCCAGGGTAAGGCAGTCAGTCCACAAGGGACATCTTCCCAGGTGGAGAAAGGCAGGCAGCGGGAGCAAGAAGCACTTCTAGTTGATTCTTGAGTGCTGATTGCTGGGTTCTGATTAGCTGAATATTATTTGTGGTCCAATTGACCCAAGCATTGGCAGAGATGGCGGATCACATGAGAGTATGTTGTAGAAGCTGTTCTTGTAATGAAGTTATATTCTGTGAGTCTTATTTTTCACAGGTCAACAAATTCTGCCCACGAAATTGCCACAAACCCAATGTCCTCCTTCTGAAAATATGTATTTCTTTCACTTATATGAGATGAAGCTTAAATACGGCATTGGGTCGAGTGTCTCACATTCTTGCCTCTTGTAATCTGGCAGGACACCTAGGCTCAATAAGACACAGGCCCTGGTAAAGCTCTGAGCTGGGTTGACTACCAGGGTTCATCCCATATGCCAGTCTTCATCACTAGAGCACTGTGCTGACAAGGATCCCAAGTTTGCATCTGGCCTCAGCAGTTCTGTGATTGATTAATGATGTCTGCTGGGGGGTCACAGACATAGGAGTGGTGGTGCAAGTGCCATCTAGGACAGAGCAGTTACCTTGCTTTGGCTTTTGGTGGAGCTTTTGAGCTTTCTTTCTCTGTCAGCCTGTGACTTCCCCACTGCTTTCTTCTCCCTTGCCCAATCTGTGTGAGTCACATTGAGTTCAGCCCAGGAGCACGGCCATCTGGATCCACCTCAGTCCCTCTGGCCACCTGACCAAGGACCTGATCCACTCTTTTCCACAGGCCACCACGCACGTGTACGTGACCATTGTGGATGAGAATGATAACGCGCCCATGTTCCAGCAGCCCCACTATGAGGTGCTGCTGGATGAGGGCCCAGACACGCTCAACACCAGCCTCATCACCATCCAGGCCCTGGACCTGGATGAGGGTCCCAACGGCACAGTCACCTATGCCATCGTCGCAGGCAACATCATCAACACCTTCCGCATCGACAGACACATGGTCAGCAGCTGATGGCAGGATCAGGACAAGGGGCGAAACCTCTCCAGGGACTGGCAAGGAGTTCAGTGATACTGTAGGGGGATGGAGCAAAGATGCAGTCTAGGGGAAAGTGTGGGGGCACTCAGTGCGGGAGGATGAAAAGTTTGGTGGAGTGGAGCCTGGGCTAGGGGGTAGCAGTGGTTCCTCATCATGGCTCCAATGTCAGGGCCTACTTCCCAAATTGGTCAGAGGGTGCCCCAGACCTACCAGCCTTAGGTCCATCCTTGTCCCTTCCATGTGTCCCCTAGGGTGTCATCAGTACTGCCAAAGAGCTGGACTACGAGATCAGCCACGGCCGCTACACCCTGATCGTCACTGCCACAGACCAGTGCCCCATCTTATCCCGCCGCCTCACCTCTACCACCACGGTGGGTGTGTGGGACACAGACCCGACCTGGACTTGGAGGTGGGGGAAGGACAGGACCCAGAAAGCTCCAATGTGGGAATAGGTTAGGGGAAGATTGTCGTAGGGAAATGCCTAAGTCCAAGACCCCTGTCCTAATCTCAGCAACTCACTCAAACTTGCTGTGTGACTTTAAGGAGATCACTGAACTTCCCTGTGTGGCTATATGTGTCAGACAGTTGACAATCCTGCCCTCCTCTCCTTCATGGGAAAACCATGAACTCTGGGTTTCAAGTCCCTGCTCTTCCACTTTCCAGCTGTGTGACCCTGGGCAAATTGCTTAACCTCCCTGCTTCCATTTCCTCATCTGTGAAAGGAGGACAATACAAACTATGTTTTAAGGAGTGAGAGGAGCAAATGAGACCTTGTAAGACAACCACAGTGCAGCAACAAATAGAAGTTTATAACAGTACTGTTGTACTATTATTGTTATTTTTTAAGACAGATTTTCACTCTATCATCCAGGCTGGAGTGTAGTGGCTTGATCACAGCTCACTGCAGACTCCACCTCTTAGACCCAAGAGCAATCCTCCCACCTCAGCCTCCCAAGTAGCTGGGGCTACAGGCATGCACCACCATGCCCAGCTAATGTATTACTATTTTATTTTTTGTAGAGGTGGGGTCTTGCTATATTGCCCAGGCTGCCTCTGCCTCAGCCTCCCACAGTGCTGAGATTACGAGTGTGAACCACTGTGTCTGGCCAATAGCATTTTTATTAATATGATTATTATGCCCATAAAAGGCTTTAGCGATAATGATAACTCATCCACATGCATGGCTTAAAAGGCCCACCCATATCTGACATCCCATGTGATTCCTCCATGGGCCTCATGAGGCAGAATTGTCAGGTCCATTTCACAAAGGAAGGAACTGAGGCCCAGTGAGTGGTAGGCCCAGCAGAAAGCTGGCTGGGGTGAGGCCCTGGCTAAGTTTTTCCACCATCTCAGGTGCTTGTGAATGTGAATGACATCAACGACAACGTGCCTACCTTCCCCCGGCACTATGAGGGACCATTTGAAGTCACCGAGGGCCAGCCGGGGCCCAGAGTGTGGACCTTCCTGGCCCATGACCGAGACTCAGGCCCCAATGGGCAGGTGGAGTACAGCATCGTGGACGGAGACCCTCTGGGTGAGTGGGGCTTGTGCTGGGCAGTGGGGGGCATGCCACCCACGGGGTCTCACCTGCGCACCCACTCAGGGGAAGATAAGAAGGCAGGTCTCAAGGCATTTGGCCCTACCACTATGTGATTTTGTCCTCTCTGGGTCTCCGTTTCCCCATCTATGACAATGATGAAAATAATCTTCTCCCACCCCTTCTTCCCAGAGATGTGGTGAGAACACCCTAAAATCTGGGAACAAGGGCTGGTGGTCTTGGAGGGACACAGACCCCTTGAAGAACAAGATTTTAAACTGCCCTGTTTTATACCCAGAGGAAGGGCCCCAGGGTAGACGAGGGAAGCACATCCTTACAGTGCGTGCAGAACACAGCCCCCACCCTCAGGACCCCAAACCCACACACCAAGGGAGCGCCTGGCTTGCTCTGCACATCTCATGGTCACCCATTCACAGCCCTCTCCTTAGATGAAGAGCAGAGTTTGCCCTGGCCTTGAGGGCAACTTCTCAAGTCCATTTTCACTCATTACTATAGAGTGGGAATCCCAGACCCAAAGAGGCCAGCTAGGGTCAGGCAAGGAGACTTCATGGGAGATGGTGTAGGAAAGAATCAGGAGCGGTGGGGACTGCGCAGCCACAGCTCAGCTCCTGCCAGTTGTAGCTGTGTCCAGATCCCAGCCTGGGAGTGCCTGGGCCCATTTTGAAAAGAAAAGCAGAAATCCAAATCTTCGTGAAACATCCTGATTTTTTAATTGATCGTGTAGTAAATATTTATTGAGTACCTCCAGTGTGCCAGCCATGTTCCAAGAGCTGGAATACCAAACAGATGCAAATCCCTGCGCCATAGAACATACATTCCAGTTGGAGGACACGGGCAATGAACCAACTGACTAAGTAGATAACTTAGTATGCTGGGAGGTGCTAAGGGCTATGGAGAAAAATAAAATCAAGCTGGAGGATGGGCAGTGTCAGGGCGAAGGCAGCAATTGTAGGTTGGCAAACACCTGAAGGAGGGCAAAGGTGGGTCAAGTGACATCTGGGGAAGAGGATTCCAGGCAGAGGAAACAGCAAGTGGAAAGGCCCTGAGATCGAAGCATGCCTGGCAGGTTCACAGAGAAGCAAAAAGGCCTGTGGCTGGGGGAAATTTGAGCAAAGGGAAGTGTAGGAAGAAATGAGAGCAGAGAGGTAATGGGGCCAGATGCTGTTGGGCCTTGAGGGGCATCATGAGGACATGGCTTTTGCTCTGAGGTGGGAGCCCTAAGAGGGCTTTGAGCAGAGAAGAGACATTATTTGACTTAGGTTTCAGCAGGACTACTCTGGTTCCTGCGCTCAGAACAGACTGGAGGGGTGAAGGAACAGGAGCAGGGAGGCCAGGTGGGAGCCTGCTGCAATCACTCAGGCTAGAATGAGGTAGCTGGGACAGGGTGGTGGCATCAGAGGTGGAAAGAGGTGGCCACCTCTGGTGTAATTCAGAGGTGGAGTCAGTAGGATGTGCTAACTGAATGGCTGTGGGATGTGAGAGAAAGTCAAAGGTTTTGGCGTGAGCAGCCTGAAAGATGATGGCGTTGCCATTGACAGATGGAGGGGCTGCTGCAGGAGGTCGTGGAGGGAAAGAAGGGTCCGTTCAAGATGTCAAGTAGCGGTTGTATATACAAGTCAGGAGTTCAGGAGAGAGGTCTGGGCTGGAGACGGGTATTTGGGAGTTGTCAGCATAGAGGTATTTAAATCCAGGAAACAAAGAGCAGTGTGAAGATCCAACAGTGAACCCAAGGCTCGCTTGCACTTAAGAGGCTGGCAGAAAAAGCAACATTCTATTTGTGGAAGGCCCAAATGAGAGAATGAGAGCCCCTGCTTGTCAGAGCTTGTGGTGGGTAACTCTCTTCGGACGTGCTACCCTTTCGGGTCCCAAAGTCTCCTCTCTGGCCAAGCACTAGGCCTTCCCATTTGGAAACCAGCAGAGCAAGGCCTTTTCTCTTCTGCTGTTTTCACAAACACAGAGATTTTGTAATTTTATGAGAGTCCCTGGAGCACAGGAGGATGCCAGCACCTGGTGGAGAGGCAGGTGCTGGGCAGAAGGCTGAAGCCCCACCCCATGAGGGGCCCGCTCTGCACCCCAGCCTCGAGGCACAGAGCACAATGTAGACCTCCATGCCGTGGCCTTTAAGTCACAAGCAAAACTTCCCGGGTTCAATCCACATGTAATTGGGATGAGCTTTAGGAATCTGGGACCTTGTGGGGGAGCCCCGGCAGACTAAGAGACAGACCCCCAAAAGAGTGAGAGACGTCTAGGAGTTTCCTGAGGCTGACCTGGGTGGGAGGCTTCCTCCCCCAAGGAAGGAAGAGTAGACATTTAGAGCCCAAAGATAACTTTGGGGTCACTGAGCGCCACCCGCATCTCACAAATGATCAATGAAGGCTGAGAGAGGTGAGGAAGGCCTGATGGTGCTGCCGACATGGGTCATGACATCCATTTCCCACATCTCCTCCCACCTCGGGGTTCATGTTGGTCACTGAAAGGTTGACAGATGCTACAGTCAGCGCCGCTGTCTGGGGAGAGCTGGTTTCACAGTGCACCACTGCATGGAGGGACGTGCCTGGGACCCCAGCTTAAAGGTCGCCTTCCCAACACTGCAGCCTGAGGCTGGAAGGCTGCTTTCTATAGGGAGACAGATGCCAGATTTCTGGGCATTTAGCAGCCCCACTGAGCCCTGAGGAGGAGCTGTGTGCTCAAAGAAGAGCTTGGAGACAGGCCACGTGCACTTGAGCCTTTCCCGCGAGCCCCAGCCTTCTCAGTTGCCCTTTCTGGTCACGCCCATTCCTTGGACCCTTTCCTACATCCTTATCCTCCCTAAAAGCTCCCCGTTCCTTCAGAGGCCTACCTGGGCTCTCTTTTGGGATCAGCACACACAAGGTGGGCCAGGCTTTGTCCAGTACCAGCACAATCCCATGGTGACATCTCTCTATTAGCCCATTTTTCAGATGAAAACATCAAGGCAAGGCTCAGTAACATGCCCAGGGGCACACAGGTATGAAGTCCAGATGCAGACCTAGATATGATTGGATCAAAAGCCTATGCTTTTAACCTCCGGTCTCCAGAAGTTGTGGAGGGATGGGGAAGTCTGGCCCCGGAGCAAGCTGCTGAGGAGGAGAATTTGCACAGGGGAACTAGGCTGGCCCTACCCCTGGTCCCTTGGGCCTGCCTCCCTGAGCCTTCAAGGGAGTGGTGATGGTGTCTCCTCCTGACTTTGGAAGGAGAGCAGGAGGCCCTCTGCCTGCATATGACCAGGGCTTGAGACAGGGCTGGGAAACCCCTAGAAAGGGAATCCCCAATTCTTTGGAGACCTTGGGGTGTTAGGCTCAGGAAATCCTGCTTTAAGCAGCTTCCGCCCCCCAGGCAGGGTGAAGCCCTCTGGACGGGAAGAGCCTGGGAGCAGAAGGGCTGGTGGGAAATCCCAGCTGCAGGTGGGACTGGGAGGGGCTGTTTTTGTAAATCAGAGTATTAGGAGCTGGGGACAGGGAATTGTGAGTAGGATGTGAAGAGGCAGGCAGAGAAAACTGTGGGGGAGCCTGGGCCCCTGACCTTGCCTTGTCCTGTGTGCTGTGTGTCCTGGAGCAAGTCAGTGCCCCACTCTGGGCCCTTTCCACCAAGTGTTCAAAGGGAAAGTGAAGGAGGTAACTAACCTTCTCTCCCTTCCATTTCCTGGGGGAATGCAGAGAGGTGGCCTCTCTTCTGCAGGCTCTCCCAGCTCCCTAGCTCACGTCCCCCTGACTTTCTTCCTGCCAGAGCCACAGCCCCCACCATTCTTGCCTCTCCAACTGGGCTTGCACTTGCTCACTGGTTTCTTTCCCTCTGCCTCTTCCCTCCACCCTCCTTGTTCTCACCCCTCCCCGGTCAGCTCTGAGTGGTGCTGTCTGAAAAGAACACAAGTCCTGTACGAGGCAATGGGTTAAGACCACGAGCACTGGGTTTGAATCCTGGTCTGTCATTCACTTGCTGTAGGAGTGCAGGCAAGTGGCAGCCCTTCCCTGGGCTCCTGGTTCATTTTCCAAAGGACACAAGGGACTGGACAGTCTCTGGGCTGCCTTCCAGGTCAGCATCTGAGAATCTCAGGTTCTTGCTCTGGACTCTCAGACATCGGGCCCTGCAACCCAGTCAAGAAAAGGACTCTGGGGCCACAGGGCCAGTGAGGCTCTTCAGAAATGTCAAGGAAAGGAAATCAGGGTCACCACAGGCATAGGGAACCCCCCACTCTGCACTCCAACTACAGCTCAATATGGGGACTGAATAGAGGGCATTGTGGGCTTCCCTGCCCCTCATCCGTCCCCTTCTGCCTGCCCAGTGCCTGCACATTCACCATTAGCATTGCTTTGTGGTCAGGTCTGCCCTTCCCAATATCCTTTTTCACAAGCCATGGCTTGTGGGACGGATCATACATTGCAAAGCGCCTGATGCCTTCATTGATCGAGTGTGCTTAGACAGGGGGCGCCAGTGTAGCAAGGAGCCACCACTTTTTCAACATAACTGTCTTACTCAGGCCAGTCTCTGGCCTGCCTGTGGCCCAGGGAAGGAGGCTGCTTGGTCTGGCACATGGGAGCATGAGTGGCCTGCATCCACCTTCACCTCTGGTGGTGATCTGTTACCATCCACCTGCGCATCTCAGTCCTTGCAGTTCCCATGAGGAACTGAAGCTGGGGTCACTGGAGGACCCAGGCCCCAGCTGTCCCCCATCTCTGATGAATGAGGTTTGCTAGAAGAAGCAAGAGGAGTCCTGGGGTCTCTGCAGTTCCTGCCAATGCCCGACTAACTCAGGCCTCTCCTGGGTGGCACCCAGGGGAGTTTGTGATCTCTCCTGTGGAGGGGGTGCTGAGAGTCCGGAAGGACGTGGAGCTGGACCGGGAGACCATCGCCTTCTACAACCTGACCATCTGTGCCCGTGACCGGGGGGTGCCCCCACTCAGCTCCACAGTGAGTCTGGGGCCCCACCCACTGGCTTCACCTCGCTGCCCCTGTACTTGCCACAGAGATTCTTGTAAACATTGTTACCCTTGTGCCAAGAGAGGCCACAGGTTGCCCCGGAGCCAGGCCAGGCCTGCCCCTGGTGCCCTTAACAGACCTCTCACCGCACCCAGCACCTCTCTGGAGATGCTGCCTTTCAGCGCCCCCTCTGCACCCACCCCTGCCCCATCACTCCCTTCATCACTGCCCGTCCTCTGCCTCTGCCTTTCCTGCTTCCCTCATCATCCTCTTTTCATCTTCTTGACTTTTTAATGTTCGTTTTCTTCTGTCTTCCTCTCCCCATTTCTCTTTCTTCTCCATGACCAACTGCGCCCTCCCTCCCTCCATGCCGCCCTTGGCGAACCTCCTCCTCGGTTGCCATGTGCAATATCCCCCGCTCTTCCTCCCCTCCCTCCTCCTCCTCTGACTGGCCCAGATGCTGGTGGGGATCCGGGTGCTAGACATCAACGACAACGACCCTGTGCTGCTGAACCTGCCCATGAACATCACCATCAGCGAGAACAGCCCTGTCTCCAGCTTTGTCGCCCATGTCCTGGCCAGCGACGCTGACAGCGGCTGCAATGCACGCCTCACCTTCAACATCACTGCGGGCAACCGAGAGCGGGCCTTCTTCATCAATGCCACGGTAGGGCCAAGACTGACCCCAGGGAGCTTCCCAGGGTTTCCAGTGAAAAAGAGGACCCTGCCCTAGAGGCTTCTCTGCTGCCACCGTCTGGGCTCCACCAGGCTCCCGTTCCTCCACTGGGATGAGGACATCTCTGTGGGAAGCATGGAATCTTGGATTCCCCAGTGAACCATCTCTGGAGTCCACCTAGAGCCAGCCCTGAGGCTTGTCATGTGCAGAGATGGGACCAGAGCCTGTGGGACCACTTGGTTTAATCAAGACGCACCAAAGTTCTCACTTAACCTCTTGAGGTGTCTGTAGCTGGCCAACAACACCATGGGGACTTCAGAGGGCCATCCCTTAGAAGCAGCAAGGCCTGGGCATCAGTGGGTCACTCTCGCCCTGCTGAGACCCTGCCAGCCCACATTTTTGATCTTCTAGACCATCTCTTAGGCAATTTAGGAAGGCCAGGCAGAGCAGTTGGCATCTGTGGGCCAAAGCAGAAAGCAGGGAACGGGTCTCCATGCAGCTCACCACCCTCCACATCCCAGACAGGGATCGTCACTGTGAACCGGCCCCTGGACCGTGAGCGGATTCCAGAGTACAAGCTGACCATTTCTGTGAAGGACAACCCGGAGAACCCACGCATAGCCAGGAGGGTGAGACTGGAGGGCACTAGTGGGAGTGGGGCTGGGAGGGGGAGGTGCGTGGAGAGAGAACACATCACCCTTCCTGCAGGCAGCATGGCCAGGCTTAGATGCGCAGGCTTTGGAGTGAGCACTTGCTGGGTTCAAATCCCAGTTCTTCCCTTCAGTAGGTGCATGGCTTTGGCGAGTTAAGTCCTCTTGGCCTCCATTTCTCTTCTGCAAAATGAAGATCACACCTACCCCAGAGTTGTGGAAAGGATGAAGGAGCCAATATACACGACACTCAGTGAACATCAACTACCATTGTTTCTGCCCCAAACCACTGATACCTGGACACACACTGCATTTGTGCATGGAGCACATGTGCCTGCATGCACCCACAAGCATGCTCTGAGGTCCTCGAAGGGCTGTGTTTTCCAGGTGGCTCTCCCCTCAAAAGCCAAAGAAATGAGCTCTTGATTAAAGGGAGGTGGATGTTACAAAGCAAACAGTCCCTTTGGGTTGGGGATCAGCTCTGTTCTTCCAGCCGATGAATCTGTAGTAGATCCCTAGCCAGGAGCCTGCGGGCCCAGTTCATCTCAGCTCTGCCCCTGACTAGCTGTGTGGCTCAGCCAAGGTACCACTCTTTCTGGGCCTCAGTTTCCCTATCTGTGTAGCCAGAGGATACATCAGGCTGGAGAAACTCATAAGCTATATGCGCCTCCCATATAGTGCTCCTCTGCTTTCTACTCCCTTCTTCTTCTTCTTCTTTTTTTTTTTTTTTTTTTGAGACAGAGTCTCACTCTGTCACCTAGGCTGAGTGCAGTGGCGCGATCTCGGCTCACTGCAAGCTCTGCCTCCTGGGTTCACACCATTCTCCCGCCCCAGCCTCCCGAGTAGCTGGGACTACAGGCGCCCGCCACCACACCCAGCTAACTTTTTGTGTTTTCAGTAGAGACAAGGTTTCACCATGTTAGCCAGGATGGTCTCAATCTCCTGACCCCGTGATCTGCCCACCTCAGCCTCCCAAAGTGCTGGGATTACAGGCGTGAGCCACCGCACCCGGCCGCATTTTTTCATGTTTCTTGCCCCCTTGTATGTCTTCTTTTGAAAAATGTGAGTTCATGTTGGTGTGGGTTTTTCTGATCATCCACCTCTGTGCCCTGATCCTCCACCTCCCAACCCTCCTCCCACCTGGGTGGGGGGTACTTTGCTGAGCATGACCTACAACCTGCCTCATTCTGCCCCTTGCAGGATTATGACTTGCTTCTGATCTTCCTTTCTGATGAGAATGACAACCACCCCCTCTTCACTAAAAGCACCTACCAGGCAGAGGTGATGGAAAACTCTCCCGCTGGTAGGTGCTGGGCCCGCCTGGGGGCTCCTGCTGTTGCCAGGCACCACTGGGGCCTGTGGTGCCTGAGGACCTCCCTTAAGCCTGATGGCATAGCTGAACATAGACCCTAGTGGATGCGGGAGGGGAAGGATGGTCTCAACTCCAGGGGATGACGGGCTGGGACTGCCGGGCCTTCTACGAGCACCAAAGAGACTACAGGTCTGGTTGGAAGAGACAGTCGTGGTCATTGTTCCCCAGGGTGGTCTGAGAGCTACCCCACCATCCCTCAAGAAGGGCATTTAAGGTGTGAGGACTACCTAGGAGGGGAGTGGGCCCACCCCTCACTGCTCCCTCCACCCCGGAAGTGCTGGGCATCCCAGGGGCTTCTGGAAGTCCTGGGGAGCATCTATAATCAGAAGTGGGAGGTCAGGGGGTCCTGGGCAGGCCAGTGTAGCCCTCTCCCGCATGCACTGACCAGCCTCACCTCCCTTCAGAGGGACAGAATCTCCTCTTTGATGTCCCTTGAGGTGGCACCTGCACTCCTTCAGTCTCCCCAGCCCCTGCTCATCTCTGGCTGGGCGTCCCCCTTAGGTGAATTTCATTCTTAAACCTGTCTGTGTGTATGCTCACACATGTGCCCATGTGTGTCCATACCAAGGCATGTGCGTGGGGTTACACGTGTGCACAGACACACATAGGCACGTGGGTGCCCACTGATACTCTCATATGCAGACATGCCCACCTGCAGAGGCACACGAGCGCACAACCAGGGATTCCCAGGCTTGTGCTTGCTTCTGGGCAAGTGCCTGTGGCCACGTGAACACAGAACTTGACGCACACATGTTTGGATTTTTCTAGTCATGTATGGCCAGATCCCCAAAGGTAGAGCATTGTGTGCACACATGTGTGGACAGGCGAGACCCACACATGGGGAGGGGATGTCAGGGAGCCCCAGACCCTCCCGAGGAGCGACCAGCCTCAAAGGCTGCTGGGAAGGCAGGTGTGGTTCTGGGCAGCTGGGGCCTTGCTCACCACTCTCATGTTTTCTCCCCAGCAGGGCTTTGAGGCCGCTCCCCAGGCATCTGCGTTCAGTCTGCCAAGGCTGCCGCAGGCCCGCCCCCAGGGCCTCCCCACCCTGTCCACCTCACCTCCCTCCCCTCTCATCCATCGTCAGCCATGGCTCACCGGGACAGGGCAGGGGAGGTGGGAGGGCACGGGGTTGGGTTGGTCTTGTGGTGACCCCTCTCCTTCTGGCCCAGGGACCCCTCTCACGGTGCTCAATGGGCCCATCCTGGCCCTGGATGCAGACCAAGACATCTACGCCGTGGTGACCTACCAACTGCTGGGTGCCCAGAGTGGCCTCTTTGACATCAACAGCAGCACCGGTGAGGTCTCTGTGCCACCCAGCACTCCCAGCCTGACTCTAGGGTGGGGATGGCCCCACTGCTGGATTGAGGGCCTCCGTTCTCAGTGCTGGACCAAGGCTGTCCATGGAGACCCCATTTTTCACAGCCCAGAGTCCCCATCTTGCAGCTGGGTTATATCACCAGTGGCCTGGCAGGGGGACCTGGGAAGAGGCTTGGAGACGATACACAGGACCTGTTGGTGCACAAACTCTCAGCCTAGGCCGGGAGACCCCCAGCCCCCTCCCGTCATCTCCCCATGCGCAGGCCAGAGGCTCAGGCCCCTAGTCCAGCAGAAGTAGCCAGAGCAACTTTCCTGTCCTCCAACCAGACCATGTCACATCAGTCTGGTCCTGGACAGGAGGCTGCTTTGGTGACAAGTGCCAACAAGAAAGCACCTCTGTCAACAGAGAAGGTCAACCCTGTGCCCTGTGTCACTCTTCCCAGGCAGGAGTCTTGAAGACAGCAGAGGGCACCTGTAGAGGGGACAACCACAGGAGGCACATGGGGCCCTCCCTAAGCACGGGTGGTTGAGCCTGTGGGGAAGAAAGTCATTTTGTTACTGCCTCTGCTCCTCTTTCATCTCTGTCCCCATGGTGCCGCTGTCTTTCTCTGTTCTCTCCCTGTTGGTTCTTGCCCTATCTCCCCACTGCACCCCTTTTCTGTGTGTTTCCCTGGCTGGCGGCACCGGGTGCCAGGTGTGGTGACCGTGAGGTCAGGTGTCATCATTGACCGGGAGGCATTCTTGCTACCCATCCTGGAGCTGCTGCTTCTGGCTGAGGACATCGGGCTGCTGAACAGCACGGCCCACCTGCTCATCACCATCCTGGATGACAATGACAACTGCCCCACCTTTAGCCCTGCCACCCGCACTGTCCACCTGCTAGAGAACTGCCCACCTGGTAAGCAGGGGACAGGCCCCAGTGCCCCACAACCAGGGGCCAGGTGGTGGTCACAGGGGACTGGAGCCTCAGGTTGGACACAGAGTTTGCCTCTAGTGGGGAGAAAGATGGGCAGCAGGGTGAGTAGAGAGCACACTGGAGAGGGAGTCAGGAGACCTGGGCCCCTGCTTCTCTCCTCTGAGCTTCCATATCTTGTCTGCGAAGCAAGATTCTTTTTTTCTTTCTTTTTTTTTTTTTTTTTTTTTGAGATTGAGTTTCACTCTTGTTGCCCAGGCTGGAGTGCAATGGCACAACCTCGGCTCACTGCAACCTCCACCTCCCAGGTTCAAGTGATTCCCCTGCATCAGCCTCCTGAGTAGCTGGGATTACAGGGGCCCACCACCACACCCAGCTAATTTTTGTATTTTTAGTAGAGACGGGGTTTCACCCTGTTGGTCAGGCTGGTTGTAAACTCCTGACCTCAGGTGATCCACCTGCCTCGGCCTCCGAAAGTGCTGGGATTACAGGCGTGAGCCACCACACAGGCCTACAAGATTAAGTATTCTCCATCTGAATTCCCAAATGGAAAGACTGACTATTTTAAAGTCAAAATAGGATCAACATGATTCCCATCAAAATCAAACTATAACTTCTGGAAGAATAAGAAAATTTTGAAAAACATAAGTATAATAAGTCAGATTTGGCTTGCCAGATTTTATAACACATTACAAAGCTATAGTATTTAAAGCCGTGCAATATGGGCCCAAGACTCCAGGACGAAGTAGCCCAGAAACAGATACTGGTAAATTAAAGAATAAAATATGATGTGATAAAGGAAGCAATGAAGCCAATGGGGAGGCTACTTATTCAGTGTGCAAAAAACCTATTTAATCTAATCTAATCAATTAGATCTAATTATTATAATCTGCATGTAATCTAACATAATAATAATCTAATATTTAGTGTAGATTCTCCCCCATATCAGATATCAAAATACAAATGAAAAGAAAATATTAAAAAGTAGAAAACACTAAACAATAAATGAAGAAAATTTAGGTGAATAACTCATTTCTGGATAAGAAGGTTCTAAGCATAAAAGAAACGAAAGAACTCAAAAGGAAAAATATTAAATTTCTATGCATGCTAATTTAAACCTTGTTACATCAAATAGTTATAGCCAATATTGAAAGGCAAACAACAAACAGAAAAATATACTTGTCTCAGTCCAGGCAAGGTGGCTCATGCCTGTAATCCCAGAACTTTGGAAGACTGAGGCAGGTGGATCACTTGAGGTCTGGAGTTCCAGACCAGGCTGACCAACATGGCAAAACCCTGTCTCTACTAAAAATACAAAAAATTAGCTAGGCATGGTGCTGGGTGCCTGTAATCCCAGCTACTCAGGAGTCTGCTACATGAGAATTGCTTGAACCTGGGAGGCGGAGGTTGCAGTAAGCCAAGATCACACCACTGCACTCCAGCTTAGGTGACAGCATGAGAATCCATCCCAAAAAAAAAAAAAAGTATATATATATATATATATATTTGTCTCAAGTTGTCATAATTATATGACTTGTATAATTGACAGAAAAATGGGCAAAAGACAAAAGCAGACCATTTGCTGAAGATACAACTAATTATTACATTATAAAATATTTAATCCAAGAATATAAAATAAAATAATATTCCATTTTCCTATAACATTGCACGTATGAAAAAGGTATAGAAGAAAATGCTGTCAAGGCTGTCATGAGAAGGGGCCTCTTGTACATCACCAACAAATGTGTCTTGGTAGCTCTTTCTGGAAGAGACCACTGTGCGCAGCTACTCCCTGTTCCCTCCCCAACAGGATTCTCAGTCCTTCAAGTCACAGCCACAGATGAGGACAGTGGGCTCAATGGAGAACTGGTCTACCGAATAGAAGCTGGGGCTCAGGACCGCTTCTTCATTCACCCGGTCACCGGGGTCATCCGTGTTGGCAATGCCACCATCGACAGAGAGGAGCAGGAGTCCTACAGGCTAACGGTGGTGGCCACCGACCGGGGCACCGTTCCTCTCTCGGGCACAGCCATCATCACCATCCTGATTGATGACATCAATGACTCTCGCCCCGAGTTCCTCAACCCCATCCAGACAGTGAGCGTACTGGAGTCAGCCGAGCTGGGCACTATCATTGCCAATGTCACGGCCATTGACCGCGACCTCAATCCAAAGCTAGAGTACCACATCGTCGGCATTGTGGCCAAGGATGACACTGATCGCCTGGTGCCCGACCAGGAGGATGCCTTTGCTGTGAATATCAACACAGGTACAAGGGCCTGCACTCCTCCCACCTCCCTCCCGGATCCTAGTCCTGTCTCCTTACTCCCTGCTTCCCCCTTCTTTCTCCTTCTTTCTCTTTCTTTGCTGCTCCGTTGCTACTCTCTTCTCTCCCCTTCCCCTGGAGGGAAACCAGATCCCTCTTTCTCTTTTCCATCTCTCCCCTTGCTCCTTCTTTCTCTGCTTTCTCTTTCTCCTCCTCCCTTGAGCAGCTCCTCTGGTCTTCCTGATTCCCTCACCCTACCAGTGTATGAGAGCACCTGTCTCACCACACTCATGCCAGCATTAAATACGATAACATTTTCATGTTGGCAATTTTAAAGGAAAGTAATACCTTGTTTGTTCTTTTGTTTTTGTTTTTGGTTTTGGTTTTGGAATTTCGCTCCTGTCGCCTAGGCTGGAGTGCAATGGTGCGATCTCGGCTCACTGCAACCCCTGCCTCCCAGGTTCAAGCGATTCTACTGCCTCAGCCTCCCGAGTAACTGAGATTACAGGCATGCACCACCACACCCAACTTATTTTTGTATTTTTAGTAGAGACAGGGTTTCACCATGTTGGTCAGGCTGGTCTTGATCATGCTGACCTCAGATGATCTACCTGCCTTAGCCTCCCAAAGTGCTGCGATTACAGGCGTGAGTCACTGCACCCAACCCTGATACCTTGTTTAACATGCATTTCTTTACTAACGAGGTGGCTGAATACTTTCTTCATATGTATGCTGGCCATTTAAATCCTCTGCAAGTTGCATGCAGATCAATGATTTTCTTATGCTGTCATGAAACTAACAGAACCATGGCTTATCTTTCACAATGTATGCAGCTTATTGTAATGCTGATGGTTTTATCATTTTCCCCAAAGTTCAGTGTTTTCTCCTTTGGGGAGTTAGGAAAGGGACATGAATGTGATTGGCGTACCTCTTGGAAGGCCCGGAGGAGTGATAGAGAAATCAATATGGCTGTGACAAAGCACTAAAACAGCAGTAAGATATCAGTTTTTCACACGTGATTAGCAGACTTTAGGATGCTGGACAATGTTGATATTGATGACAGTGTGGGGACATTGAAACCCTCATGCACTGCTGTAGGAGTTGTGACTGATTCCACTGTCTGGATAGCAATCTAGCATAAGGTACACTTGTACCATCATTACCCAGTATATGTTGCAGAGAAAGTCTCAGGGCATTAATGAAACTGTCTGAGGATGCTCACTGCAGTGTTATTGGTGATGGTGGAGTTGGGGCAATGCAGGTGTCCATTTCTGGGAGACTGAAGAGTAAAATATTGTGGGCGCACATCATGGGGGTACCAGCCAGCAGTGCCAGCAGTGAGAAGCAATAAATTAGACACACACAGAGCAATGTAGATGGATCCTAATAATAAGTATTATTAGAAAAGGATAAGAAATGGGATGAGATATATGTCACTGCACCATTTCCATAAATATAAAATACATACAAAACAATATATGATTTTCAGGAATACTTTTATTAACAAAAAATATACTTCAATACATGACAATGACTGCCTGAAGGGAGAAGGAAAGGAGAGCGGAGTATGGGGATGAAAGGGAGTAGACGCACACATAAAACAAGAGAGGTGCCAGTGGTCATAGTGTGCAGCCAGCCAAAGAACATGATAACCTCAATCTGCATTTGAGGCCCAAAGGGAAACAGAAGAAGAAAAAAACACGAGCACTAGGAGAAGTTAGACAGAACCAGCTACATCCCAGGTTAGCAAAATTCCTGACTGCACGGGTTGGTCAGGACCATGGAGAGCTGCTCCACGTCCCTGCTCAACTTGAGGCTCTGCTCAATGCCCTACTGCTTTTCTCTTTCCTGTTCCCCCTTCCTCCAACTGACTCTCTTCTCTATTTTTCTTTCCAGTGTCTTCTCTGCCCCCTCCTCCTCAGCCCTCCACTCCTCCCTTGCCCACTTTTCTCCCTTTTCTTCTTGCCACAGCCTCAGCCCCTGAGCTCTCCACTCCAAATGGGCTTCCACTTGCTCCCCTGGTTTCCTTCCCAGTGTCTCTTCCCCTCCCCACTCCCTGTTTCCACCTCTCCCTCCCCCGACCCCGTCAGCTGAGTCCCCACCATCCTCCCTGCCCTGCTCTGCTCCATCCCCGCTGCACCCTGAACTAACTGATGTTAACCTTCTTCTCTCTTCCTCACGGCTGGCAGGCCCACAGGTTTGAGCTCTGTTTCTCTGTCACTTCCCACCTCATCTCTTCTCTGCCTCACCCCACTGCCTTCCTCCATGCCCACCGCACCCCCACCACCCTTCCTGTCCTGTGGGGCCCGGGCCAAGGCCGTGGCCCAGCCTTTGCAGACTGAATGCAGCCGCCCTCTCCCCATCCTCGCTCCCCAGCCTGGGGGACAGGGAGCGAGAGTAGGAAGAGGAGGAGGAGGAGGCGGCCCAGGGTAAGTGACTACCCCATGGCTGGGGACCCACGGAGGACAGAAGCCCAGCAGGGGGATCTGCCAAGGGGGAAGGGAATCTCAGAGACCCCCGTACCTGAGAGGGAGAGGAAGTCTCACTCTGCGATGAAGCCAGTGGGAGGAGAAACCACCAGGCCCTCTAACAGGCAGGAACAAGAAAGGTCCCAAGAAAGCCAGCACTGAGGTCAGCCAAACTAGGTCTGTCCAGTCCCAGCCCATGCTTCTAGGGGGTTCCTCTCTGATTTGGGGAACAGGCAGGGACTGTGGGAGGCAGTGCATAGAACAGAAGGAAACCCCTTGCTAGGACTGCCTTGGAACCAATGCTCCTGTCCCACAATCAGTCCATGTCACTCCCTATTTAATCAAGACAAAGGGATGGACCTGAAGTATCCAGATGGTCCCACCACTGTCCCCTCCAGGGAACCCCTCAGGGCTTTTCAGCTACCATGACTTTCTTTTAAACGTGATCTCCCTAGAATCTAAGCATTTTTAAAATTGTGATAAAATACATATAACGAAATTTACCATTTTAGCCACTTTTTAAGTGTAGAGTCCGGTAGTGTTAAGTACATTTGCATTGTTAGGGAATACAGCAGTTTTTAAACAAGCAATTACATAGCTTCTGTGTGCCAGGCACTGTTCTAAGTACTTTACAAATGGAAGCTCATTTTGTTTTTCTAATCCTCAAAATAGTAGGGGATTGAGAAAAGGATGGGTTGATAGTCAGGAGTGTAATTATCTTGTTTTACAAACGAGGACACAGGGGTGCAGAGAGGTGACATAACTTCCCCAACATGACCTGGCTAGTAAGCATCATAGGAGGGGCAGAACCACCTGCCCTCAGCTTATGAGGAGTCTGTGGGCCCACCCCAGCCACAAGTCCCAGAATCCACTGGGGACCATCACCCTCTGTGGGGAGTGGGAGGGTTTGGCCAGGAGCACCCCTGGGAAGGGCAGATTTTAGGGGGTTCTTCTCAGGCTGAACCTGGCCTGGTCTGGTCCACAGGATCTGTAATGGTGAAGTCCCCCCTGAACCGGGAGCTGGTTGCCACCTATGAGGTCACTCTCTCAGTGATTGACAATGCCAGCGACCTACCAGAGCGCTCTGTCAGTGTGCCAAATGGTAAGGTTCCCTGCAGACATCTCTCATTGGTCACTCAGAGCCAATCAGGGCAGGGGGCAGGTGGGGAACAGGCACTGGTCTGTCCCCACGGAGGGAGCAACAAGACCCAATTGCTCCAGGAGCCAGGAGTCAGGCAACACAAGAGGCATGGAAGGTGGCAGCCACTATGAGGCCCAGGGTGGTGATAGCTACATAGAGCTCAGCAGTGGAGGATCCAGAAGCTCAGAATTGTGTGTGATCTGAACCCCCAGGCTCAGAGTAAGGAGGAGGCTTGGTAGAGACTGGAAAGGATTAAGAAAAAATGGTTTGACAGAGGCTTAGGTTCAGCCAGCAGAACTGGTAATCAGGGTGTGGCTAGGATGTGAGATGGGAAACCCATGATCTTATAGGAAGCCACAGGGTTAGCACAGAGGAAGCAAAGAGCAAGGGGAGGTGACCTTAGGCCACAGACACTGCTTTGAGGATGCAGGCACTTACAGTGGAGAATGGAGGGGCCTAGTGTTACCTTCTGCCAGTCGTGCCCAGGCCACCCTGCCTGCAGCCTGAGGCATGGGCTGGGAGGGGGAGGCAGAGGGGTGGATTTTGTGTGGGCAGAGCGAGAGTTGAGAGGGGGAAGTGGGATGGGGTGGCCTCAAGTTGCCTCGGACATGAGGCAGAGACAGCTGCTGTGGGGGAAGCCAGGCCTGGCAGATGTTGACTGCTTATCTTCACAGCCCAGAAGGCCACATTTTCTGGAAGGAAGGGCAGACTTGGTCATCTCTTCTGTGTCAGAGGCTTAGATGGTTAAGGGCCCAGGCCAGTTACATAGAGGGGACAGCTCAGACAGGATCTAGGATCTTAAAGATGATCTTACCCTACGTCATTAAGCAGGTTAGGAAACCAGGGCACAGAAAGGGCCAAGGGCTCCACCAGGGTCACCTAGCCCTTCCTCTTATGGAACAGCGAGTTAGTAGACCACTGGAAAGGCTCCTGTCCTGCAGCCTGAGGGTCAGGTCAATCCTCAGGAGGCCTCCGGGGGACTGTGGGATGCTGCCGTGCTCTCCCAGCTTGGCTGAGGCTAAGGAAGACCTGGTCCAGCCACACTGGTGTCCTTCCCCTCTCCCTTACTCCCGGCCTCCACCCCAGCCAAGCTGACTGTCAACATCCTAGACGTCAATGACAATACGCCCCAGTTCAAGCCCTTTGGGATCACCTACTACACGGAGAGGATCCTGGAGGGGGCCACCCCCGGGACAACGCTCATTGCTGTGGCAGCTGTGGACCCTGACAAGGGCCTCAATGGGCTGGTCACCTACACCCTGCTGGACCTGGTACCCCCAGGCTACGTCCAGCTGGAGGACTCCTCAGCAGGTAGGTCAGAAATCTATCAGAGGAGGGCTGGGGGCATGTATCTGTGCTTGCTTAGCCTCCAGGAGAGACCATAGCCTCTCCGTGGCCCCTCAGTGGACTGGGCCAGATCCAAGATGGCCAACATTCCATGCCAGATTCCAGATGCCCAAACCAGGGGAAGGGACAGAATGCTTACTCCTGGGTTGGGATGGAAGCCTCTTGATGTCTGCCGGAAACCTGGGATATCCGACCAGCCAAGCTCCTACTATTAGTACCACTGAGGGAGCAGGAAGGCCAAGAAGGAGGTGTCTCTGGTGCTGGGCTAGTTGATGTTCATCCCTGTGACTGGGAGAAGCTTTTTCACCCTCCATAAGAAAAACTGGACACTAGTCCCTCCCTGCTGTGTGCCCTGCCGCTGGGCAGTGCTGCCCAACCACCCTCCTTCAAGTGACCACACCTGGCCCTCGGAGTCCAGGTCCTTCCCCTCATACTTTGGAGAGCTGCCATGAATGAGCCATGGCCAAAATGACCATGGGAGCCTCTGTGTCTTAGGGAAGGTCATTGCCAACCGGACAGTGGACTACGAGGAGGTGCACTGGCTCAACTTTACCGTGAGGGCCTCAGACAACGGGTCCCCACCCCGGGCAGCTGAGATCCCTGTCTACCTGGAGATCGTGGACATCAATGACAACAACCCCATCTTTGACCAGCCCTACTACCAGGTGAGTGGCCAGGCCACAGACTGGGTCCAGGACCTGTGGCCATTCCTTGGGGTCTTTGGGCGTCTTCCTCTCCCACCCTGCCAGCCTCTAACCCGCCTGGGAGTGCTCAGCCCACGAGCAGCTTGATGCCTGCTTCAGTGAGTTCTAGGGCTGTGGTCGGGCTCTGGGACTGACCTTGGCCTACCCTTTCTGCCTGCCCACTGGGCTCCAGGAGGCGGTCTTTGAGGATGTGCCTGTGGGCACAGTCATCCTGACAGTCACTGCCACTGATGTTGACTCAGGCAACTTTGCACTCATTGAATACAGCCTTGGAGATGGAGAGGGCAAGTTTGCCATCAACCCCACCACGGTGAGCAGTGATGGAGGGCCTGGAATCTAGAAGTGGGAAGGACTCAGGGTCAGAGACTGAGCAGCCACCAAAAGTATTGCAGTGATCCCTCTGGGTCTTGTCACCTGGACATCTGCAGCCCCAGAGGTTCTTTAGCCAAGTCAGCAAACCCTGTTCTCAGAGTCCCAGACATTTGTCAGACTGCAGCCTTTCTGTCCCAACAGATGTTGAAGGAAGTGGCCAAGTCTTTTGGAATGAGCTCTTTGTGGGACTTCTGAGATGTGTCCTCTGCACACTAAAAATGCATGATTGAAGTCCATGGGGCTACTTTTTGAGATAGTCAGAAAAGACGCATGGGAAGCACTGCAGAAAGTGGGCACAGTGTCTGAGCACCTACTGTATATATGGCCCTATACTCAGTGCTGGGGAAGGGAGGATGCCCCAAAGGGTGCCTCCCACATGCTTCCTTGAATCTCAGACCTGTGGAAGAGCCGAAATTCAAGAGAAAAGATGGGTGATGATTTCAAATGTCTGCTAATTGGTTCAAAGCTGTTATTTTCAGTATAGAGAGAGAGCCCTGTGGCCTAGGCCTCGTTGGTCATGCAGGGCCTTCCCCAGTTGCTGGGGTTGGAACTGGACTTTCCCTTCCACTGCCCTGCTCTGCCTACATCGTCTGGCACTCTGCCCTTTCAGCAGGGTTCACTCCTTCCTGCTTGGTATGAGCCATCAGACATGGCTCCAGGCCTGGCATTAAGACAATTGAACATTTATGGGGTACCTACTATATGCTATTTCCTGGTCAGGCAGGTAGCTGCAGGCTGGGCTGGTCCCCCCATCCCCAGGTAGGCTGGGGTAGTGAGAGCAAGAAGAGCTAGAATGGGAGCTTCCTGGGGGCAGGAGTTATTGTCTCTCTTGTTCAGTGTCAAATCTCCAGACCCCATACAGCATCTGGCCATAGTAGGTGCTCAATAAATATCTTTTGAATGATTGAAGGACCTAAAGCCACCCTCTCCCTACTAGGGTGACATCTATGTGCTGTCTTCTCTGGACCGGGAGAAGAAGGACCACTATATCCTGACTGCCTTGGCCAAAGACAACCCTGGGGATGTAGCCAGCAACCGTCGTGAAAATTCAGTGCAGGTGAGGGGAGCTAACCTGGGCCAGGGACAACAGGCACTGGGGTTGTGGAGGCAACAAGCAAAGCCTCTAGCGAGTGGACTGCTACAGATTGGGAGCAGAGCCACCCAGTCCCCTTTGAGACACAGTGACGGAAAGGAGAAGGCAAGAGGGTGACTGGATGGGTTGTAACCCATGACTGTGGCCTAGGAAGACAGGGACCCTCTGGGAGAAATCTTTGCCAAACTGCTATTTGGCAAAATATTTTGGCAAATAGGCAGCTAAACATACCTGGGTGTAACCCAAGTAACGTTTGGGGCTCCACATGGCCCAGTATCACCATAGTGTCCCATTGAAAAAAACACAGTCCAGAAAGCAAACATAATTATGAAGGAATCATGTTTGTTTATGTCTCTCTCTCTCTCTTTTTTTTTTTTTTTTTGAGATGGAGTTTCGCTCTCGTTGCCCAGGGTGGAGTGCAATGACGCGATCTGGCTCACCACAACCTCCACCTCCCGGTTCAAGCGATTGTCCTGCCTCAGCCTCCTGAGTAGCTGCAATTACAGGAATGCACCACCACGCCCGGCTAATTTTGTATTTTTAGTAGAGACAGGGTTTCTCCATGTTGGTCAGACTGGTCTCAAACTCCCGACCTCAGGTGATTCACCCGCCTCAGCCTCCCAAAGTGCTGGGATTATAGACTTGAGCCACTGAGCCTGGCCTAGTTATGTCTCTTAAAGAATACTAATGAGGGCTCCAAGTCACAACCCCATTCCCATTCCAGTGTCTACACAGCTCTTCTGAGGCCAGCATCTCACCCTCTCGGCTCTCAATCCCCTTTTCTATGCAAAGTCCCAGGCCTCAAGGTTTTGCGTCCTCTTTCTCTCTCCTCCCTTCTTCTGCCTTTGTCAGACCTATCTTTCTGTACGTAGTACTCACTTCTCCCTCACAATAAACTCATCATCTGAAGGAAACTCTCTTGAAAGGTCGGGGGTGTGAACAGCTAAATGGGCCAAGACCACTTCTTTTTGGCAGGTAGAGAGGGCTGGGAACACACGCACACATCCGAACCTCATCCCTGTCACATATGCATGTGCTGTGTTGGGAAAAGCACAGTATTTGGGATCAGAAGACTCAAGTTCCATGAGCTGAGCACACTACCTTTGTCAGTTAACCTCTCTGAGCCTGTGTTGTCGGATCTGCAAAGGAGGGTACAGATGTGCAATTGGGGACATGAGGTGGTTTGAAAGTGCTTTGTGCACTGAAAGGGGATCTTTAAAGTCACTGCTGTTGGCCAGAGCATGGTGGCTCATGCCTGTAATCCCAGCACTTTGAGAGGGCGAGGCGAGGGGATCACCTGAGGTTAGGAGTTCAAGACCAGCCTGGCCAACATGGTGAAAACCCATCTCTACTAGAAATACAAAAATTAGCCAGGTGTGGTGGTGCGTGCCTGTAATTCCAGCTACTTGGGAGGCTGAGGCAGGAGAATCGCTTGAACCCAGGAGGTGGAGGTTGCAGTGAGCTGAGATTGCACCATTGTGCTCCAGCCTGGGTGACAAGAGCAAAACTCCATCAAAAAAAAAAATGAAGTCACTGCTATGAAGGGCTCTGATAAGGATGCAGTTCAGGCAGGTCCCAGCAACCTGGGAGCAAAGGCCCCATGGTTTGCTGTGTCCATAAGACCTGCCCTAGACTGGGAGGTCAGTTAGGGAAGCCAAGTCTCAGGCCAGACAGAAATCCCAGTCAAGAGAAGCCTTGGGGAGTGGAGGAATGCCACCAAACCAGCACTAAGGGACAGAGATTAGAGCCAGATTTATAGGGCCACTGTGGGGAGTAGCAAGGAACAAAAGTAAGAGATGTGAGGGGATAAGGGGTTTCTGCTTCAGGGCCCAGGTGCAGATTACCTGTTAACCACTGTTCTAGTTGTTGAGTGTTTATTGAGCTAGGCACTGTGCCAAGGATCTAGGATTGTGCAGCCAAGGAAACTGAGGCTCAGGGGGTTAAATAAGTTGCTTCAAATCAGACTCCAACACATTAGAAGATATTACCTCCCTCCCAGGCTGGTGCCTGTCCTTCCTCTATCCGGGCTTACTCCTGCATGACCAGGTCCCCTGTGGCAGCCCCATCCTGCTCCTCACCTTTAGCTTTGACCTCCCTCCACCCAGGTGGTGATCCAAGTGCTGGATGTCAATGACTGCCGGCCACAGTTCTCCAAGCCCCAGTTCAGCACAAGTGTGTATGAGAATGAGCCGGCGGGCACCTCGGTCATCACCATGATGGCCACTGACCAGGATGAAGGTCCTAATGGAGAGTTGACCTACTCACTCGAGGGCTCTGGCGTGGGTATGTGGCCTTCCTTGGACACCCGTGATGCCTTGCGGGGTGGGAGGGGCAGGCCTGCCACCCCAGGCCAGGAGTAGAGGGAAGGGTGGGAAGGACGTCTCAACCAGAGCTACTCTCCTGCTCCCACTGCCAGAGGCCTTCCATGTGGACATGGACTCGGGCCTGGTGACCACACAGCGGCCACTGCAGTCCTACGAGAGGTTCAATCTGACCGTGGTGGCCACAGATGGCGGAGAGCCCCCACTCTGGGGCACCACCATGCTCCTGGTGGAGGTCATCGACGTCAATGACAACCGCCCTGTCTTTGTGCGCCCACCCAATGGCACCATCCTCCACATCAGAGAGGTACTTCTGCCCCCAGGGCCTCCTGCCCACAGTATTTCCTTCTTCCAGCTGTGGCCTAGAAGAGTGGGAGCACCACACTCTAAAGATGGGGAAACTTGGCTTCAGGAAAGTAGCTCCAGGAAAAAAAAAAGAAAAAAAAACTTTTTTAATTAAAAAAAGTTTATTGAGGTGGGGAAGCTGAGGCCAGAGAAGGAAGCAGACCTGTCCAGTGCCACACAGGGTGGTATTGAACAGTGGTTAGTATATAGGCTGTGCTAGTAAAAGATCTTTGGTTCGGCCGGGCACAGTGGCTCATGCCTGTAATCCCAGCACCTTGGGAGGCTGAGGCAGGCGGATCATTTGAGGTCAGGAGTTCGAGACCAGCCTGGCCAACATAATGAAATTCCATCTCTACTAAAAATGCAAAAAAAAAAAAAAAAGGCTGGACATGGTGGTGCATGCCTATAATCCCAACTGCTCAGGAGGCTGAGGCAGCAGAATCACTTGAACCCGGGAAACGGAGGTTGCAGTGAGCCGAGATCGCACCACTGCATTCCAGCCTGGGCAACAGAGTGAGACTCTATACAAAAAAAAAAATTTAGTTGAAGTCTAACTCTATCGCTTCTCAGCCCAATGACTTTGAGCAAGTGACTTCTGTAAGTCTATTTTCTGTAAGTCTATTTTTTCCTCTGCAAAATAGGACTAATAATAAGTAAGTACCCCATCTCTTGCTCCTAGGTGTCTACCAAAAAGGACAGACTCCTCCACAACCCACTTCCCCCAAACTTGTCTCAGAATAAACACACACGCCCCTTCCATCTGTCCGTTGTTCCTGCTGATACAGTGTGGAGACAGCCTAGGAGCTGAGAATGAGCATCAAAATAAGAAACAAGGGGAAGTGGCGAGGTTCTGGAATCTCTCCAGTTCTTCCACTTCTCAGTCTAAATTGCCACATAAAGATAGGGGAAGTACTCCTTTGTCTTCTGCTCTCCCCGTTTCTTCTAAATACACAGGCCCAAAGTGCTCCTTAGTGGCACCATCAGAGTATCTCCCACTTGTTCGTTGTCCCCCAAACTCCACCCAGGCTCCACATCTCAGAATGTCCATGCTAAGTCCATCGTGTCACTCTGTCTCCTCTTTGAGGTCCTGAGGGATAAAACTCTCCCAGGACTAAGCTCAAAGAAGCATTGTGCCTTTACTATGTGTTTTGCTTTTTTACCTTGTGTCTAGTGTCTCATCAGCAGTGATTGAGCAGTCCGTCCTCTTTGCTGTGCCCACTAGGGAGCTCAGAGTGGTCAGCCCATCTTGAGTGACCCTGCAGGGACTTAGGGCTTACACCTTACTTCCCACCCCTCAGCTTTCATCTTCCTGCCAACCAATTTTTTTCTTTACCCTAGTTTTTTAACTTGATCAATCTTGTTATAATTTATGTATTCTTGTCCCCTGCATCAAATCTCTTTTGTGAAATGAGGCAGTGTATAAATTAATAATAATCTAGTCCTTTTTCACACCAAAGGCCCCATTTATGAAGACTCCCTTCAAGGGTTTTGCATTTGGAAAGACTTATGTCTCCTGAACAATCAGCATGTATTAATTATCTGTATGTCGTCCTACTTTTTATTAATTAGACGTAACTGCCATTTAGAACTTCCAGTTGTCATGATCTGTAAGATAAACAACGAAACCATGCTGAGCTGATCATTTTTCAACTAAAAGCAAAGAAACATGACCTTTCTTTTGCCCTGGGCAGCCTTGTCGTGGGTCAATGTATGATTTCAATGAGGTTTTCAAGATCTTGGACTTAGCTCAATGGCGTTCAGGAGACTGAGGTTCAGGGGAGTGAGGTGGCATGTCCAGGTTCCGGGCAGGTTAGTTACAAACTAGACCCTGGTGGCCAACCCCTATCCTATCCACCATGTCACCCTGCCTCTGTCCCCCCCATTTTCAGGTACCCCATTGAATGGATGGTGTTGTTTGGGGACACCCAGAATTCCTGTGTTTGGGGTAGCAGAGAGAGCAAGACTGATACAGGACAAAGGGTGGCTGTGGCCTCAGCGCTTGGATTCCCTCTGTCTCCTAAACCTCAGCATGCAATGAATGGGACTGGAAGGGCGGAGTCAGCTCCTGGGAAGATGGTCACCCTGGGAAGGCTTGAAGCATGTGGTTCCCAGGCTGGACTGTTAGTGCACAGTGGCCTTAACTTGGGTTGGGGAGGAGAGAAGAGGGACAACAGCTAGCAGAAGCCCAGAATCCAGGAGAATCCAGCCGAGCAGGAAGGTGCTCCTGGCGGGTGCTGTAAGCTGTTGAGGACATTCTGCTACCATAGGAGAAAGAGCGAGGGCTCCCTCAGGGCCTGGGAGCTGAGATTCTCTCAGGGGTCCAGGAGCCTTCCTCCCCACGCTTCCCACAGGAGATCCCGCTGCGCTCCAACGTGTACGAGGTCTACGCCACGGACAAGGATGAGGGCCTCAACGGGGCAGTGCGCTACAGCTTCCTGAAGACGGCGGGCAACCGGGACTGGGAGTTCTTCACCATCGACCCAATCAGCGGCCTCATCCAGACTGCGCAGCGCCTGGACCGCGAGACGCAGGCGGTGTATAGCGTAAGGGCGGGGCCCGGTGCGAGGGGCGGGGCCTGGGGCGGGGCTTTCTTCTGGGCGCTTTCCTGCACCTCGCCTCCTGGAAAGTCTCTGGGGGACCTGGCCACCGGGAAGTCCCCAAGCCAACCCCCTCTCCCAGTCTTTTCCTCTGACTGCACTCTTCCGCTCCTAGCTCATCTTGGTGGCCAGCGACCTGGGCCAGCCGGTGCCATACGAGACCATGCAGCCGCTGCAGGTGGCCCTGGAGGACATTGATGACAACGAACCCCTCTTCGTGAGGCCTCCAGTGAGCTCGCCCACCTCCTGCGCTGGTCACACCTACACAGGGACTCACCTGCCTGCAAGCACACACGCGCACACACTTTCCTATATACACTGTGCCAGAATACACATTTGGCTACACACGGAAACATCTCTCTACATACACTTCATGCAAGAACAACTATTTATTGAGCAGCTGTGTTACACTATATTGAGCTATATTGAGCGATGAAAAAAAAAAAGGCAGACCAAAATGCCTGACTCATGGAGCTGATAGCCTTGTCTTTGCCTGCACACACACACACACACACATACACACACACACATACACACACACACACACACACGCAAAGCATGAAAATCAGCTCTGATTTTGTTTTGTTTTGTTTTGTTTTTGAGACAGAGTCTCGCTTCGTTGCCCAGGCTGGAGTGCAGTGGCATGATCTTGACTCACTGCAACCTCTGCTTCCTGGGTTCAAGTGATTCTTCTGCCTCGGCCTCCCAAGTAGCTGGGATTACAGGCACCCACCACCATGCCCAGCTAATTTTTGTATTTTTAGTAGAGATGGATTTTTGCCATGTTGGCCAGGCTGGTCTCGAACTCCTGACCTCAAGTTTTCCACCTGCCTCGGCTTCCCAAAATGCTGGGATAACAGACGTGAGCCACTACGCCCCGCCCAGCTCTGATATATTGATATGGGGCTGACATGAAATCTGACAGCAGGGCTAAGGGCCCTCCTGTGGACTCCAACTCTCTGACATGGTTGTTTTTTCTTCTTATGTGCACATGGGATGTGATGTTGCTTGGAGACTGTTGAGTGTGAGTGCATACACATGCATGTGCATATAAGAGTAACATGTGTGCTCCTCTCATTTAAGCACTCATTTGGGTTCTGGGCAACACTCCGTGAGGGCAGAGCTCAGGTCCCCAGGCCATGCTTTGCTCCCTTGAGGTTACAGTGGTTCTACTCACCGCATTAGGCCTGGGCAGTAAATTCCCTCAGCACATACATAGTCACTGCCCAGGGCCCTGAAACAGGGACTGGAAGCTTAGGCCTTCCCTTGGCACCCTGTGAAGACATCCCCCTCCCTCCGCAGAAAGGCAGCCCCCAGTACCAGCTGCTGACAGTGCCTGAGCACTCACCACGCGGCACCCTCGTGGGCAATGTGACGGGCGCAGTGGATGCAGATGAGGGCCCCAACGCGATCGTGTACTACTTCATCGCAGGTGGGGCCGGACAGAGCTAGTGCCCTGATTATCCTGGGGCTAGAGATGACCCACATATGCCCTGCCCCTGGCCCTGCCCCCTCACCCTGTGCCATGGTCCCACCCTCAGTCGGCAACGAAGAGAAGAACTTCCATCTGCAGCCCGACGGGCGTCTGCTGGTGCTGCGGGACCTGGACCGGGAGCGAGAAGCCATCTTCTCCTTCATAGTCAAGGCCTCCAGCAATCGCAGCTGGACACCTTCCCGTGGACCCTCCCCAACCCTCGACCTGGTTGCTGACCTCACACTGCAGGAGGTGCGCGTTGTGCTAGAGGACATCAACGACCAGCCGCCACGCTTTACCAAGGCTGAGTACACTGCAGGTGCAGGGACTGGAGCCTGGGCATGAGGTGTGGGGTGGCCCCTGCTCTGCAACTTACACTACCTGCCTGTTCCTGCAGGGGTGGCCACCGACGCCAAGGTGGGCTCAGAGTTGATCCAGGTTCTGGCCCTGGATGCAGACATTGGCAACAACAGCCTTGTCTTCTACAGCATTCTGGCCATCCACTACTTCCGGGCCCTTGCCAACGACTCTGAAGCTGTGGGCCAGGTCTTCACCATGGGTAGGGGCCTGGCAGCACATGAGTGGCCTCTAGCCACGACCTCTCAGTCACTGCATGGACTGTCATCTGGGGGGAGATGGGGTCTGGGGGAGCACGACAGAATATGGGTGACCCCCAGCCAGCCACACCAATCCTATTCATCCATCTATTCAGCAGTCCATTCTCCAGTGTATCCACCTGTCCACCTCTTCATCTACCCACCAGCCCTTTCTTTTCATTCTTTCTTCTTTTCAACTCATCTGTCCATTACTTATCCATCCATCCATGTATCCACACTTCTGTCTGTCCATCTATCCTTCCATCCATCTGTCCATCCCTCCTTTTATCCTTCCATCCATCTGTCCGTCTGTCCTTCCATCCATCTTTTCTTCCTTCCATCTGTCAATCCATCCTGCTTTCATTCATCTCTCCATCTACCCATCTTCCCATTCTCCTTCCCATAATATGTGCCTGTTTTTCCAGTTGTGCACCTCGCCCTCCCCTATGTCAGGCATTGTGTTAGGACTGGGGCGCCAGGATTCAAAGCACACACTTATACCTACGAATGTGCATGTTTGTTTGTTTGTATATTGACCTGTGTAGATGGCTGAGACTCTCTGGGTCAGGCTCTAGGAGATGCCCCTCTGGGTGTCCCATTACCTTATTCCCACTCCCAACCCCTTCCCCCTTCTTCTCCATCTAAAGACTCCTCCTCTGTATGCCTCATCTGTGGCCTGGCATTCAAGGCTCACTAGATCTTCCTCCTAATCCCTCTTTCTGTTCCACAGTCACCTGCTATCCTTAAAGGCCCTGTGCCCAGCCTAGCTAAGCTGCTTAGCATCCCCTCAGCCTGCTCTCTTCCATCCTTCCCTGGCCTTTGACCCCTCTGCCTTCATTGCCTGGAATGCCATTTTGGCCCCTTCTTTGCCTTCGGATGTCCATCCCCCACCCTTCAAGGTCTAGTTCATGTGCCACCTCATCCAGTTACATAAGCAGACACCATCCCTTTGGCCTCTGAGCTCTCACTGCTCTTATTTTATAAATCAAGGCACAGAGAGGCTCAGTAGTTTGCTTGAGGTCACACAGCTAGAAAGTGACAAATTTTGAGCCCAATCTCTTGTCTTTTAAGAGAAGACTATGCTGTACCACCTGATCATCTCTCTTCTATGGGTTTTGTTGTTGTTTTCTTTTCTTTCTTTTTTTCTTTTTTTGGCAATAGAGTCTCACTCTGTTTGTTGCCCAGGCTGGAGTGCAGTGGCGCGATCTCAGCTCACTGCAGGCTCTGCCTCCTGGGTTCAAGTGATTCTCCTGCCTCAGCCTAACAAGTAGCTGGGATTACATGCACACACCACCATGCCTGACTAGATTTTGTATTTTTAGTAGAGATGGGGTTTCATCATGTTGGCCAAGCTGGTCTCAAACTCCTGGCCTCAAGTGACCCGCCCACCTCAGCCTCCCACAGGCTTGAGCCACCACACCCAGGCTTGTTTGTGGAATTCTGAGGTACGTGTGTTCGAAAGAGAGAGGAGAGACAGACAGACACTAAGGGGGCTCAGAAGTGGTCCTTTGCACCCTAGCATGGGACAACAGAGTCACAAACTCGTCATCTGCCCTCCCCCGTGCTGATAACCTGCTGAGACCCGAGCCTCTGCCACTTCAGATGGGCATCGTTCCCACTTGCCTGTCACTTTTGCTCCCGGCTGCACCCTGTGGGCATTTGTGCTGCCTCCCCTAGATGTGCCCACCTACCCCAGGGCTCATGCCCCTTCCTGGGGATTCAGGGGCACTGAGTCTCTGAGCTGTGCCCCACCTTCGGGCTTCCTGCAGGGAGCGTGGATGGCATTCTGCGCACCTTCGACCTCTTCATGGCCTATAGCCCCGGCTACTTTGTGGTGGACATTGTGGCCCGAGACCTGGCAGGCCACAATGACACAGCCATCATCGGTATCTACATCCTGAGAGACGACCAGCGCGTCAAGATCGTCATTAACGAGATCCCCGACCGTGTGCGCGGCTTCGAGGAGGAGTTCATTCACCTGCTCTCCAACATCACTGGTGCCATTGTCAATACTGACGATGTACAGGTGCCTCATGGACCCACCTGGGGCCGGGGCAGTAGAGGGAGACGGGGAGGCCAGCCACAAGGAGAGACAGGGCATTGTGCAAAGGCCAGGATGTGAAAGGCAGTATAGGCCCCACTTAGTCATTTCCTAGCAGTGCAGCTTTGATAAAGTTCTCCCAGGTCTCTGGGCCTCAGTTTCCTCCTCCATAAAATGGGGTCAATAATAAATAGTACCTGGCTAAGTGTGGGTGAAGTGATTGGCCCATGCCTGGCCCTCAGCAAACATTCAGAGGGCTCTATTCACAGGGAAGGGCAGAAGGGGCTCCTAGAAGAGGCCTGCCCATCCCTGTGGCCCCCTGCTGTGGTAGCCACACCCTACAATACCCCTTCCCATCCAGTTCCATGTGGACAAGAAGGGCCGGGTGAACTTTGCGCAGACAGAGCTGCTCATCCACGTGGTGAACCGTGATACCAACCGCATCCTGGATGTGGACCGGTGAGTGGGGGCCTGTGTTTGGACTGTCGGCCTATCTGTCAGCATGCCTCCCTGCCCTGGAGTAGGGGAGAGGACCCACCAAAGGAGACACAGACCACACCATTGGGCCCACTGTGTGGAGCCACCTCCCAGAGAGGGCAGGGCTGGGAGACAGAGCAGAGTTTGGGGGTATGAGCAACTCTGTCCCTCTGAGCCTCCCTCTCCACATCTGTAACATGGGAGTATTCAGGCCGTGCACAGTGGCTTACACCTGTAATCCTAGCCCTTTGGGAGGCCAAGCCAGGTGGATCACCTGAGGTCAGGAGCTCAAGACCAGCCTGACCAACATGGGGAAACCCCATCTCTACTAAAAATACAAATATTAGCCAGCGTTGTGGCACACGCCTGTAATCCCAGCTACTCAAGAGGCTGAGGCAGGAAAATCACTTGAACCTGGGAGGTGGAGTTTGCAGTGAGCCAAGATCATGCCACTGCACTCCAGCCTGGGCAACAGAGCAAGACTCCAATCTCTAAATAAATAAATAAATAAATAAATAAATAAATAAATAAATAAATAAATAAAGGAGTATTCATCCACTGTGAAGATGGAACAGGATCCTACATGAAGATTTGAGGAACCTTGTAAAACACAAAGCTGTTCTGGCCGGTAGACCTCAATCTTGCAAGGCTTGGCGTTGATGAACTTTGGGGGCTTGAGGCAGGAGCAGAGCAGGCTGTCATGGGGGGAATGGCTGAGGAGGAGAGCTGAGACCCCTGCCCCTCACCCAGGGTGATCCAGATGATCGATGAGAACAAGGAGCAGCTGCGGAATCTTTTCCGGAACTACAACGTCCTGGACGTGCAGCCCGCCATCTCTGTCCGGCTGCCGGATGACATGTCTGCCCTGCAGGTACCCAGTGACCCCGCCCCACAGCCCTAGCCGCCCTCCCCACTGCCCAGGCTCACCCTGGTCCTGCTCCCGCAGATGGCGATCATTGTCCTGGCCATCCTCCTGTTCCTGGCTGCCATGCTCTTTGTCCTCATGAACTGGTACTACAGGACCGTGTGAGTGTCCCCCATCCCTGCCCTCAGGGGGCCAACCACTTGCTCCCGGATGGCCGTGAGGCAGGCAGGGCCTGAGACGTCAGCTTGGCCCCAGCCCGCCTCACCAGCCCCTCTCTGCTTCTCTCCAGACACAAGAGGAAACTCAAGGCCATTGTGGCTGGCTCAGCTGGTAAGTGAGGGCCGTGGTGGGGGCACAGGGGAGAAGGCAGCAGGCTGGGGGCCTGGAGTGTCCACCAGGGCCTCACAAAGCTGGCTGAGGCCCTTCAGTGGGCCCAGGACCATGCCCCACACCCCACCCTCCCTCACCCCGCAACACCACCCCTAACCCTGGCTATGCCCCTCCCCTCCATGCCCCAACCCTTCTCCCTGCAGGGAATCGCGGCTTCATCGATATCATGGACATGCCTAACACCAACAAGTACTCCTTTGATGGGTGAGTGGGGTAGTGGCCCTGCCCAGTCTCCTGCAGGGAGTCCTGCCAGGACCCAGCTGGGGAGAGCTGCAGTCTCCCAGCACTGGGGCTGCTGAAACCCAGGCTGTGGGCGCCCCCTGGTGGGTGGGCCACCCTCCCTCCGTCCTCAGAAACCGTGTGGCTGAGAGGGGCTCTCTACCCCAGTGGGCCTCAAGTTCCAGGGGGTGCAGACTTTGGGCAGTGGTTGCAGGGTGAAGCCTCTGCACCAAAGGCAATTCAGACTGACATGCAGTCCTGGTTCTAGCAGGATCCCAGGGTAGGCGCATGCACCACAGATGCCAGGGCCTCACACCCCTAGTCAGTGAAAGGCACTACATGGCCAGGGAAATGGGCAGGATGTGGGGCGAGGCTGGAAGGGCACCTGTGTAGTTGAGTCTTCCCTCCCTCCTCACTCTTTTCCCTCCCCAACTGCAGAGCCAACCCTGTGTGGCTGGATCCCTTCTGTCGGAACCTAGAACTGGCCACCCAGGCAGAGCATGAGGATGACCTACCGGAGAACCTGAGTGAGATCGCCGACCTGTGGAACAGCCCCACGCGCACTCACGTGAGCCAGAGGCGGTCAGGCATCACAAGGGGCAGGAGTGGAGGGGCTGGGTCTTTGAGACCTCTGGCCAAGGAGCTGGGTTCTTTAAGGGGTAGCCCCCTCCCTTGTGCATGTGTGTAGGGTCTGCCTTTTGCTCCAGCTAACGTCCCGTCTCCTCAGGGAACTTTTGGGCGTGAGCCAGCAGCTGTCAAGCCTGATGATGACCGATACCTGCGGGCTGCCATCCAGGAGTATGACAACATTGCCAAGCTGGGCCAGATCATTCGTGAGGGGCCTATCAAGGTGAGCCCTCCCCACAGGCTCCATACCCAGTCCCCTGGCTGCGGTTGGACCCCACTCCAGAGAACACAGGGCGGTGGAGACCTCCAGGCTCGGCTAGACCCACCCTCCACTGGGGCAAGAACACCAGGGCTGATGGGGGGCTGCTCCAGCCTGTAGTGGCCTTAAGGGCAGGGCTCAGGAATGAGTCCATGTATGTCTGGGCTGGCCACCGTTTCCAGGCTCTGCTGCTCATCCTCTGCCCTAGGATCACCAGGATCAGATTTCTGTGTACCTCTGACTCCCAGAGGGAGTGGGCGAGGGGTGGGGCAGGCAGGGAAGGGCCTTGGTGGGGGTTAACCCTTTCCCTCCCCCAGGGCTCGCTGCTGAAGGTGGTCCTGGAGGATTACCTGCGGCTCAAAAAGCTCTTTGCACAGCGGATGGTGCAAAAAGCCTCCTCCTGCCACTCCTCCATCTCTGAGGTAGCCAGCTGGGTGGCCGGGAGCTGTGTGCTGTGCCCCAGCCTGGGGATGCTCTCTCTTGCTGTCCTGCTGTCCTTCTCTATGTCCCTGGAGCTCTGCAGCCTGGACCAAAGTCAGACAGCAGGCTCTGCTTTCTGGGCTGTTGGGGGCTTTCACAGGAATGGGGTAGGCTCTAAGGCAGTCTTTCTCAGATTAGAGAAAGAACATACCTTTGGGGGTGATGTCACTTTAAGAAACTCGGCCGGGAGCAATGGCTCATGCCTATAATCCCAGCACTTTGGGAGGCTGAGGTGGGCGGATCATGAGGTCAGGAGTTCGAGACCAGCCTGGCTAACATGGTGAAACCCCATCTCTACTAAAAACACAAAAAATTAGCCAGGCATGGTGGTGGACACCTGTAATCCCGGCTACTCAGGAGGCTGAGGCAGGAGAATTGCTAGAACCCAGGATGCGGAGGTTGCAGTGAACCAAGACCATGCCACTGCATTCCGCTGGGTGACAGAGTGAGACTCTGTCTCAAAAAAAAGGAAAGAAAAGAAACTGGCCATCGGGGTCAAATAGGCCTGCATATGTTGGCCTGTAGTGATTATGTCAACACTTACAAAAGTCAGACTTTACCTAAAAATGAATTTCCAGCTGGGCCCACGTTCTCAACAGGAATAAGCTAGTCGAATAGCCTCATGCAGGACAAGAGTGCCAATTTCAAGTCTCCACCCCACCTATTTATCCTCTGCAGCTTGTCCTGTTGACATTTTCTGCCTGGACACAATTAGAGGTGATCTGCTTGAGGTCAATTTGGCAACAAACCCAGATACCACAGTTGCATCCCAGGATTTTTATAGAGCACGAAAGTTAATATATAAAATTAAAGATTCTCAGCTGGGCGCAGTGGCTCACACCTGTAATCCCAGCACTTTAGGAGGCCGAGGCGGGCAGATTACGAGGTCAGGAGATCGAGACCATTCTGGCTAACACAGTGAAACCTCATCTCTACTAAAGAATACAAAAAATTAGCCGGGCGTACTGGCGAGCGCCTATAGTCCCAGCTACTTGGGAGGCTGAGGCAGGAGAATTGCTTGAACCCAGGAGGCGGAGGTTGCAGTGAGCCGAGATTGCACCACTGCACTCCAGCCTTGGCGACAGAGCAAGACTCCGCCTCAAAAAAAAAAAAATTAAAGATTCTCATCCAGGTGTGGTGGCACACGCCCGTAGTCCAGCTACTCAAGAAACTGAAATGGGAGGATCACTTGAGCCCATGAGTTCGAGGCTGCAATGAGCTTTATGTTGCTGCATTAGCATGGGCAACAGAGAGAAACACTGTCTCTAAATAAATAAAGGCCAGGTGCGGTGGCTCACACCTGTAATCCCAGCACTTTGGGAGGCCGAGGCAGGTGGATCATCTGAGGTCAGGAGTTCCAGACCAGCCTGGCCAACATGGCGTGCCTGTAATCCCACCTATTCGGGAGGCCGTGGCAGGAGAATCACTTGAAGTCAGCAGGTGGAGGTTAGAGTGAGCCGAAATCATGCCTCTGCACTCCAGCCTAGGTGGCAGAGCGAGACTTCATCTCAACACACACACACGCAGATTTTCACAAGAAGCCGATCCTCCCGAGAACCACTCTGCAGCACCTTAAGCATTCATTGTTCCCCTTCCCACACAGTTTGAGAAACAGTCGGACAGGCCTGCTGAGGTAGGAGCCCAGGGTTCAGCCACATAGCCGGTAGGTCTCTGGGGCCATCCACCTGCTCACCCTTTTGGCATGGCCCTGAGCATATGGGGTCCCGGCCTCTTGCAGCTGATCCAGACTGAGCTGGACGAGGAGCCACGGGATCACAGCCCAGGCCAGGGTAGCCTGCGCTTCCGCCACAAGCCACCAGTGGAGCTCAAGGGGCCCGATGGGATCCATGTGGTACACGGCAGCACGGGCACGCTGCTGGCCACCGACCTCAACAGCCTGCCCGAGGATGACCAGAAGGGCCTGGGCCGCTCGCTGGAGACGCTGACCGCTGCTGAGGCCACTGCCTTCGAGCGCAACGCCCGCACAGAATCCGCCAAATCCACACCCCTGCACAAACTTCGCGATGTGATCATGGAGAGCCCCCTGGAGATCACAGAGCTGTGACTAGACAGGGAAGCCTCGTGGGTGTAAGCAGCACCTGTCCACTGCCCCCTCCCAGGGAGCAAGGGCAGGGACAGGGTCGGTCGGGAAGCTCCTCCCAAGGCCAGGCCTGGGGGACAACCTTGGCTTGGCCCTGGCGGCCTGCATCAGCTGCTCAGATCCCACTTTTGCCAGATGCTCATTCAGCATCTAACCTCTACCTTCTTAAGATCTGTTATTTTTATAAGAAAACCAAACAAAAATGCTAAGCGTCTAAGGACAAGGTAAGGAGGGTCACTGAGGCCCAGAAGTCTGGGGACCAGCTCGGCTCAGGCTGAGCTGAAAGAGGCCGAACAGGCCCTCCTCCCTCCCGGCTCCACCCTGCAAGCACTATCCCCTCCGGCTGAGCAGGCGCAAGGGAGGCCTGGCGCGGGCATCCCCTGCTGGCCAGACACCCGACTCCAGTCCAAGTCCTGCTGCATTTCCGCCACATTCCTGCTGGATGTCCAGGTGGAGGTGGCATCCCCACATGGACAAGGTCGATGTCAATGAACAAGCATTCTCTCCATTTCACTGGCTTCCCAAATGTGCCCAGCTTATAAAGAGAAGTGACTGATGTTCCCTTGGGTTTTGAATGTGGAGTGTTCATGTGTATTCCTTTTTTAAATTATTAAGTTATTCCCTCAATAGTTTGGTTTTGTTTAAGTGGTACTCACTACAAGTTTCTGGAATGGTTTGTTTAAAAAGCAAGGCAACTCTCAAGGAACTGGCAACGTGCTCTGACTTTGGCCTCTAGGGAGCAGGGACGGGGCGGATGAAGGGCAGAGCCGACCTTCAGGTGCGCCTGACCTACTGCTGACCCTGAGTCTTGGGGAGGACCAGGTGGGATATTTCCTTTATCCACTTTGCTTTCATTCTCTGGCCAAGAGGGGTCATGGGAGTGCTGGGCCCCAAAGGTGTCATGGGCTCAGAGCTCATCAGAGAGGAACACACTCTTCCAGCTGAAGAGTCACAGAAACACTTAAGCCCAGATTTGGCTAACAGAATTTTATTGTTAAATCACAGAAATTTTAGTGCAAAACAAAACTCACGAAGTCCATTTAATAGCAACTGCGTATCCTGCTGGCTTTGCTGTCTCCTGGCAACCAGAAGTGGACAGAAGCGTGGGTGCCCAAGTGAGCTGCAGACAGCATCCAACCCACACCCCAGCGTCCAACCCACACCCAGCAGACCCCTCAGCATGCTGCCCTCTAACAGGAGCCACAGGCCTAGAAGCTCGCCATCCACATTTATTTGAAAAGGAAGGTCAAAAGGAGCCTCTGTGAGACGGGGGAGGGGTGCAGGCTGCAGCAGCGCCTCAGCAGCCAGGGACACATAGACAATATGAGCAGACACAGCGCGGCCACCACTGTCCACACGCTCACACAAGCCAGGCCTGCGGGCCCTTTGGAGAGCTAGCAGGTTACATTCAGGCAGATGGCCCCCTTCACACCCAGACCCACAGAACCCCGAACAAGGCATCACCAGGAAAGACACGGGAAAGCCAAATCACAGTTGAACCAGGGACAGAGAACCCGTGGCCCCACTGAGGTCCCAAGCCACCAGCAGCTGCTTCCAAAATCCCTGTGCAATTACAGCGGGGATTAAATCATTTAAAAAGCCTGATTATTCCAGGCTTCTAATCTTTCATATAAAACTGCCTTTGTTTTGCTGCTTTGTACAGCTGAGAGGCCCAGGAAAGGGCAGGAGGCCACCTCAGAAGCCCAGGCCTACCAGTGCCCGAGCACATGTCAGGGCTCAGAACAAGGCCCCAACCAAGAGGGTTGATGGCCTCCAGTCAAGAAGCTGTGGCTCATGCCAGCAGAGCTCTCTCCTCCTCCAGCAGGCGCCATGCAAGGGCGGGCTAAAAGACCTCCGGTGCATCAACATCCATCTAGCAGAGAGAAAAGGGGCACGGAAGCAGCTATGTCCGCCAGGGGCTAGGGGCTCCCTTGCAGACAGCAATGCTACAATAAAGGACACAGAAATGGGGGAGGTGAGGGAGCCCTATTTTTGTAACAAAATCAAATAGATCTGTGCGTTCATTCTCCCAGACACACAAGTAGAAAAAAACGAATGCTGCAGTTTCTCCAAGCTGGTATTCCTCCTCCTAGTTCCACACATGGCGTTTGCAATGCTCGACAGCCTGGTAGGAGAGAGGAAGCTGAGTTGAGTCTTCAGATGACAAACTCCATTCCCCGCCCATCGGTGTATCAGATATCACCCCCAAAGGGGACCTGTTCTCTTGTCCTAGGTCAGTTAGATGGCACCAGATGCTGAAGACCCAGGACAGGATCTCACTTAAAAACAGGGAACACATGGCCATCAGAGTTTTGGGAACTTCTAAGACACGAGTCCAGAGCAGCAGATACCTGCAGTAGTCTGCAGATGAGTACCCATGCAGGCAGGGCTCAGGACCCTTCATCTGCCTACACCCGGCACGCAGCGTCCTGCTAGCAGCCTGCACGCTAATTCCCAGGCAGAACCTCCTCGCCTGAGTTAGGCTACACACCAGCTCAGGCCCTGAGAAGCGGGCCCACATTTCCCCAGGACAGCAGCAGAACCAGCCGTGGGGTGGGGCTGGTGGTGGAGATGAGCTGGAGCCTAGCTGGAGGAAAGAGCTGGACATGGCCAGAATGGGGGCCCCCTGCCCCTCCCTGCAGTGGTCCAAGATGACACAACCGCCACTGACATGGTCACAAGGAAGTCTGGTGAGGAAGGAAAAGTTGCGCAAAGCAACATTAAGTAACGGACCGGACCAAACATCCCCACCCAGGGAAGCAGCACAAGTCATCTAACTGGTGGCTGCCAGGCCAGGCCAGGGCCACAGTGCCCTAGGGCTGCTGTGTAGGGGCCAGCTCTCAGGGCCTTGAGTGAAGAGACTCAGGCCCAGCTTCAGCAAGGGCAAACATGTTCCAGGGGACAGGACCTGGGCAAAGATCTGGGCAGTGAATCCCACAGACCTTGTGCAATCCCTGGAGTGACCTTGTACAAGTCTGACACTGTCACAAGGGAAATGAAGACAAGAGCAATAAAGCAGAAGCAAACCCCCCCCCCCAAAAAAAAAATCCACCCCACCCTTCACTACAAGAGTAGAGTTCACCCTGTCTTTTCTGGGGGACCATGAGTAAGCCTAACCACCTCTCTGAGCCTCAGTTTTCTGACAACGTAAAAGCAGGGTGGAGAGTTGATCACTGGGTTCCCGTTAAAGCAGGATTCTCCCACAGGCTACCCCAGGGCAAGACAGGCTGGTGGCGCTGGCTGCTGGGCTACTCACATTGCACTGGGCTGCTGTCTCTGTGTTCTGGCACCAGTAGCTTGGGCCCCATACACACTTCTCAGTTCCCAACAAGGGCTTACGGGCTGACGGGCAGGCTCCAATTTTCTATATGGTGAGAAAAGGAAAAAAGAAGGGGAGAATGAGAGCTGCCCAATGTATCCCTTTCAAAACTAAGAAAACAGTTTCCAGAAGAAGCTAGAATCAGAGCTCCACCATGCTCTTTCAGAACATCAGGGTTGCTGAGGAAAGCGATGGGGCTTGAGGGACTGGCTCCCTACCTTCTTGGCTCTCCCACAGTGGAACCCAGAGACTCCACCCCATGGCCAAGTCTCAGAGCAACCCTCCCGGGTCTCTGCAGCCCCCCAGGTTACAGCTGCCCAAGAGGACCCACACCACCCAGTGAGGCTCACCAAGCACACGAAGGAAGGATCCATCACCTCCACCAGGATCTCGATCAGCACGGGCTCGTACTCTGCCACAAACTGATCACACTGTAAAGGAAAGCGGGGACACAGGTCCAGCCCTAGGGGTGTCCAAGCACAGTGGGGCACAAAAGGCCAGGCAGCCTGGATACATTCTTCCCTGAGAGCCCCTGGCATTCCCAGCCCACTGGGTCCTGGGCCTCCCTTCCCAGACACCCTATCTACATTTGGCCTCTCTACTTCAGGTTGCTTCCCCCAGTGGCTCCTCTTAAGCCAACAAATCACCTCCAAGTAAAACTTCACTGGACTCCATGCCCGGAGGCAGAAACAGCTGGTTTTCCATCAAAATGTACCCCAGCCTTGGCATACTTCATCAGGTTCTGTCATGCCGGCCTACCGCGGCCCAGGCCGAGGCATACCTGCTTCTGGTAAGGGTCGGGCAGGAAGCTGCAGCCTTTCTCAAGAGCAGCCAGGATCTCCTGCTTGGTGCTGTTTTTCTCCAGGTTACGATCCAAATAACCCACCAGCTTCTTGCACACTTCACAGAAGCCACCGTCCTTTGGCTGAGTCACATGAACTACACAAGAGGGCAGCGGGCTCAATGCTGGCAGGGCCCTCCCTGACCCAAGAGGGGCACCATCCTCTCCCGCACCACACCCAGGGCTCACCGGTCAGCGCAGGCAGCCGCGTGCCAGAGCAGAGGCGCAGCATGCTGCACACCAGCTCAGGGCTGACCTCCTGCAGCAGGATGGACAGGATTGAGCTGCCGTACGTGTCCACCACCTCCTGGCACTCTTCCGACAGGGACTTCGGCAGCTTCGAGCACATTTTGTCAAAAGCGCTGAGTATTTCTTTCTGAAACACAGGAGAGGATCGTGTGAGAAGACGGGAGGCTGGGCAAGGGTTGGAGAGATTCTGAAAATACTAACATGACCAGGAAATGAGTCAATGGTGGGTGCCGTTTCCATCCCCAGAAAACTACCAAACCACAAAGCAAGGCAACGGTGTCTACCTCCCCTGATGCCCGCCAGCCCAGAGGTCCCACTGGTGAGGACTGCCTTCCACAAGATGGGGACATGGCTGTACACATGCCAAGGCTGGGCCAAGCCCTCCCTCCTATGGGACTTTCCCACTGGGACATTCAGGCTCGGGAGGCAGAAGAGGGCCTCTGTCTGCCCGGAGGACAGCATACCTCAGTCTTATTGTTGTCAATCAGCTTGGTCACCTCCTTCACCAGGAATTCACACACCTCACAGTAAACATCAGACTTTGCTGGGACCTCGTGCTTCTGTGGGAAGAGTAGAAGGAGAGTACTTTAATGCTGGGACTCACAGCCCTTGGTCTTGCTCCCCTAAAGGAAAGGGGATGCAGAGACCAGGGTGGGTTAGCACATCAAGGGCCACTGCCTACTGAATTCCAAATGATGTGTGGCTTCTAATATCCAAGTTAATTCCCTATTTTTATATGGTGGGAGACCCACCTGCCTCCTTCCCTAATCTTCTACCAACACCACCTCTCCCTAACCCCACCAAAACAAAACCCAGGAATTCACAGTTCAGGAGCTAGAAAGTCCCTTGTCCACCCCAAAGAGCTGTCCTGATGATGTTTCAGTTACAATCATTTCATCACTCAGGGTTCATTTTGAGGAGGATGAAGGACCAAAAGCAAAGGGAGGGGCTCGCTATCGGTCCACTATCTAGAAGGCAGCATGGTGAACACATTTCAGGTCTGCTCGTGTGTCTGCCATGTCTCATTAGCACTTGAGAATGCTCTTCTAGAACCCACCTTTAAAAAGGCAATACTGTCACAGAAGATGTTCTGTGGCAGTGGAAATGTTGTCTATCCCTGCTGTCCACTATAGGCTCCAGCTACCTGTGCACTGAGCACCTGCAATGTGGCTGGTGGAGCCAAGGGGCTGAATTTTTAATTTTGCTCCATGGTATTTCATTGAAATTTAAGTAGTCACATGTGGTTGGAACGCGAGCTATAATTCTTCACTTTCTCTGGCCGCACTTTGGTCAGCGGGCTGGCGCCGAGGAGCACCCCGTGGAGAAGAAGGCAGGAAGCAGGGCTTCCTGGATTCCAGCTGACACTTTGGCCTGGCCCCTGGGCCACACACTCTGCACATGCAGAGAGAAGACGGCAGAGAGAGACAAACAGCTGGCAGCCAAGTGCTGTGGGATGTTCTAGAACAAGAAGCGTGTACATGTGCCATGTGTTAAGGCATCACACAGCCCGGGTCTTGAAGAACAAGGATGTAAGCCCCACAGGCACAATGACATCATCTGCTCAGCACAGCCCCTAACACACTGCCTGGCCCATAATAAATGCCAAATACAAATGTATTATGGGAGGAAGTAGTCTGACCTTCACCAAGTGAGGTGTTCTAGTTAAACAAAACAGACACCCACACGGATTTAGCATACAGGCTGCAGGCCCAGTGAGGCTTCCGCATACTCTGAGGGGTGTGCTGGGAACATCCAGTCTGTCAGGGCCACAGGATGGGGAAGGACCCAGACAGTGCATGTGAGAAGGTGAGGCTGGAGCCAGGCACCGCAAAGTCACCTTTGAATGGCATGCTGAAAATACGCAGGCTAATGATCCCACGATCATTAGGGTTTACTACCAAGGCAATAAAATGTTTTCAAAAGAACTCAGGGGCGGGGGCTGCACTAGTATAGGGGATAGCATAAACCAGTGATCACAAACTCAAAGACCTTCAGGAGCCAGGCAGGGAACCAAAAGAAACAAGTGACTTGCAGGATGCGATGTGACACAGCAGGGAGTGGTGTGGCACTGCACAGTCCTGGCCAGTACACACAGTGACACCAGGTACCTTAATGGGCTCCACCAGTTCCAGGGCAGGGATGACATTCTTGGAGGCCACTTTGGCGGGGACCAGAGTCTGCATGGGCATCTCTTTCACCTCATCACAGAACCCAACCAGCGCACAGATCTCCTTGGGTTGCTGAAGAGAGCACAGAACAACCAGTCAGTGGCAAGCCTGCGCCCACCGCCCCTTAGTCCCAGTCCAGCCAGGGGACAGGGAGCTTGACAGCACCCTGGGCCCAGGTTGAGGCTGCCTCCCTCTCCCCCTCCCGCAAGGGGGCAGATTCCAGATTCCATGTTAAAGGGCTTGTGTCTGAAGCAGTGCATATGTGCCAGTTACATCTCAGGGAGGAGACCACACAAAGCTCCTAAGGGACATCGAACACAGCCTCCATCCAGGGCCACCACGAGGAAGGGAGACTCCCCAGCACTTTCCACATCTCCAAGGACACCCAGTCTGCTCTAGAATGTGTCTTTTCAGGTCACTCTAGGTAGGAACTAAGCTATGCTTTTTTCTAGAGGGGGAACTACCATGCCCGTAAACTAACAGAAAGCCAAATGTATTAGAAATAAAACCACACCGGATCTTTCAGCGGCAGGACCATTTAAAATGATGCATTAAGGGGAAATGCTGGCTTTTTTAAAAACCACATTCTATGTTCACAACTGCACACAGTGCACATGAAAACCCAACCCCCCAAATGGATGAATCATTTTAAACCACAAAGTCTCCAGATTGCTCCCCTTTCACCATTTAGACACCAAACACAGAGCACTGCACAGTCTAGAATCCTGACCATGACGCTCTGACGGCCAAGAGCGAGACAAGTGTATACACTCTGTATACCGTGGAAATAAATGCAACCAGCAACTAGCTCTGAGCCTGAGTGCATTTGCCTCCCAGCACCAAACCCTAAAGCAGCAGGAACAAAGGTGCTAAAAACGGGACCTGTTAAGAGAAAAGAGCTAGACCATGACCATGGCTCATCTTGTTTTAATATCAAGAAGGCTCGAGAATTAATAAGACTGGGGGAGTCTGGAAAGCAAATCCCAAATACCCTGTCTTTGGCACACCTTAAGAATGAAAAATAAATAAATAATAAGAACGCAGAAGATACAGCAAGCTTTTTAGAAAAAAGTAGATGCCAATATTCAGGAGGTATAGGGCTGCTTCGGCCTCCATCAGCTTTGTTCCAACTCTCTGAGGAGGCCTAGGTAAAAATTCAAGCATTTCAACCAAAGTCTTCTCCCATTAGACTTCAAAATACCTTCAAAAAAAGCTCCAATGCTAATCCCAGTGGATGGATGCCAATGCTCAGAGGTGGCAGTGTTCAGGATGGCCCCAAAGGACACTGACTCAGAGCAAGTATGGACTGGGCACTTGGTTCCTGTAGCATGCCATCTGATGTGGCTCTAGATCCCAAAGGACCCTGTTACCCAGAGGGGCAGAAGCCACAATCAAGAGATTGTTTCCAATTCTCTGGATCCAACAGCCAGGAACAGTCTGCTGGCTGTCTGCAAATGTTTGCTCATGCAGCTGAAGCATTTCTGTGGTTATGAAAGACAGCACTAAAGACATGCAATGCCTACCTGCATTGTGACAGACACAAGGTGCCCTAGGGAAGCCAGACCTACACTGGACTTCCTAACCGGCCTATGTTGAAGGAGGCTGAGGCACCTCCTGGGCCACCCATGGTTCCCCATCGTCACACTGGTGGCCTGCATGTACATATGCTGTATATGGATCATGACCAGAGCACAAGGCTCTGTTGACTTCATTTTTCTGGCCCCCTGAAGGGGAGATGAGATTCCCCAACACCTCAAGGGCTGAATTACAGGGGAGAAATGCAGAAGCCCTCCCCAGCCTATTAACAGACAGGTACCCTGCCTCTCATAGCCATTCCTTGTATCTGTCAGAGCTAATCACGCCATACCCCCCCACCCAAAAAAAAGCGAAGTAACTAGAGGAAGCAGCAGACCACTACTACAAGCAGATTCCCCGACACATACCTGATCCTGCTGTTGAACAAAAAAACAGGAAATCGGAGGTGAAAATAAGAGAAAGGAAAGGACACAACAGTTAAGAAAAATTAAAACAACAATCAAGCAGTTAACCAGGTGTAAGGATGTCCCAAGAAGTTCAGGGGAAATGCTCCTGCGGTCAGATCTTAGCAACCTACCGTGTTCCTGCTATCTTGTAGACAAGGGGGCCCTGAAAGCTTTCCTGGCCCTGCAGGGATAGACCATTTGGGGGCTGTCCTGCTCATGTGTGCACCATCTCCAGGTCTTAACACACTAAATCACACTCAAAACACTGTGCAGCAAGAGCCCCAGAAAATGCCACTTGATAAAGGGTCTCCATCCTCAGGAACCCACGCCAGCCCCAGGCCTGCAAGGCTTTCCCACAGGTTAGTGACCAGCAGCACCACCGAAGAAGACACAGGGCTGCCCCAGGAAGGGGGGTGTGTTATAAACACCCTGAGGGGTCAGGGATCCTAGGGCGATCTACCGCAGGTGGCCGAATGCCAGCTGGAAGGCCAATTTAACAACGTATGCAAAGCCTCATGCTTCCATTCAGCAGTTTCATAATAAAGGCAGGGATATGCATATAGGTATGCGTTTGGCTATCAGGAGATTCATCTTCCCAAAGGCAAACCTGAAAATCTAGACACATCCAGCCACCGGGGACCGGTTATGTAAATTCTCTATGTACACAGGTGATTATTATGCAAGCACTTAATCATCTGTACAAGAATATTCAATGGCCAGAAGTATTCAATGGACAGAAAAGTATTGTCCACATTTCTACACAGTGTAAGTTTTATAATGAGAAAAGTATTTTAAGTTAACTATAAGGAAGTACTTCATGAGGTTAAGTCCGGTCAATGCTTACCTTTACCTACTTCAGGTGCATGTCTTTGTAAGCTGCCTTTAACTGTTTTTAGAACATGGTAGGGTGGGAGTAATAATCCCAAATAAACTACTCCTCCTCCTTGGCTTGCTTGAGTGGTTAGAGCAGGTCAGAGAGTCAATCTTTCAGGCTACTTGGCCACAAGCTCTAGCTGCAACTACTCAACTGTGCTGCTGTAGCACAAAACAGGCATCACTGTGTTCCAAAAAAAATACCCTTTATGTACAAAACATGACAGGCCAGTTTGCTGACCCCTGGATCAGAGAACAAACTCAAACGATGGTATGTCAATCTAAAGTAGTCAGAAAGTCAGCATGACAGACAGGGAAAAAGTGTCCCCACCCCTTCAACCCCACCAATCAGATGTAAGGAGGCAGTGCCTGTTCCCAATGTGAGCAGGCCACCCTGCTCTGCGTGGACTAGCGAGCTCATTTCCGGAATGGGTGTTCTTGATTCTAATGAAGGAACACCCACTACCACCTGAATGCCTCCAAAGCCAGCTCGGCAGTTACCAGCTCAAGCAGCAGCTTCAGCAGACACTGCTGCCATGCACGGGACACTCTGGGAGGCAGTATTCCCCCCACTCAGGCTGCAACACAGCCATTCTCATGCCTGGCTTAGTTAGAGAGCACTTGACTTCTATAGATCCCATGGCTAAAGCCAGACCTAGAAACCTGATGGCCGGCCTGAATGGGCAGAGGCAAACAAACTGCCAGGAAGCCACCAGGGCAGTCCTGGGGATCAAGATGCTTCAGCCTCTCCCGTGACAGGGGAGGTACTGAGATTGCAAGTGGAGAGTCTCCTAGCCAGAGGGTTCGATTTAGCCCAATTCAATACTCTAAGGTAAAAAAGGGAAACTAAACCATGTAATTTTCAAAACTGCTAGAAATAACGAAACCTGAAAAACAAAGAAAAATGCTAACAAGGGGCCTCCGTGCCACCTACCATGTGCATCATCATCTGGATAGCAATTTCCGAATACTGGCTGATATAGTTCTTGCACTGGGGAGAGAGAAACAGATTCCTTAACAAATCACTGCAACAGTGCACCAAAAACCAACCAACTTTTCCCCCAGCATTTCCAACAGTGTCAACTGGTGACTATCAAGCAACTTTCTAAAGTAGAATTTTATAAATGTCTGCTCTAGTCAGTTTTCATAAGATGAAAATAACCATTTGGTTATTCTATCATTCATAGGAAATGTGTGCAAAAGATGTTTTGAAAATGTTTTGTAAGGGACCTTAAAGATTCCATCCTCCTGTCTCCTTTATCTTACAACCTCACTTGCCCCAGGATCATACAGCAACTATTCAGTGGCAATCTGGAGAGAAGGCAGCTAGGAGATACACTGTTAAGGAACTGGAGCTTACTTTTCAAAGCCATTTACAAAATCTCAGATGGCATTATAAGGCTTAAATCCAGTAAAGTCAAGTTATGATGATTTTTAACTGCCTATCTTCAGACAATCTAGATACTTCCAGTAGACTCCACAGACTTGCTCCTTGTATTTGGGGAGCTTCTACAGAGACAGGACCAAAGGTAACATCATATAGCCTCTCAGAGAGGGTTCAATTGGGAAACTGTTTAAACGGTGTTAGGCAAAGACACTTAAAATGAGGCTATAGGATTCCGAGACTTTCAACATCAGTGAGTGTTCACCTGATTGACATTCCTAACGGAAAGTCAGAGAGAAACCCTCAGCGGGACATGGTGGCTCACTCCTGTAATCCCAGCTACCTGGGAGGTTGAGGAGAGGATTGCTTGAGCCCAGGAGGTAAAGGCTGCAGTGAGCTATGATTGTGCCACTGCACTCCAGCCTGGGTGACAGAGCTAAACCCTGTCTCAAGAAAAAAAAAATGGAGATGGCCTCATCTCCTAGAGCCAGCCACTCCACCCAAAAAGCCTCTCTAGACCCCAAAGGACAGAGAGATTACAACCAGCTTCTCAGCTGCCGGTCTAGCAGATTTCTTCAGTTGTCAGGTACTAAAACTGGCATTTTGGTTTTACACATCCACCTGTGATTAATAATCTTGGAATAGGGTCCCAGAATGAAACCATCTAAGTAAGGAGCCAACAAAATGAGTTTCTGAGCCCACAGGACTAAGAGAGGCTTCCAGGTGAACCATGGTCAGCAACCATGCTTGCTGCAGGAGCACAGTTAGAATTCTGAGTGTCACATACATTAGCCAAGCTCTCAAAAATACGGTAAAGACCGGGCACGGAGGCTCACGCCTGTAACCCCAGCACTTTGGGAAGCCAAGTGGACAGATCACTTGAGGTGAGAAGTTCGAGACCAGCCTGGCCAACACGGTGAAACCTCATCTCTACTAAAAATACAAAAATTAGCTGGGTGTGGTTG
>NC_045442.1:68077640-68127749 GCF_002776525.5 Piliocolobus tephrosceles
AAAAAAAAAAAAAAAAAAAAAAAAAAAACTTGGTCCTGTCTTGAGACAGTCCTGCCCCACTGGCCCTCTTCAGTTACTTAAACACCTCTTCTTTGTCAAGGCCTTTCCAAATTCCACGAAGCCAGCTCTGTGTTCTTTGCTAAAGACCCAGTTTGTGACACAGGGTCTGCATATAATACATACTTGATGAATGAAAGATGAGCATCTTTGTAGCTGAACACCCAAGTACATTCCCTGAATTATTCCTTAATTATAAGTTCACAGAAATAAATTCACAGAAGTGAAGTTTTGTGCTTGCTCAAAGGGGTCAAAGATTGGACATCATCTATCCAACTCACATCTCTGAAGTTATGCCGGTTTACATTCCTTCAGCAGTCCGACCAGTCCCCAGCAGCCGCACCCTTGCTAACCCCAGGGCAAGTTACATAGAGTGGCCTGCTGTGCCAAAGGAGCTATTCGGGATGTGAAATGGTAGCAAAATGCGGTTGAGGAATTCCAGAGCTATGAACAGACTTTCCATTTTAATCAATCTACTCGGGGCCACTGCCTCTCCTGGGCCCCAGAAGCACCTTCAAGGAAAAGCCTATTCCCCATCACTTACCATTTCTCCTTTAATGATGTCCAGGATGACTGGGAGGTAGGAGTCCACTATTTCCTTGCACGAAGCAGACATGTTCGGTTTTGGAAGCCAGTCACAGGTCTTCTCCAAGTAAACAAGGATCTCCTCCTACGAGAGGACACCAGGGTCAGAATCAGGACAGGCTTTCCTCCCTGGAAATAAATGGGCTGAAGGCAAGAGGCCCTCAATAGCTCCCAGAAAAACCAAGCCTGGAAAGCAGCCAGCCCTCAGGGAAAAGGACTTGGCCATGTTACCATTACCTATGGCTCTATCAGGTCAATCAGGCAAAAACAGACGTGAACATTCAAAACGAAGATCCTCGGACCTGCAGTCTCGCAGGCACAGGGAATTCTAAGCAGAGATGGCCACACTGGACCTAGGTATTAGTGGCATGCAACATAACATCTCAATTAACTTTGGGCATTTAGTCCCGGGGTCAGCAAAGGAGGCCCTTCAGCTTATTTTTGTACAACCCAGAACTCAGAATGGTTTTTACGTTCTTTTTACATTTTAAAAAAGAGACTCCGTGACAGGGACAGTATATGGCTCGTATAGCCTATAATCTTTTCTCCTTGGTCCTTTGTGGAAGACATTTGCCCCCCTCAGGCCTACACCATTCCTCTCTAGACACTCAGAATCACAGCTCTCTTAGGAACCAGTGCACATGCCCGTGGCTCAGGCACCATCCCCACTCACAGCCGCTCACCTCGGTGGCATTGTCCTTCAGCATATCACCAGCTGCGGTGACAACGTCTTTGCATATGTCACAGGGAAGGGATTTCTAAGAGAAAGAATACGAGAAATTTGTATTTGTAGGACACAAATTCACACCCCACACTACTGGAACTCCCTATGGCCTTTTCCCTATTCTCTCTAACCAGGGATATGATCATGACCACGCTCCCGTCACATCCTGGTTCTCCACTCTGCATGAGCAGTGCTGGGGCACTGCAGGGAGGGAAGAGGTGTGACTCACTAGAACACACTGTGATTTATAGGACACAGAACCTTTGCTCATACCCACGCAGCACCCCATGTGGCACAGGTCAATTTCACATCAATGCTCACAACACCTCTAAGGAAACTGAGGCTCAGGTGAAATCACAGAGTCACATCAGTACATCAGGGAGGTGGGTGGGACAGAAAAACGAACACCTCACCCACTTCTCAAGGCACACCCACACTGAACCGTTCACCTGCGCTTCCTCTGGCTCCCAGGCATGTTAACGAGGTACCACCACACCAAAGCCAATCTTCTGATTGGCACTAAGGCCCCCACCTGGACTAGAGGCCATGGAAATTCTAGTTGGTTCCTGCAGCCGTTGGGAAAGAATGCCCAGGCTCCCTTCTTGATGTCAACCAACCTTTCACCCATGGAGAAGAAACATGTCTGGGTGAGACTGAGGAACACCTATGAATTTAGCTGCATTTAGAGAAACCGATTTGAACCTAGTCAAGCTAATACAGTGATCCTTTGGTATCTGAGGGAGTATCAGTTCCAGGACCTCTGTGGACACCCAAACCCCAGGATGCTCAAGTTCCACAGACAGCCCTCAACATCTGTGGAAACAGAGGGTCAAGGGTACCATGTATGGAACCATAACAAGAGAGGGCCAGGCCCGGTGTAGTGGCTCACGCCTGTAATCCCAACACTTTGTGAGGCCAAGGTGGGTAGATCACGAGGTCAGGAGTTCGAGACCAGCCTGACCAACATGGTGAAACCCTGTCTCTACTAAAAATACAAAAATTAGCCAGGCACGATGGCGTGCATCTGTAATGCCAGCTACTCTGGAGGCTGAGGCAGGAGAATTGCTTGAACCCAGGAGGTGGAGCTTGCAGTTAGCCAAGATCGCACCACTGCACTCCAGCCTGGGCAACAAAGTGAGACTCCGTCTCAAAAAAAAAAAAACAAAAAAAACCGAAGGCCGGGCCATGACAAGACCAGCCAATGAAGGAAGTTTTAAAGTCCTTACTGGACACATGTTAAACCTGGAAACAGGAACTAGTATTAAAAAACAAGATGGAAAGCAAATTAGAAATCAAATCTGAAAAGAGTTTCAGACCAGTCGTGGTAGCCCACGCCTGTAATCACAGCACTATGGGAGGCAAGAGGATGACCTTAGCGCAGGAGTTCAAGACCAGCCTGTGCAACATGGTAAAAACCTTATCTCTACAAAAAATACAAAAATTAGTTGGGCATGCTGGTGTACATCTGTGGTTCCAGTACTCAGGAGGCTGAGGTGGGAGGATTGCTTGAGCCTAGGAGGTTGAGGTTGCAGTGAGCCATGATTGTGCCACTGCACTCGACAGAGCCAGACCCTGTCTCCAAAAAAAAGGGCAAGTATGGCCACAGAAGGCAGTTTTCCAGTGAATAATTCACAAACTGCTTCTAAAATAATGGTGCTAAGTTTTCTTCTCTCACTGAAGGAGCACTAGTGGCCCCCCGAAGTCCACTCAGTCAAACATAGCCCATACCATATGATGGCCGGCACAGCCCCAAGTGAGCCCAGGGCAGCAGCTCTGCGTTCAGCAGGCACAGTCGGCAGAGCATCTCCTGAGAGGGCTTGGGACCGTGAGGAACGCACCCATGGCTTGTTGCCTTAGACCACGCCCCACATTAATATGCTATATTTAGCATCGGTTAGATGAAAAATCAGTGCTAGCTTCCTCAGTGTGGTTACAGCTGGAAATCAATTTTAAACTGCAACCACGCTCCAGGATCTCAATCAGCAGTTTGCCTGTTTGAGAGGAGTAAGGAGAGAACAAAATATGAAACAGGCAGAAAGTACCTGAAAAGCTCGGCATGTACTTTGTGGAGTGAGTGACCAAGGATAGAGCCGCGCCCATGTGCCCAGTGGTGGGAATGGGCACTGCCAACCCACTGGCCTCTTATCTAAGGTGAGAAGGGGGATCTGCACAGAGGCCCGGGAGGCAGTGTGGGGCACCTGGAGCTGCAGGCATGAAGACCTCATCCTGTCTGCCACAAGAGACCAGGCAGCCTCAGGGGAAGGAAACCTTAACCTCTGTGAGCCTCCATCTCCTCTGCTGTAAAATGGGTACATTCACCAATAGGTCCTGCCTCCCACACAGGGTCACAGTGAGAAGCAAACAAAACCAGGCAAGAGAAAGTGCTCTGTCCATATGGTGGTGAGTTACAGCTGCACTAAGGGGACCCCAGAGGAGTGCTGGGGCTGGGACTGGAGGCCAGCGGCACTCACCACTGTTGGCTTGTTCCAAACGGTCTGCAGGCAGTGCTTCACTGCCCCACAGTCAGATGCCGTCTTCACATTCTGGCACCACACTGCCGAGCCTCTGGTGCATTCTTTCAGTCCAAGGACTGGGCTGGCTAGAGCTAAAATGAAAACCAATGTAAGGAGGTGGCCCGTTTTGCAGCAAACCAGGTCAACCTGACTTATTTCCCCAGGGCTGAGGGCGAGCCCTGTCCTTGAGCTGGATGCCCCTACTCGGCCCCTGACCCAGCTGTATGGGCCACCAGCCACACAGATGCACCCCTGTCCCAGTCAAGAAGCTGGCTTGTCAGTCACAGGGCTGGAAGGAACTCATTTATCTGGTTCACTTTCATTGGCTCCAACTACCTTTAAACAGTATCAGGGAGTAGCAGAACTTTAAATCCTCATAACCTTAAAATGTTTCCATAAGTAGCAAAAGAAACCATAGGAGAAAAGACTGACAAATTCAAATACAGGGAAGATTAGTGACTTCTGTAGAATGAGTAACAGCAGTAGAATGAAGGGTTTTTTTTTAAAAGAAAAACAGGCTGGACACAGTGGCTCACGCCTATAATCCCAGCGCGTTGGGAGGCCAAGGTGGATCACGACGTCAGGAGATCAAGACCATCCTGGCTAACACGGTGAAACCCCGTCTCTACTAAAAATACAAAAAAACAATTAGCCAAGCGTGGTGGCGGGCACCTGTAGTCCCAGCTACTCAGGAGGCTGAGGCAGGAGAATGGCGTGAACCCGGGAGGCGCAGCTTGCAGACAGCCAAGACTGCGCCACTGTACTCCAGCCCAGGTGACAGAGCGAGACTCCATCTCAAAAAATAATAATAAATAAAATAAAAATAAAAAAAATTCATATCCTTATAACATAAAACAATTGCCAGCTGCAGCAGCTCACGCCTATAATCCCAGCACTTTGAGAGGCCAAGGTGGGGGATCACTGGAGTCCAGGAGTTCAAGACCAGCCTGGGCAACATGGCAAAACCTCATCTCTACAAAAAATTAGCCAGGTATGGTGGCACGCACCTGTGATCCCAACTACTCGAGAGGCTGAGGTGAGAGGATAGCTTAAGCCCAGGAGGCAGAGGCTGTAGTAAGCCAAGATCTCACCACTGCACTCCAGTTGTGAGCTACCATACCCAGCCCTAAAAACATTTTATCAACTGCCTTGAGAGTGCCTATGTTTCTTAAAACAGGTCCTTGATTTTAGAACCAAAAAATGGTGAAAAAAAATCCTCAGATTCACATCTCACTTCTAGGCCATCTATTCAGCTAGGAAACAAGATTACACCAGACTACACATAGAGGATGGTGGCGTGAGGGTCAAACTCCAACAGGCATCTCAGTAGGGTTGAACCAACTTTTACTGCAATAGATACTTGGCCCAAGTCTGTGATTCCCACAATCACCTGAGAAACATACTTAGAACCTCAGGAGTCTTGCTGTATGCTGCTTCCCTCTGTAAGCCAATTCTACGTATGTGTGTAACGCACATAGGAAACACGTGTTATATAGGTCAGCACCCGTTCTTCCTCCAGGAGAGGGAAAGGAATGAAGTGCTTTCTTTCATTACTACCTCCACAAGCTACTCACACAAAGACTGAGTCCCCCAAAGCTCGAGCCAGATCACCGGTACCCCCTTCAGACACAAGAAAATGAATTATTCATCTGCTGTCCAGGTTATAGCCTTCCCTGTCCCCGGAAGCAAAATCACAAACACGTCCAGTTTGCAATCTCAACCAAGCTGGCCACATTCCAGAGGCTGCTGGTTTGGACTCTAGTTTCCAGGGGAAAACGTGCCAGATGGGAATCAGTACCGAGCTCCTCAGATGGTTCACAAAAGCTTAGTTAGCCCACGGTGTAGCCAAGCATGGCTGGCGTCAGCCTCAGTTATAAATCTCAGGGGAGCGGTGGAGGGGAGGGAGAAATTGAGTCATGAGGGTAAGGGCTCTGAGGACTGTGCAGCCACAGAAACAGCTCAAATAGGAGCCCCAGACCTGATGACTCCCACCACACCCTAGCAGGCCCTGGGCCCCTAGGACTCTGAAAAGGACCCATGATGACACCATGATACACACTGCCTAGCCCTACCTCCAAATCAAGAGAGGGCCCGAGTGATGAACAGGTGGCTACCACCAAAATGAGTCTCTACGCAGAGGAAGGCAGAGTGATACACAGGGAAGCCAGAAGAGGATGGGCTCAGACCTCAGGAGACCAGAGCCAAGCGGAGGAGTCACCACCAAAAGCGGGGCAAGTGAACGGCACTCCCCATTCTTAAAAATGCCCATCCAGTGTAACATCCACCCAGCTACTTTCTCCAGCCTTCTCAGCAGGGAACCAGCTACAGCTGACCAAAATCTAGAGTGTTTCTGGAACACAACTCACTCCCACAGGCCCATAGGAGAATACTTTGTAGGTTGCCTACTTCCTCTAGGAATGTGAAACAATAAGTTTTCCATGATGACTTTGTTACTTGTTTTGGTCCGCCGACCTGGAATGAAAATAATCTCAGGCCGGGCGCGGTGGCTCAAGCCTGTAATCCCAGCACCTTGGGAGGCTGAGACGGGCAGATCACAAGGTCAGGAGATCGAGACCATCCTGGCTAACATGGTGAAACCCCGTCTCTACTAAAAAAAAAATACAAAAAACTAGCCGGGCATGGTGGCGGGCGCCTGTAGTCCCAGCTACTTGGGAGGCTGAGGCAGGAGAATGGCATAAACCCGGGAGGCGGAGCTTGCAGTAGGCTGAGATCCGGCTACTGCACTCCAGCCTGGGGGACAGAGCGAGACTCCGTCTCAAAAAAAAAAAACAAATCTCAGGCAGCCCCTTGTATCTGAAACTGGCCCAGCTAATACAAACTGTCACTTCCCAATCCATGACCTACTGAATGGCAGCAGACCTCTTCCTCAGACCTGGAGGGAAAAAGGTATGCATGGTGGAGAATTCGGTATGCCTATAAAGTCATCAAGTTCCAGCGTAGAACAGATTTCCGTGGACACAGGAAGTAACACGTAAATTCCAACTCCTAGAAACTTCCTTCTTAGCGAGACAGCCTCTTCTACCTCCAACCACAAGCCAAACATAAAGGTGCGTATTACAAAAACGGCCTGTGGTATGCAATGGATTTCATCTCCCAGGATGAGCGACATGATGACACATGTTCATAGAGACTGCGTGTCCTCAGGGCAGGCACTGCTGGGTGGTGCTGGGGAGCTCCCGGCTGCCGAGAGGTGCAAAGCCCATTCTCAGAGCCTATCTCCTAAGAGGGGATCAAACAGTGGGTCAGAACCTTTTGGGGACATGGATCCCTTTCCCAGAAACTTTATTACACATAAAATTCTCCTAGCACTTGAGGAACTTCTCAGGCCCCAGCTGTGGATTAATCACAAAGCTCTACAGGCAAGGGTGGTTCCTCTCCACACAAGCAGGTAAACAACCCAGATGGTCACCAGCTCCACCGACTGTGCAGAGCCCGAGGCCCTCATGCCAGAGACCAAATGAACAGTCACAACTTTCTTTACCCCCAAGAGCGGGAGGAACAGACATCTAAGTCACGGTGTGTGATCCCACACATCCGTGGGAATGGGAGCGGCAAGGCAATGCTAACGGAGTCTTCCTCAAAACGAAATTGGAATTGGCACCTGCAAAATGGTGACAGAAAGGGCTGGCTACGTGGAGAGGGGATGGGAAATTCAAGAACATTCCAACGGAGTCCAGTTATCTGTGGGGAAGGGAAGAAACTGTCCTGCCTTTTCAGGAGTGAAGCCAAGGAAGTAGTGGCAGCCAGGCTGCAAAGGCAGACAGGTCTCGGGTGCGTGGGGAATGGTCTCACCTGCCACACACACCCCAAGGTGAGGGCTCAACCCCGTGGGCGATGCTGCAGGAAGCTCCAGGGATTTCTGGGTGGGACAGGACAGGTACGCTCATGTGTGGGTCTCAACCACCCAGGCACGAGGTGGCAGAAGTGAAGAGGAGGCAGGAGATACCAACACCAGGCGCCTAACTGGAAGGCGAATTCAAAAATGTGCACATGAGAAATGGAGGCAGCAAGAGCCGAGAGAGGCTAACACAGACTCCAAGAGAGTCTGTGTTAATAGCACCAGCTGGGTTCCATGAGAAGTCGGGAGGCTCAAAGGGAAAGCAGAACAGCAAGGGTCAACAGCACCAGGAGAGACATGCCCATGAGCACCGTGAGCTGCTCAGCAGAGGCCAGGGAGGGGAGGGCCGGGCCCCACCCAGAGAGTCCCCTGGAGGACTGGGGATGAGTGACCGGAGAAGGAATGTTTCAGAGACATGCACGGTCATCTCCAAGTAGGGGAAGAATCCCTTGCACCTTCCACCCGGGTGTGGAGCTGGTATGAGTGGCTCCAGCCCACAGACCTCTGAACAGTGGGCGGAGAACTGCAGCTCCAGGTAAAGAATGCATTTAACATCCACCCAGGGGCATAAAAAGAGAAGGGATTAGCCGGGCTTGGTGGTGCACACCTCCACAGTCCCAGTTACTGGGGAGGCTAAGGTGGGAGGATCACTTATGCCCGGGGACGGAGGTTGCACTCTAGGGCCCCAGCATCACTGCACTCCAGCCTGGGCAATAAAGCCACAACCTGTCTCAGAAAAAAAAGAGAGAATGAGTGGCATCATCAGGTGATGACCTCACCAACAATGGAAGCAACCAAACAGAAACAACACATAACCTATGAGCAATGCTACGTAAGAGGGATCCTTTCAGTGCTGGGCTGAACTAAAAGAGCTCCGAGTCTTCATTCCAACAAGGCAGATGACATTTCAGCATTTATAACTAATAAATAAAAACTACTCAAAACTGCTTTCTGGTGAGTTATTTCTCAAAAAATGTTGCCAGCAAAGCCTTTCATCTCTATTATCCTCCCACACCCTACCCCCAAATACCAATTTCCTTCTCTGAGGCAGTATGCTGAACTCCAAGAAAGTTCTTAGAATGTTTGACCTCCTGGAGATTTCTAATTAAACATGTCATAAAGACATGAACAGCATTCGGAGCAAATCGAGCGCTTCACGTCTTAGTTCAAGGGCCTGGCAAGAGAGCTGGGAACAATGGGCCCTTTTTATTTTTATTTTTATTTTTTGAGACAGAGTCTTGCTCTTGTCACCCAGGCTGGAGTGCAGTGGCACAATCTCAGCTTACTGCAGCCTCTGCCTCCTGGGTTCAAGTGATTCTCCTGCCTCAGCCTCTCGAGTAGCTGGGATTATAGGCGCCCACCACCACACCCAGCTAATTTTTGTATTTTTAGTAGATACGGGGTTTTGCCACTTTGGCCAGGCTGGTCTCAAACTCCTGACCTTGTGATACGCCCACCTCGGCCTCCCAAAGTGCCGGGATTACAAGTATGAGCCACCATGCTCGGCCCCACAACAGGACTTTTTTAAAGACATAGATTTCAGGGCCATGTGTGGTGGCTCACGCCTGTAATCCCAGCACTTTGGGAAGCTAAGGTGGGAGAATCACTTTGAGCTCAAGAATCAAGACCAGCCTGGTAACATGGCAAAACCCCATCTCTACAAAAAATACAAAAATAGCCAGGCATGGTGGCAGGTGCCTGTAATCCCAGCTACTCGGGAGGCTGAGGCAGGAGAATCACTTGAACCCGGGAGGCAGAGGTTGCAGTGAGATGAGATCGTGCCACTGCACTCCTGCTGGGCGACAGAGCGAGGCTCCATCAAAAAAAAAAAAAAAAAGAAATAAGTCATTATTATTCTATGTCTCTGTTGTTTACAGTCAAACCTCAGCCCAACTAATATACACATTTAATCAACGACCTCGCTTACAAGAAAGGTCTCCCAACAACGAGTGTTTCCGGGGGTATTCCAGTGAGGATACTGAAAAGCCCAGTACACAACATAACCAAAGATTTTCTGAAGCAATCTCAGAATGACAGGATAACCCTTCCTAGAAGGTTACAATCAGTCTCATTATTTTAGCCATACAACATATGCTTTGCCTTTTAAATATTTTAGTAACATGCTAAAATACAATTTGAGTCTAGCTACCAAAAAAAAAGTAACAGAAAATGCATGCAGCCTCCCAGTGCTGACAATCAGAGCCTACATTCCACAGGGCAGCAGATCTGCTGCCTGGGTAAGGCGGCACCATGGCAACAGGCAGGTTGCTAGGAAACCAAGAGAGGATAACCCCAGGAGGGGCAGCTTCTACCGCAGGTCCCCCGCATTCAGGCATTTCTCAGAGGAATTCATGTATTTCCATCCCCTAGAAGCAGGAGATAACGCAATGCACTCAACACTAACTACTCAAACAGCTAGTGCCACAAATATCCTCTATGGCAAAAAGCACTCGTCTCTTCTTCATAGATAATCCTGTCTTTGGAAAACAGTCTGCAGAGCAGAGTAACACAGCTCACTGAATCATTCAGAATAGTATACACTCAGAGGTAGTCTCCCTTGATTTGGAGGAAGTAAGGTCCAAGAGTCCTCTAATCACATAAGAAATCAGTGGCAATAAAGCTCTTAAGCTCGCTAGGCTGACATCCCATCACCTCTGGCCTCAAAGTGTTAAGACAAAGGTCCTTTCTTCCCTGCTTCTCCTCTGCTGCTACAGCCTGGCTTCTTAATTTTCCTCCCAAGCCAGATCATTCCAGGGCAGGACATTATCTACACAGAGAAAGTGATAAAGTCCTCAGGGAAATTACCTTGTGCAATAATGACTGAGGCTGGGGACAAGAATACAATCTACTCAGACTGTATAAGAGTGACAGAATGGAGGCTTAACTAATTTGGGGACAATTCCTAACTAGTTCATTCAAGGGCACTGTAGTCCAATAAAAACTCCTAACAAAGCTTTTCTTCCAAAGTATTAACATATCAGGTGATGATCAAAGAAGAACTTAGATCACCTTAGATAAGATTACACGGCAATCCATGACTGAAAAACGAGCCTGTTGGCAGGACTACCCAGATTCCAGCCAAGTGAGCAAGCGGAGGCAGGGGTCAGAGGGGGGTTCTGCATGGCTCCCCATCCTCGAGAAAGTTCCGCTGCAGATCCAGCATGCTGCATGGCAGTCGGTGCAGGCACCCACACAAACTGGTGCTGGCTCCCACTCTGAGCCTTGCTAACCAGCTGCATGGTCTCTGCACATTTGCAGAAGATAATCATATGCTAAAAAAGGTTTCATGCCAATCTCATTAAAGAAATTCAGTATTCTGAACTTGTCTCATATACAGTTTACTAACTAAAAAGTTCCAGATATATGTGAGTCTACTATAAATGCCACTTTTGGCTTACTTCAGTTAATACTTTATAGGAATACTGCCTTCATTTGAAATCTAAAATGTTCAGACCACAGTATGGGTCACGGCAGGGTATCAGACTGGCCCAGAATTCCGATTTAGTTGCTTTCACCACAGAGGGTTGTTATGAGAATTAAATGAACTAATGTTCAATAAAAAGCAGGATGGGCCGGGCGCGGTGGCTCACGCCTGTAATCCCAGCACTTTGGGAGGCTGAGGCGGGCAGATCACGAGGTCAGGAGATCGAGACCATCCTGGCTAACACAGTGAAACCCCATCTCTACTAAAAATACAAAAAATTAGCCGGGCGTGGTGGTGCGCGCCTGTAGTCCCAGCTACTTGGAGGCTGAGTCAGGAGGATGGCATGAACCCGGGAGGCGGAGCTTGCAGTGAGCTGAGATCGCACCAGCCTGGGCGACAAAGCGAGACTCCGTCTCAAAAAAAAAAAAAAGCAGAATGGGCCAGGCGCAGTGGCTCACATCTGTAATCCCAGCACTGTGGGAGGCAGAGGCGGGCAGATCACCTGAGCTCGGGAGTTCGAGACCAGCCTGCCCAACATGATGAAACCCCATCTCTACTAAAAATACAAAAAATGGCTGGGTGCGGTGGCTCACGCCTGTAACTCCAGCACTTTGGGAGGCCAAGGCGAGTAGATTACTTGAGGTCAGGAGCTCGAGACCAGCCTGGTCAACATAGTGAAACCTGGTCTCTACTATATATATATATATATATAAATAAAATAGCCAGGCATGGTGGCGCACACCTGTGGTCCCAGCTACTCAAGAGGCTGAGGCAGGAGAATCACTTGAACCCGTGAGGCAGAGAATGCAGTGAGCCGAGATCATGCCACTGCACTCTGGCCTAGGTGACAGTGTGAGACTCCGTCTTAAAAAAAAAAAAAAAAAAAGCAGAATGTCTCCTTATGGGTTAGCTATTAAATATCTGTAGGTTCTGCAAATCAGCTAAACCAGTGGTTCTCAAAGTGTGGTCCAAAACCCTAAGGGTCCCAGGGACTCTTTCAGGGGGTCTGTGAGGGAAAAATCCTCATAATAAAAACAAGACATCAGTTGCCATTTTGCTCACTCACAAATGTCCAGTCAAGTTTCTGCGGAGGCATGTGACATGACATTGCAACAGACTGAATGCCCAAGCAGCTAAGAATCCAGCCAGGTGTTAAAAGGATTGCAAAAATGTAAAACAGGCTGCTCACTAAATATCTGTGTTTTGGAAAATATTTTTTCATTAAAAATATAATACATACAATAAATATATATACGTTAACATGTAATAGGTTTATCAATATTTCAAAGCATTACTTTTTAAACACTGACAAAAAGCACTCGTGTCTTCTTCATAGATAATCCTGTCTTTGGAAAACAGTCTGCAGAGTTAAACTGACAGAGTTAAACTGACAGTTTAACTTATAAGATGTTAAATATTGATAGATATAGCCCACATAAGCAAAAGCTCTTTGGGGTCCTCAATAACTAAGGAGTATATAGGGATCCTGCAATCAAAAGTTTGAGAACCTCCAAGCTAAACATCAAGAGAACCAACTTCTGAAACCAAAAGTGGGAGGGATAATTTTCTCAACTATAGCTGCTTTCTTTTTCAGATTTACCTCAAATCAGAGCCACCGTTAACATCTAAATTATATTAGTCTCCCCTGTTCCTATCACCTACATAGAAGCCTCCCCAAAAGGTTTGGGAGGGGCGGGTCCCAAACTATCCTCAACTATTATAAAGGTCAACACTTCATTTGCGCTCAAAGTCACTCTTAATTTCCTAACTCCTAAAAACAATTTCTTAACATTAATTTCAGAAAAATAGAAGATAATATTCTATCTAATCATGATAAAGACTCAGCACTATGAAGTAATGAAGTTTCAAGCACACTAGCCTACACTTCCCCAGCTGAAGTCTACCTGGCTACACCTCACAGCACTCATCAATGCTGAGCACCTGTTACGTGCCCAAACTGCTCCACATGCTGCAGACACAGCAAGTGATCAAGACAACACACACATCACAACGCCAGGTAGCGGTGAGTGCTACAAATAAAGCAAGATGGGGTGGGGCAGCTATTTCAGACAGATCCGTGGGGAACTCTGATAAGGCAACATCAAGCAGGGACCTGAATGCATAGAGACAGGAAGCCCCATGGGTTACTCAGGGAGGAAGATGTTCCAGAGAGGTGGAATTCAACATGGAAAATCTATGAACACGAACAAGGAAGGAGCCAGGAGCCTGGACAGCAGGCCAGACAGAAGATGGGGAGGAACTGAGAGGTGGCCAATCACCAGGTGACAGGCGACCTTGCCAACACACTCTGAGTTTTATTCCTAGTGCTATAGGAAGCCACATGGCCCTCTGGTATCAATGCCTGAAGAACAGACTTATTCATACAGAACGGCATCCCATCACAGCTACTGAAAGAGTCGTAAGTAACGTGACAAATACTGGCCAAAAGAACTTTCTCTGCGTCTTCTTCAATCTTAGTCATGTTGTTTCCTCTCATGTAAATAATTTTTCAAAGGCAGTATCTGTCCAAATGTGGCCAGAATTTACAATTTTTACATTTACAAGTCTCATTAGAATTCACCTCGCATTTTATTAGATGTCGATGTCCATCAACAGGCATTAAATAGACACATCCATACAATGAAATACTTGGCTGGGAAGTGGGAAGAGATTAAGGAGACCTGACAGCCTGAGGGCAATGTGACATAGCCGGTTGGACCCAGGTACCAGAAAATGAGATTAGTGGGAAAACTGGTAAAAATCCAAATGAAGTTTGCAATCTAGATAGTGACAGTGTCCTGATATTAATTCCTTGCTTTTGGCAAACGTATCATGGTTATACAATATGTTGACAGTATGGGAAGCTAGGTGAAGGGTATACAGGAACTCAGTATACTACCTCTGTAACTTTTCTGTAAATCTAACATTATCTCAAATTTTAAAATTTAAGTACATCTATCTGTGTTAGCATGAAGTGACCTCTAGGATATACTGTTTAAGAAAACAAAAGGAGAAATGCAAATGAAACCACTAAGTCATTTTACTCCTATCAAATTAGCAAAATTTAAAGTTTTAACAATATCAAATGTTAACAAGGGCATGCAGTAACTAGAAATTGAATATGTTATGGAATGGCAACTGCCAAGATTATCTGAGAGCACTTCTACTATTGTTAGTTACTCCACAACAATTCTGCTCATAGACAAATACCCTAGAGAAATGTTTTTCACGTGCACAAGGAGACATGTACAAGAATTTTTACAGAAGCAGGCTGTAACAGAAAAACACTAGAAATTATCTAAATGTCTATCACTGGAATAGAAATGATATAGACCGGGCTCAGTGGCTCACACCTGTAATCCCAGCACTTTGGGGGGCTGAGATGGGCAGATCACCTGAGGTCAGGAGTTCGAGACCAGCCTGGCCAATGTGGTGAAACCCTGTGTGTACTAAAAATACAACCATTAGCCAGGCGTGGTGGCATGCACCCATAATCCCAGCTACTAGGGAGGATGAGACAGGAGAATCACTTGAACCCAAGAGGTGGGGGCTGCAGTGAGCCAAGATCACGCCACTGCACTCCAGCCTGGGTGACAGAGCAAGACTCCGTCTCAAAAAAAAAAAAAAAGAAATTCTATAATTTGAATACTATATTGTAGTGAAAATGAAATAGATCTACGCATTTTCTTTTTTGTGGAGGGCTTTCCAGTAAAAACCAGAAAGCCTTCAAGACAAATTCTAAAAGGCATAAAAGTAATCTACACATTTTCAACGTAGATAAACCTTCCTAGCAAAAAACTAACCCAACAATATAGAGTGGTCCCTCTTTAACCATAGCTTCCTTGTCTACCATTTCAGTTACCCACGGTCAAATGTGGTCTGAAAATGTATTCTGAGAGACAAAGACCACATTCAGATAATTTTTATTACAGATTGTTTTAATTGTTCTGCATTACTAGTTGTTGTTAATCCCTTACTGTGCCTAATTTATAAACTAAACTTTATCACAGGTATGTATGCATAAGAAAAAACATACTATATATAAATCAGGTTTGGTCCCATCCACAGCTTCTGGCATCCCCTGGGAGTCTTGGGACACATCCCCCAAGGATAAAGGGAAAGACTGTTGGATACAATATTTGCAAAATGTTTAAAATATCCAAAACAATACTCTATACACACTGCTGAAGCTTCCAGTCACATGTAGGGGAGGAAAAAGACCTAAGGGGGAAGAAAAACAAGTCCAGGAAGGTGGCTGTCTATGGCGGCAGCTGGGTTGTCAGCTTCCATTTCTTAACCTGGGTGTTGCATACACATGTATTCATGATAATCTTCCACAATTTAAGGAGCAACAGGCAAAACAGGCAGTAGAATATACTATTATGTGTGTCAAAAAGAAAAAAGGCAGAAGGAACTCACAAATAGGGTATACCTCTGCAGGCTCCTAAGGGAGCTGCTACCAGGCTGTCTGAGGAGGGCCTGGGGACAGCAGTGGCGGGGACAAACCTTGTACTCTACACTCCATTCTACTGACTGACCTGGCTTCCCACGTCCATCTATTATCCACTCTAAACAGCTCGCCTCCATTTATGAATGGGGAAACCGAACTAGGGGCTGGAACAGACTACCTCAGGTCCAGGGTTAGTGACAACAGGTCTAGACCCAAGCATTCAGGTTACCAGGAACCAGCTCTGATCTGCTGGGCTGCTCTGATGTCAAGATCACCTAGCAGCTAAACCTAGTTTGGCTACCTAGAGTATGAACTGCCTACCAACTCCTCCTAACTGCTGTGTACCTACCATGGCTTGTTTTCCTGACTCACTAATTATACCCAGCATGTATGTTTTTAATAAGTCAATTTAATTTTGTTAAAGTCACGACGTCCTTTGAAATGAAAGATGCCAAGGGAAATCACAAAATCAAGGGCAGAAAATAGGTCACTGTGCTGGGGGGGACAAAGATATTGACAATACATTATTTGTATTAGTGGTACAGCAACAAACAATACTAACTAAACCCTTTTCTGTATTCACCTAATTTATTAAAGGTAAACAGCAGCCCAGTGAAATAGGAATGATTAATGCCACTTTACAAATGATGAAATACGGGAGACTTTAAGTAACTTGCCCAAGGTCATATGGCTACTGTCAGCAATGAGATAATGTGAAACTTCCACTCCACATTGTCATCTTCTCCCAACATACAAAATTACAAATGCCATAAAGTTACTTTTTGGAACTTCATGTAATAAAAAAATAAAGCAATTAGTACTTTTGCAACAGTCCAAATCTTTATCCCAGTCACTGTATTTATCATCACTGTTTTAAAGCCTTTAAAAAAAAAAAAAAAAAAAAGGCCAGGTGCGGTGACTCACACCTGTAATCCCAACACTTTGGGAGGCCAAGGCAGGCAGATCACTTGAGGTCATGAGTTCGAGACCAGCCTGGCCAACGTGGCAAAACCCCATCTCTACTAAAAATACAAAAATTAGCCAGCATGGTGGTGGGTGCCTATAATCCTAGCTACTCAGGAGGCAGAGGCTGGAAAATTGCTTGAACCCAGGAGGCGGAAGTGGCAGTGAGCCAAGATCGTACCACTGCACTCCAGCCTGGGTACAGAGCAAGACTCCATCTCAAAAACAACCTGTCAGGTTTTTCCCTTTCGGACGCCTCTCTCTCACAAGAGACAGCTGCTCTCCTCTCTCCTTTCTTCTGCCTATTAAACTTTCCGCTCCAAAAAAAAAAAAAGAAAGAAAGAAACAAAACAACCTGTCAAATGTACTTCAAGGACGTGACAAATCACTGATTTGTTAAAACAAACCCTTCTTTCTTTAGGAATTATACTCTTATTTTCACAGAATAAAACTGATTTACTATTGACAAACAGGAGATTTATCCAAAATCCCTGACAGGCCAAGACCTGAAGTTCCTACTGATATTCAGCAGGCCAGGCTATAAATTCATATGTTATTCAAAGAAAATATATAATACCTTCTAGCATGCCCAGAAAACACACCTGTCTTAGTGTGGGGTAGACAACATTCAGCTGGCTAGCCACCACACAGCTGACAGCTATCAGAGCATCTAAGCTTCAGGGAGCACCTGCCACATTCCAGGCACCATCCCTCATGCCTTACACCTAGCTCACGAACACGCTCCTTTTTCCACCAGAGGACTCACCCAACAGCAATAGCCTCCATGATCCCATTTGTAAAACTTCGAAACTGCAACCTTTACATCTATGGTGTTCAAAGGTTAACAAAAATGTTTCCTTTGGGACAAGTGGGACAGGGCAGTGAATGGGTGAACAGGGGCCTCTGGATGCCTGGATGCCACTGCTCTGCTCCCCAACCTGGGGGGCTGCTTCCACGGGCAGGCTCACTTTGTGGTAATTCATCAAGTTGTCTACTTAATCTTCCATGTATGTAACTTACACTAAGTTTTTAAAAGTTAAGACGTCCATGTTGACAGAGGGATACGGAAAAAGCGAGCACTGTAGAGTCTTGGGTTCTGGTCCTGGCATCCCCAGTAAATGGTCTGTGATTTGGGAGAATCACCTCTGGGCACCTCCAGGTCTTCATTCCTTACAAAGGGGTTAGATTAGATGCTCTCCAATTCTCTCACGGTGCCATGGCTTTGCTTTCGCTTTTAGGTGGGTAAAAAGGAGGGGCAGCTGGATGGGCAAAGTAACTCAAAAGCAAGTGTCTCTACCATCAGGACATCACTGAAACACAAAATACAAAGCCCGTCCCAATTCAGGGTGGCACTCTGTACTACAACAGTGTCACGAAGAAAGTTCTAAATGCCTCCTGGGCAGCAGACAATAGCTGCAGTCACCAGGCACTTTCACTAACAAAACTCATTATCATGTCTAGAAATTTTAGGAGTAACAATTCCAAAAAAATCACAAAGGGGCCACAGCTGCGAAGGCCAGGCAGCATTCAAACACTGTTATCAGCACTGACTTTGGCCTAATCCTAAAGGCAGGACAGCAAAGTTAGACCAAGGCCATTACAATACCTCCCATTTACCAGAGTTTTCAGGGAAGAGGGTCCCTTGGTTAACTAAATATTGTGGTTAACCGTAAGCCCATACATACCCGAGGTGGATTTTACATTTCCCAAGACACAATTAAGTCCCTTTTGGGTGATGTGAGTGAATCAGAACTCTTAAGGGTCTTGTGAAGAGTGACTCAACATCAACAAGAACAATGGATAATGTAAAAAGTAAGAAAAAAATTGCTCTGAATCAGTATAAAAAATTTAGAGACCAGCATTAGTTTATTATACAGACCACTGAATAACAGCAGTATAAGCCTGAATATAAAACCAAAATGATTTTTTTAATAAGCAGATCGCCTTTCATTGTGCACAGGTAAAACAAATTTAAGAGCTTGGTACAGGGTCAAGAGACATTCTTGAGAGCTGCTGAAAGCTAACTCATTTCTTTGGTTTTGCAACAACCCTGTCATCCACTTTGTTACTGTTTATTAAAATCTGGGTAGCTGCATGGTGGCTAAAATGGCAGCCAGCCCTTAAATTACATATAGTTACTAGGAAACAGAAATTGTGGTGGGGGCTGGGTGCGGTGTCTCACGCCTGTAATCCCAGCACTTTGGAAGGCTGAGGTGGGAGAATGGCTTGAACTCGGAAGGCGGAGGTTGCAGTGAGCCGAGACTACGCCATTGCACTTCAGCCTGGGCAACAAGAGCGAAACTCCATTTCAAAAACAAACGAACAAACAAAACACAAACGGCCAATAGTGTGCAAGACTTTCTCTTTTTTTTTTTTTTTTTTTTAACAGGCGGGGTCTTGCTATGTTGCCCAGGCTGGTCTCCAACTCCTAGGCTCAAGCGATCCTCCCACCTCGGTCTCCCAAAGTGCTGGGATTATGGGCATGAGCCACCGCGCCCGGACGCAAGATATTTCAAAGCAAGTGAAATGAGGACTCCATGGCAAAATAACTGGACCACAAAACCCTATATAGCCTTCAATACCTATGAGAATTAAGCTCTGATTTTTTTTTTTTTAGCTTGCCCAAATTCCTATCTAAGGGGTCTAGGGAGTCATACCCTACAAACCATAAATTCTCATCAGATGGGTTTTATTTGACCCTATATATCGTGACTTACTTTCCAATCTGACTCTGGCATAACATTATAAGACAAGGAAAAAAAAATCAAAATATCTAAGCCCAAAATATATTTCCTTGCCATACCTTGAAATTGCCCTGCAAAGTCTCTTGTGGGAAAAATCCACATTCTATAGAGAATCCCCTTCCCCCTATGTTTTCCTTCCCAGATTCAGGAGATAATCAACTAAGAGCCAGACACCATTTCAGGTCCATAGAAACATTTTACAACGTGCTCGCTCTCTTAAGTTGGCTACCTGAGAGCTTCCTCTGCACAATAAAACTTGGTCTCCACAATCCTTTATCTTTACTTGAATATTTTCTTTTTATTGATCCCAGGTCTTCAGATAAACTCAACCAACTGTCAACTAGAAAATGTTTAAATTTACCTACGGCCTGGAACCAAAGTATTTCTTAAATGTGTGTGATTGATGTCTCATGCCTCCCTAAAATATGTAAAATCAAGCTGTACCCAGACCACCTTGGGCATATGTTCTCAGGACCTCCTGAGGGCTGTGTCACGGGCCACGGTCACTCATATTTGGCTCAGAATAAATCTCAAAATATTTTAGAGTCTGACTCGTTTTGTCAACACCTAGAATCCGGAGTAAATATATACGCAAACGTCAACACAGATGATACACATGTGCTTCCTGCAGCTTCGCTACCCTTACAGACAGGCAACTGAAGCCAACGGCCAAAGTGTCCTGAGGGACGGGGCTCCGGTCCACCTCCATCACGTGCGCCCAGCACAGGCACAACACAGCTGCCCAAGGGGTCACCCTACAAGACCCACCCCACAGTGGGAAGCGCAGCCTGAGGGAAGGCCTCGGGGCCCCCACCGCGCAGGAACCCACTCGAGCCCCGAGGGAGATGCTGCCCAGGGCCTGGGCCGCCCTCCTCGGGGCATTTTCGCAGTCCGCCCCCCGCAGCCCCCGGTCGCCGGTCGCCCAGAGGAAGCCGGCGAACGCGCCTGCGCAGTGCGCGCCCCCTCGCCAACCCGGGCAGGGGGAGCAAAGGGACCAGGCCCGGCACAGCCCACACTGGGGCCGATGGACGCTGCGAGGCACCTCCTCCCCAGACTGAGGGTCCCAGGGCTTACCCGCGCCCAGGAGGCTGGCCAGGAGGAAGAGAGCGTACATAGCGCCGCCTGACTCCGCAGTCTGCAATGCGGAGCGTCAGCTGATCCCCGCAGATATAAATCTGCCCTGCCCCGAAGCCGTCCAGTGCGCAGGCGCTAACCCCGCCCAGTCCGGGCCTGCCCGGGCTCATCAGCACCCTGACTCAGCGCCTCTGAGGGCGCCTGCGCGAAGGGGAGGCCAATTAGGAGACAATGGGAGGAGCGAAGGGAAGGGCTATGGAGAGGAGTGAGGAAGAACTCCGAGAAAGGGAAGGGAAAAGTCATAAAAGAAAAACCCTACTAATAGGTCAGAGATTATATATGTAAAAATACCTTTTAAATCTCCACATTGTTGGCCGCCGCGGTGGCTGACACTTGTAATCTCAACACTTGGGAGGCCGAGGCGGGCAGAGAGTTCAAGACCAGCCTGGGCAACGTGGTGAAACCCCATCTCTACAAAAAAAATACAAAAATATCAGCCCGTTGTAGTAGCGGGTTTCACACAGAATAGCTTGAAGTTTCACAGAGAATAAGTAGTCGTGTAACGGTGAGGGGACAGGACTCACTCCTGGCCAGGAGCACGTGGGGGCAGGTGGTGGCACCTGGTCAAAGGCAAGTCTGGGCTGGGCATGGTGGCTCACACCTTGTAATCCCAACACTTCGGGAGGCCGAGGTGGGCGGATCACGAGGTCAGGAGTTCGAGGCCAGCGTGACCAATATGGTGAACCCCTGTCTCTACTAAAAATACAAAAATTAGCCAGGCGTGGTGGCACACACCTGTGGCCAGCTACTCAGGAGGCTGAGGCAGGAGAATCGCTTAAACCTGGGAGGCGGAGGTTGTGGTGAGTCGAGATCATGCTACTGCACTCCAAAAAAAAAAAGTTTAAGCCTCACATTGTGGTACCCTCAAAGATGTAATACCATTCCTCACCCAACATAAGAGATCATAAGAGTCACAACCAACGCTCCTGTGGCAAGAGACGGCTTAAGAGAAAAGCATAACAAATTTATGTAATCAACGTTTTATGTGACATGGAAGCCTTCAGAAATTAAGACCCAAAGACCTAGGGAAAACTTAATTTTTATGCCGAGGTTCGATGAAAACCGAACAAGTAGAAACATGCTCAGCCAAGGGTGTGGTTTCATGGTGATAGACTGAGAGGAAACCCAGCAAGGGCTGTCGGTTCAGATTCTCCTAGGCCTTTGTGAAGCATTCCTTCCTCCCGGGTATGGGGCAGGAACTTTTAGAAGGAGGGTCTTCAAAGGAGAAAGGCGGTTCAGATTCTCCTAGGCCTTTGTGAAGCATTCCTTCCTCCCGGGTATGGGGCAGGAACTTTTAGAAGGAGGGTCTTCAAAGGAGAAAGGCGAAGAAAAGAGATTGACCTTTCTAGGTTTTATGGATGGCTTTGGGGCACAGGCATTTTAGATTCTATGACCCGCCTTGGGGAAGAGGAATTTGAGTTTCTGTGACTCCTTTTGAGGGAGAAAGAGAGGCAAGAGACAGGAGGGCAGAAGAAGGCCAAGGTCTTTGTTGTGACCTTCTAATCTCCGTTAGTTCAAAGTAATCAGCATGTCAAAGTGCCATATTTTGGGGTATGTTTTCTCAGCCCCAACAAGTCAAAAAGGTTAACAATGTATACAAGTTCTTACAGTTAGGATTCAGACTTACCACTGGACTCACACTGTCTCCTAAATCATGTTTCTAGTACTTAGAGGCAGCTTTATTCTGTGCCCTCCTTTCCCTCTTAACATGTCATGGGTGCAATCCCTTTCACGAGACTGTGGGTCTCCCCATGAGCCACAGACAGGCTTTTCAGTATTAAAAACATCCCCTCCCAAGGCTCCACCATGGTTTGTCCATGGAGTTAGAGGCAGTGGAGGAAAGAGACTGAGGAGAAAAACAAGAGAGAGGAGGAAGTGCCTCAGCCTCTGGAGAAGGGAACGAGAAGCAAAGCCAGAATCTGCGAACCCAGCTAAAAATCCACCTTGCTGGAAATGGGAGCTGTGCCACCATGTCCAGCCGCCGCCTGAATCCAGAATAAGAAAGGAAGGCCTGGGTGGCCCACACAAAGCCAGTCACCCTCTGCCTGTGGCTGCTCCTGCCAGGTCCTAAACAGAGAATGGTGGCCCCCTCCAGAAGGACAGGAACCTGCCAACCCCAAGGCAGGGAAAGGAGGGGAATCTTAGCCCCTTAGGTCAGGCACTTAGAGGTCATTTAGTCCCATTCTGTTATTGTACCTGTAGGGAAACTGAGCCCAGGAGAGGGCAGGACATTTATCCAAGGTCACACAACAGATAGAGACAGAACCTGGCCTGAAGCCTAGTTTCCTGACCTGGGAAGGGCAAACCTACAGTTCTTCCCATTTCCTCCAATCTGCAATCCCCTCTGGAGAACAGCTCCAGGGACTAAGGCCTCAGAACCTTCAGTTCTGCTCCCCTGCAATCTCCCTAAACTCCCCCCCACCTCCGGCCCCCACCACAGCTCTGACTTCCTCTGGGGAGCCAGATGGGGAAGTGTGCCTCATGCACCACCGTGGGCCATGTGAGGCAGCTGAGTGAGTTGGGACAAGATGTGGTCTCAACTGGATGCCTCACAGGTCGGCCTCAGTGGCAAGATGGAGACTTCGTAGCTGCTCCGCCTTTGGGCTTTCCAGGCCAGGCAGAAGTATGAGGCAGACCACACAACAGCTGGTTAAAAGCAAGGGAGCTGGGGCTCTGGGACAAATCCCCACTCCTTCAGCTCCTTGCAGATGGAGGAGCAAAGCATTCCAGTGTTCCATGCAGAGGTTCCAGGACTCCAAGCCAAAAGGAAGCTCAGAGACCTCAGATCATCCCCTCTCATCTGGTAGAGCTACTGACATCTCAGGGCTGGTTAACAACAGAGCCTGAACCAGGACTCGTGGGGTTTTTTTGTTTGTTTTTCTGTTTTTTTGGAGATGGAGGCTCACTCTATCGCCCAGGCTGGAGCGCAATGGTGCGATCTCGGCTCACTGCCACTTCCACCTCCCAGGTTCAAGCGATTCTCCTGCCTCAGCCTCCCGAGTAGCTGGGATAACAGGTGCACGCCACCACACCTGGCTAGTTTTTTTGTATTTTTTGGTAGAGACAGGATTTCACCATGTTGCCCAGGCTGTTCTCAAACTCTGACCTGAAGGGATACTCCTGCCTTGGCCTCCCAAAATGTTGGGATTACAGGTGTGAGCCACCACACCTGGCCTTTTTTTTTTTTTTTAAATATTCCTCCTTCATACCTAGAGGAATATGTCAGTGTTTTTGAGAGAAACTTTCTGCCTTTCATCTCCTCACCTGTAACTCAACAGTAATGTGCTACTTCATCCACCTCATCCTGAACTCCATGAGGACAGAATTTTAATAAATAATATAAAAGCAATAAGTAGATTATTATTAATATTTTTACCTAGTCAGTAGACGCTTAAATCCTCTTAAAAAAAAAAAAAAAAACCTTCTGAACCATCTGCGTGTAGGCAACAAGAACTGTGAAGCTCCTCAAACCCTCTGGCTCCCTTATGCCATTCCTAGCTATGTCCCCTCAGGGAAATACTCCAGAAGTGAAGGAATATTTTGTCCGAAGTGTTCACGGAAGGGTCCTTTAGAACCATGGAAGTTGGAAAGATCCCAAGTGCTGAAAAATGAAGAGATGACTGTGGAAACTGGCTGGATAGAGCAACAGTACTGAAGCAGCGTTGAAACAGTAGGAGGAGGGAGCAAGAGCCAGGCTGCAGCAAGTCTTCCAGGAATCTGGGTCCCAAGAAACATGGGCAGAGCGAGAGGCCAAACCCCATCTGCTAGTAAGCCCTGCTGTTGACTTCCCAGAGAGGGTGGCAGAACTGGTGGAGAGCTTCCAGATCCTGGATCCCACCAGGCGCGGTGGCTCACGCCTGTAATCCCAGCACTTTGGGAGGCCAAGGCGGGCAGACCACTTGAGGTCAGGAGTTCGAGACCAGCCCGGCCAACATGGTGAAACCCCGTCTCTACTAAAAATACAAAAATTAGCCGGGCGTAGTGGCACACGCCTGGAATCCCAGCTACCTGGGATGAGGTATGAGGTATGAGAATTGCTTGAACCCAGGAGGCAAAGGTTGCAGTGAGCTGAGATCCTGCCGTTGCCCTATAGCCTGGGTGACAGAGCGAGACTGTCTCAAAAAAAAAAAAAAAAAAAAAAACCTGAAAACAAACAAAAAGATCCTGCAGCCTGCAGCACCCCAAAGAGAGGATGCACGGGCAGCCATAGCCCTCCACCCTGTCCCTCTCCCTCCCACAAGTGCAGGATTTCAGCCAGGAGGGGAACAGAGAATTGGAAGTAGGGGGGAAATTCTGACTTTGGATTAACTCATCTTGCATTATGTCACTCATGGAAATGTCCACATTGTAATTTTTAAAAAACAAAATTAATATGGGAAAATTTAAAAGAGAAAAGAAAATCCCTTCCACCACCACCCTCTGTGAGCTCAAGTCTTCAAGGAAGTGAAAAGATATTTTTCCTTAGAAATGTGAGCCATGCTTAAGGTTTCTCAATGGCCTTCCAGTTCTGGATCTCAGTTCTGCATGAGGCCCCAATTTTTGTGTCTGAGATCTCTTGAAATCCCCACCTGCCAGACCCTTTTAATAATTTTCCAGCTGGGCACGGTGGCTCATGCCTATAATCCCAGCACTTTGGGAGGCCAAGGTGAGAGGATCACTTGAGCCCAGGAGTTGGAGACCATCCTGGGCAACATGACAAAACCCTGTCTTTACAAAAAAAATGCAAAAATTAGCCAGGTGTGGTGACACAGGTCTGTGATCCCAGCTACTCCGGAGGTTATGGGATGAGAGGATAGCTTGAACCCAAGAGGGTGAGGCTGCAGTTGCGCACCTCTGCATGTCAGCCTGGGCAACAGAGCAAGATCCCATCTCAAATAATAATAATGATGTCCCTGTGGCACCAGATGGCCTCCATCTGTTACTTTTTCTACAACTGAAAGTTCCTGGCCAAGATAGCCGAGGAGACAAGACATATCTACCACTGAGGCCCAGCCCACCTGCTTAACCCCAAGGCTCCACTCCAACTCCCTAAACAGCCACCCTGGAGCCCCCTAATGCCCTGGAAACCTCCCTTGACCCCTCACCCTGTCTCAAACAATGACAGGTTCTCTCCCTCCAGCATCTTCCTCCTTGAGACCTCTAGCCTTCAGGCCGTCAAGCCTGCACTTGTCCTTGTGCCTAGAATGAGACCTCAGGCATCACTCAGGGCAGGTTCAGGCTGTCCCAGGGACACCTCTCCCATCACCCACCAATTCCCAGCCTCTGACTTCTCCTCCTATACCCCTGCCTCCCCTGGGCTGCTGAAGCACTCAACAGTGCAGCCAAGCTCACCAAGCCCTCTGTGCTTCTCAGCACCTATTCACCCTCCCCTGTGGCATAGTCTGCTACACCCTTTAATATCCTTCACCCCCTTCTCCTTGATTTGATAGTTACTAATCAGACCCCTTATTTCTAGCAGGGCACATGGCCACTTACAATAAAAACTACACATCCCAACCTCCCTTGCAGCCACGGGATTTCATTGTGGCCAATGAGATAAAAAAAAACAAGTACCCAATTTGTGACTTCTAGGTACTGTTTTTTTAAAGGAAAGCATATATCCAGTGCAAATATTCAAATATTTAACAACTGGTACTGCCAGGACACTGTCCATAGTGCTGGGGGAATGTCCTAGAAGGCCCCAACTGAGCCAGGCTGCTGTCTTGCAGGGGTGGATGGTTCCTGGGGATGAGCCGGCAGCGGGGGTGGGCAGCAGAGGGCTAGCAGGTGTTGCCAACTGGTACAGAAGTCCTTCATAATTTACTTATTTTTATTTAATTTTATATTTATTTATTTATTTTGAGATGGAGTCTTGCTCTGTCGCCCCGGCTGGAGCACAGTGGTGCCATCTTGGCTCACTGCAACCTCTGCCTCCCGGGTTCAAGCAATTCTCCTGCCTCAGCCTCCCAAGTAGCTGGGATTACAGGCGCCCACCATCACGCCCGGCTAATTTTTATATTTTTAGTAGAGATGGTGTTTCACCATGTTGGCTAAGCTGGTGTTGAACTCCTGACCTCAGGTGATCTGCCCACCTCAGCCTCCCAAAGTGCTAGATTACACGAACCCTGCTCTTTATAATTTAATTACTGGTACAGTTCTACTGATATGTATAAGCCAAATATCAGCCCTGGCTACAACCTCCTTTCTTCAGCCCGCTGCCTGAATTGCAGACATAATGGCAGGAGCTCAAGCATCCATCCTGGGCCATGAGGTAGAAGCCTCGTTAAGGATGACAAAGTAACAAGAGAGGAGCCTGCGTCCCTGATGAGTATACCTGCTCCAGGCTGTCACTTGTGGGCTTTATTTATGTAAACAAACTCCTATCTTGATTAAGTTTTTGTTATCTTCAGTTTTCTGCTTCATTCCCAATCTTGTTAACAATGCTCAAACCCCTATGTAATTTTTAATTTATTTCATACCCAAATACTGTTCTACTCCTTCCCTTTCTCTGAGAAGGAGATGTCCTTCCTCTTCTTTGCAAGGCTTTACGTATTTTCCTCCCCTTTGCGAGTTTAGCCACTAAACACTACTATACTTTTGCTGATCAGCTCCTGTGACTTTTTGGACAAGACTGATATTCTGTCTATTTTGGTTGGTTGATGCCCACATCTTTCACTTTGTTGAATTAATTGTTTCCTAACTGCTATATGACCAGGAACCATCAATGAATATTTTTAATATCACCCCTCTGGTACTTTGCTTTGTCAATTGTTCTTTCTTTCTTTTCTCTTTTTTTTTTTTTTTTTTTTTTTTTGGAAATGGAGCCTTGCTCTGTCGCCCAGGCTGGAGTGCAGTGGTGTGATCTCAGCTCATTGCAACCTCTGTCCCCTAGGTTCAAACGATTCTTCTGCCTCAGCTTCCTTTGTAGCTGGGGCTACAGGTGTGTGCCACCACACCCGTCTAATTTTTGCATTTTTAGTAGAGACAGGGTTTCGCCATGTTCACCAGGCTGGTCTCAAACTCCTGACCTCAAGTGATCCACCTGCCTCTGCCTCCCAAAGTGCTAGGATTACAGGTGTGAGCCATTGCGTCCAGCCCCTTTCTTTTTTTTTTGTTTTTTTTTTTTTTGAGACAATCTCACTCTGTCACCCAGACTGGGGTGCAGTGGTGCATTCTTGGCTCACTGCAACCTCCGTCTCCCAGGTTCAAGCGATTTTCCTACCTCAGCCTTCCGAGTAGCTGGGATTACAGGCACACGCCACCACGCCTGGCTAATTTTTGTATTTTTAGTAGAGACGGGGTTTCGCCATGTTGGCCAAGCTGGTCTCAAACTCCTGACCTCAGCCTCAGCCTCCCAAAGGGTTGGGATTACAGGTGTGAGCCATTGTGTCCAGCCCCTTTCCTTTTTTATATCTTCCGTCACTTTCTGTGCGTTGACCTTTCCCTGTCAGACTCTAAGTATGCCCAAGTCTCTTCTATCCTAAAAGAAATCTTTCTTAACCCTTGACTTTCACATGAGCCACTGTGCTTCCTCCCACCTTCCCTTCAGTGCCATATGCAGTATGGCAGTATACACTCACCATAACTACTACTATTCCTCTCAACTAACTCTAATCCAGCCCACTGATCCCCCAATGGCTTCTGGAAAGTAGGGAGTCAATTCCTTCTTAGAAAGTCCACCAGCACCATCTGTTCCCTTTAACCTCTGGCACTGTTGGTTTGCTTCTCCTTTCTACAAGTCCTCCCCTCCCACCCCGCCTTTGGCATCAGTGACACGGTGTCCCTCCACAGGGATGCCAAATATGCACCACACACGTCCCCACTGCCCGCTTCCTCATTCATGGCAGACACCACCAATAGACCTTGCCTCCTGAAGCCTTCTCAACTCAGTACTCCTCTGCCTTCAGAGTTGGCTCTTGGATTGACATATTTGCCATCTGTCTCAGATGGGGTTGCCTGGGAACCACAGTCTAAGGCTAAGATGAGTAGGCAGGAGTTTACTGGGGTGTGTTCTCAGGATCACACCTGTGAGGCCGTGAGGGCAGCAAGATAGGGGAAACCGAACTGTGATGAAGTTGTAATATTGGCCTCAGCCCATACGGCGTTGCAGGGATAGTGCTGCAGAATGGCTCTCAATTGGGGTAAGGGGTGTGGGCCTTTATAGTCCAAGATAATATGTCCCAGGGGAGGGAGTGCAAGCTTGGGTGAGGGGCTCCGTTGGCTGAGGGGAATTCCTGAAGAAGGCATAATTGCCAGCCCTCAGCAGACAACCCCATGGTGGAGAGGCAGTGGGTGGCTTGGCCCTGAAAGAAGAATCTATATAGTATACTCACCCACTATACTCTGATTGCTCTCAGTCTTCCTTCTACTTCTCTGACCATTTCTTTTTCTTTTTTTTTTTTTAAGATGGAGTTTTGCTCTTGTTGCCCAGGCTGGAGTGCAATGGCACAATCTCGGCTCACCGCAACCTCCACCTCCCAGGTTCAAGCGATTCTCCTGCCTCAGCCTCCTGAGGAGCTGGGATTACAGGTATGTGCCACCACGCCTGGCTAATTTTGTATTTTTAGTAGAGACAGGGTTTCTTCATGGTGGTCAGGCTGGTCTTGAACTCCCGACCTCTGGTGATCCACTCGCCTCAGCCTTCCAAAGTGCTGAGATTCAGATGTGAGCCGCCGTACCCGGCCACCATTTCTTTATAGCAAGCTTGTCCAACCCATGGCTGCAGACCACATGCAGCCCAGGACGGCTTTGAATGCAGCCCAACACAAATTTATAAACTTTCTTAAAACATCATGAGATTTTTGTTGTGTTTTTTTTTTATTTTTTTTAGCTCATCAGTTATCATTAGTGTTAGTGTATTTTATGTGTGGTCCAAGACAATTTCTTCTTCCCGTATGGCCCAGGGAAGCCACAAGAATGGACATCCCTGCTTTATGGAATACAAGGCCTTGAACCTAGCCCAGCTTTGCAATCTCTGTTCCCTCAAACTTCCAACCTTGCCCTCCATCCCCTGGTTCCACCTACTCTGCCCACATTTTCTCAGATGTCTAAATAAGCTATGCAGCTTCACATTTATGTGCCTTATAAATACACCCACTGCTTACCTCGAATTCTGTTTCCTACCTCTTTCTCTGGGAAACTCTTACTCATCCTTCAAAATCCATTTAAGGCCAGGCATGGTGGCTCACGCCTGTAATCCCAGCACTTTGGAAGGCCAAGGCAGACGGATCACCTGAGATCAGGAGTTCGAGACCAGCCTGGCCAACATGGCGAAACTCCGTCTCTACTAAAAATACAAAAATTAGCCAGGCCTGGTGTCAAGCGCCTGTAGTCCCAGATACTTAGGAGGCTGAGGCAGGAGAATCGCTTGAACCCGGTGGGGGTGGGGAGTGGGGGGTGGTGTGGAGTTTGAGCTGAGATCGTGCCACTGCGCTCCAGCCTGAGTGACAGAGTGAGACTCTGTCTCAAAACAAACAAACAAAAAAAGATGCTGCCAAAGGGAAGCCTTTGCTATGCTTTAGGAATTGGTGGACACTTACTCCTCACCACTCCCATTGGGTTCTGTTCACATCTCAACAGCATTTCTCATTTTGTCTTGTTAAAGACAAAATTGTTTTAGCAACACATTTAATGAGCACCTGGTATATACCAGGCGCTGTACCAAAAGCTGAAGACACAGAAATGAAGCACGCAGGCTGAGTGGAAAGGCCACACAAGATGCTCGTTATTACATCCCCACTCCGGGGAAGCCTGATTCCTGGCCGGGCCCACAGCTCCATCAGGGCTCCTTGTACACTCACGTCCCATTTGGCATCCTGAGGCCCTGTCACCCGCTGGGTTGTGGATGATCACACTCCCAGTCAGTCACTCTATTCTGAGTGCACGGGATGCCGCCTGGCCCCACAGCTCTGCCCCCAGATTTTATTTATATTGGACAGGTGGCCCCCATCAGCTGCTCTCTTGGGGAGTTTAAACAGGAGCTGCTAGGAGAGCCCTGGCACAGCTGGTGAGTCAGCAGCAGCAGGGCAGTGGGGCAGGCCGGGAGCTGCTGAGTCACTGTAGCAGTCTGCAAGTTGGTGAGGTCAGAGCCCCTAGAGAATCTGATGAAAGCTGGGAACACTCTGCCAGAAAAATGCTCAGACACATTTTGCACTGACTTCAGGAGTCTCTGAGGCCTCAGCCATCCATCTGTGGGTGTCAGAAGGAGAACCTTAGTAAACCTAATAAGGGGAAGTGACTTAACTGCTCACACCACCAATAAATAATAGAACTGAGACCAGAGCCAGTGCTCCTGAGTCACAGTCCTGTCAATTTATCAGATCCCTGAACGAGGCATCTGTCAAAGCCTCCCTTTATGTCAAGTCTCGGCTGCGTTTCACCTCCTGGGAAGCCCCCCTGCTTCCTCTAGCCTCAGGCACCTTTCTCCTTCTCCAAATTTCAGATGACTGTGCTTCTAGAGCCCTTACTCTTGGGTGAACTTGGAGGGTGAAAATAACAAAGATGAGATTAGATCAGTTGTTTCTGAGCCTGGAAAGGAAAGCAAGAACTAGGCTATAATCAGACTGACCATGTTAGCATATCTTAAAAACCAAAGCTGCTTAGCTAGGCGTGGTAGTGTGGGCCTAATCTACAGGAGGCTCAGGCGGGAGGATTGCTTGAGCTATGATCGCACCGCTGCACTCCAGCCTGGGCACAGAGCAAGACATGGTCTCGATAATAATAATAACTGGCATTAATTAGTTGCCTGTTAATATATCTACCTCTCAACTGATCACTCTATATACATAATCTCTCTCTATTTTTTTTTTTTTTTTGAGATGGAATCTTGCTCTGTTGCCCAGGCTGGAGTGTGGTGGCTCAATCTCAGCTCACTGCAATCTTTGCCGCCCAGGTTCAAGCAATTCTCCTTCTTCAACCTCCTGAGTAGCTGGGATACAGGCGTGCGCCACCATGCCCAGCTAATTTTTGTATTTTTGTTGGAGATGAAGTTTCATCATGTTGGCCGGGCTAGTCTCAAGTTCCTGACCTCAAGTGATCTGCCCACCTTGGCCTCCCAAAGAGCTGGGATTACAGGCATGAGCCACCACACCTGGCCAATATATACATGATCTCTATTATTTATTTATTTATTTATTTGAGACAAAGTTTTGCTCTTGTTGCCCAGGCTGGAGTGCAATGGCATGATCTCGGCTTACTGCAACCTCCACCTCCTGGGTTCAAGCTATTCTCCTGCCTCAGCCTCCCAAGTAGCTGGGATTACAGGCATGTGCCACAATGCCCGGCTAATTTTGTATTTTTAGTAGAGAGGGGGTTTCTCCATGTTGGTCAGGCTGGTCTCGAACTCCTGACCTCAGGTGATTCACCCGCCTCGGCCTAAATCCCAAAGGATTGGGATTACAGGCTTGAACCACCAAGCCCGGCTACTTATTTAATTATAAAATAAAGACAGCATCTCACTATGTTGCCCAGGCTGGTCTCAAAATGGTCTCAAACTCCTGGCCTCAAGTGATCCTCTCGCCTTGGCCTCCCAAAGCGCTGGGATTACAGTTGTGAGCCACTACACCTAGCCAATCTCCAATCTTTCTTTTCTTTTCTTTTCTTTTTAATGCAGAGTCTCACTCTGTTGCCTAGGCTGGCGCGCAGTGGTGTGATCACAGCTCACTGCAGTCTCAACCTCCTGGACTCAAGCGATTCACCCATCTCAGCCTCCCAAGTAGCTGGGACCACAGGCACATGCCACCATGCCTAGCTAACTTTTGTATTTTTAGTAGAGATAGGGTTTCACCATGTCGGCCAGGCTGGTCTTGAACTCCTGACCTTGTGATCCACCCCCACCTTGACCTCCCAAAGTGCTGGGATTATAGGCACAAGTCACCACATCTGGCCATGCCTCCAATTTTTAAATCAAAAGTTTGATTACTCCCGTTTTACAGATGGGGAAACTGAGTCTCAGAGAGGCCGAGGATGTCCCTGGTCCTGATAGTACCAGAATTCAAGCCCAAGATCATTTGGGGCTGAAGTCTATGCAATGTTGTTTCCATTGAGAATTAGAATTGCCCAAGGGAAGCGGACACAAAGTACAAAGATCCACCAGGCCACCAGGGGCTGATGCCATCACACACCACCTTTCTGCATTCCCGCTTCACATGCCTGAGCGGACACTGTGACTGACTGATCTCAGATGTGGAGTGTACTGCTCAGCTGTGCAGATAAATCTGTTAAGGTGACAGAGCTGTCCCCTGGGGTCAGCTTAGTCTTCAGGACTTAATCTGGTTTATGTATCAGACTCTTGTAAGTTTCTTCATGAGTCTCATCCTAAAAACCTTAACCTTTTCTTTGGGCCAGGTAAACCAAGGTCCTTGGACCCCAGTGTCTTCATCAAGATTGTGACACCCTATGAAGACACTTCACAGTTGGCCTCTGGCGTCCACGAGGACCCCTATCCTAATCCTCAGGGCAGTGGACTGAGAACACGCTTGGCTCAGGCTGGACGTTTGTGTCTTAAATGCCCTTGGACACAAGTAGGCTGGGAATTAGGGCCTCTGAATCTTTAGGTTTTCTTGGCACCACCACCCAGTCCTAGGAGTTAAACAAAGTAATAATAATAACATCAACCCCTGGCCTAAACTACTTGTGTTATCTGTAAATTTCAGACACTGTACGAAAAAAGCATTGTAAAACTTTCTGTTCTGTTAACTGATGCATGTAGGCCCCAGTCACATTTCCCACGCTTGCTCAGTTTATCACGACCCTTTCACGTGGACCCCTTAAATTTGTAAGCCTTTAAAAAGACCAAGTATTTCTTTTTTGGGGAGCTCGGTTCTTAAGACGCCAGTCTGCCGATGCTCCTGGCCAAATAAAAAACCTCTTCCTTCTTTAATCTGGTGTCTGAGGAGTTTTGTCTACTGCTTTTCCTGCTACAAAAGGATCCTCCTGCCTCAGCCTCCCAAATAGCTGGAACCACAGGTGTGTGCCACCACACCCAGTTAACTTTTTAAAAAAATTTTTTTTGAGACGGAGTTTCACTCTTATTGCCTGGGCTGGAGTGCAATGGTGCAATCTTGGCTCACCACAACCTCTGCCTCCTGGGTTCAAGCAATTCTCCTGCCTCAGCCTCCCAAGTAGCTGGGATTACAGGCATGCACCACCACGGCTGGCTAATTTTGTATTTTTAGTAGAGATGGGTTTTCTCCATGTTGGTCAGGCTGGTCTCGAACTCTCGACCTCAGGTGATCCACCTGCTTCAGCCTCCCACAGTGCTGGGATTACAGGCGTGAGCCACCGCACCCAGCAATTTTTATTTTTTTGAAATGGAGTCTTGCTCTGTCCCCCAGGCTGGAGTGCAGTGGTGTGGTCTTGGCTCACTAAATCTCCACCGCCTGGGTTCAAGTGATCCCAGCTACTTGGGAGGCTGAGGCAGGAGGATCTCTTGAACCCAGGAGGTGGAGGTTGTGGTGAGCCAAGATCGCACCAAAGAAAGAAAGAAAGAAAGAGAAAAAGAGAAAAAGAAATGAAAATAATGATAACAACGTTTACTTTCTGATTACCCAGGCAGTACAGTAGTAGTCCCCTTTGCTCATCCAAGGTTTCGCTTTCTGCAGTTTCAATTACCTGTGATCAACTAAGGTCCAAAAATACTAAGACATTTTGAGAGAGAGAGAGAGAGAGACCATGCTGATGTAACTTTATTACAGCACATTGTTATAATTGTTCTTCTTAGTTATTATTGTTAATCCCATACTGTGCCTGACTTAGGAATTCAACATGATCACAGGTGTGTATGTATAGAAAAAGCAGAGCACAGATAGATGGGGATCTGTACTATCACTTAGGTCTCAGGCATTCACTGGGGCTCTTGGAAAGTATCCCCTGAAGATAAGGGGGACTACCATATTTGTTCACTATCAGTAACTGAGAAAATGTGGAAAAGCGTAAAAGAGACAAGTAAAAATCTTTTCCCCTTCAGGAAAAACCCTTTCTCCTTTGGATAACTAAAAACCTAATCTCCTGGGTGTTGTGAGAACTATCAAAGGGAGGTGGCCTTCACTCACTTTAAGTAAGGCTTGACATTGTCCAAGGGCCCACGAGGAGATATTGCCAGCGCCCACCCTCCCCAGGGCAAACACAGCCCCTTCCACTCCCTCCTGGGGCCTTTGGGCCCCACCTGTGGTCACAGCCTTGAGGATGCACACTGCAAACCATAGCCTGCAGCTTCCTGGGTCATGTGCTTCGGGGGATGTCAAACCGCAGAGTTCAGCCCTCCTCAGAATTGTCTGGGTCACCCAGAACGCCCTATGTGGGCCATGTGATTCAGCGCAGTCACATGCTGAGCCGCAGGCATTTGACTCCATGCCAAATGTCACCACTTCAAGAAAGTTAGAAAAAATTCGGGGGGCCCTGGTGTGGCAGGCACAGAGCAGGGCAAAGGAGACCATCACTCCCAGATACCAACACCTGTTAAAAGAGGATGAGGTGGGAGAATCAGGTTGCTTGAGCTCAGGAGTTCAAGGCAGCAAGGAGCTGTAATTTTGTTACTGCACTCCAGCTTGGGCAACAGAAGGAGACTGCGTCTCTTAAAAAAAAAAAAAAAAAAAAGGAAAAAGTATCCCAGCACTTTGAGAGGCCGAGGCGGGCGGATCACAAAGTCAGAAGTTCAAGACCAGCCTGGCCAATATGGTGAAACGCCGTCTCTACTAAAAATACAAAAATTAGCCAGGAGTGGTGGCATGCACCTATAGTCCCAGCTACTCAGGAGGCTGACGCAGGAGAATTGCTTGAACGCAGGAGGTGGAGGTTGCAGTGAGCAGAGATCGCTCCAGCCTGTGCAACAGAGAAAGATTCCATCTCAAAAAAATTTAAAAAAAAAGCAAAAAGTTAATATTAAACACTAATTTTAAGTAACTATAAGTAATTACAACTATTTTCACTTTAAACATTAAGTAAAATAATATTAAATTAAATTAAAAATTAAACCTAAAAAATTTAAATTAAGTAAATGTTAATACCCATTAATCTAATTAAATACATGAAAATCTGCAAAAACAAAACAAAAAACCCTTAACCATGTCATTGAGCACTCTGTAAGTTCTCAATGACACATTTAAAAGCAAACTGAAGCACAATAAAATCAGAAAGCTTATTTATTTTTTATATTATATTATATTTATTTATTTATTTAAAAACAGAGTCTCACTCTGTCGCCCAGACTGGAGTGCAGTGGCACGATCTTGGCTCACCGCAACCTTGGCTCACCGCACCCTCCGCCTCCCAGGCTCAAGCAATTCTCCTGCCTCAGCCTCCCAAGTAGCTGAAATTACAGGCATGTGCCACTACCACTGGCTAATTTTTGTATTATTCTCATTTTTTTTAGTAGAGACATGGTTTCACCATGTTGGCCAGGCTGGTCTTCAGCTCCTGATTTCAAATGATACACCTGCCTCGGCCTCTTGAAGTGCTGGGATTACAGGCGTGAACCACCGCACCCGGTCTAGAGAGTTTATTTGAGCAAATGATAATGCATGAATCAGGCAGGTCCAAAGCAGAAGTGATTCATGAGTTCTACTGAGAGAACACAGCTGGGACAGACACAGAAGTAAAGCTAAGATGGAAATTGCACTGAGCTGAAATCACCTCATTGCACTCCAGCCTGGGCAACAGAGCAAGACTGTCTCCAAAAAAAAAAGGTAAAGCCGAGAAAATATTTGATTTGGCAGGGCACAGTGGTTCACACCTGTAAGCCCAGCACCTTGGGGGGCTGAGACGGGAGAGTCACTTGGGCCAAGGAGTTCAAGTCCAGCCTCAGCAGCATGGAAAAACCCCGTGTCTACAAAAAATACACAAAGTTAGCTGGATGTGGTGTTGTGGGCCTGTGGTCTTAGCTGCTTGGGAGACTGAGGTGGGAGGATCACTTGAGCCCAGGAGGTTGAGGCTACAGGGAGCCATGAACATGCCACTACATTCCAGCCTAGGTGACAGAGCAATACTCTATCTCTAAAATAAATAAATAAGCCCGACGCAGTGGCTCACGGCTATAATCCCAGCACTTTGGGAGGCTGTGGTGGGTGGATCACCTGAGGTCAGGAGTTGGAGACCGGCCTGGCCAACATGGTGAAATCCCATCTCTACTAAATATGTGAAAATTAGCTGGGCATGATGGTTGGCGCCTGTAATCCCAGCTACTTGGTAGGCTGAGGCAGGAGAATTGCTTGAACCCAGGAAGCTGAGCTGAGATGGCGCCACTGCACTCCAGTCTGGGTGACAGAGCAAGACTCCATCTCAATCAGTCAACCAATATGTAAATAAATAAATAAATAAATAAATAAATAAATAAATAAATAAAATAGAGCTTGCAGTTCCTCAGAGAGAGCACCCTAGTCCAATGGCCTCCTTTTACAGGAAGAGAAACTGAGGCCCAGAGGGATCAAGAGGCTCATCCAAGGTCACCCAGCAAGAGGCTAGAGCTGGGACAAAACCCCCAAGTTTCTGACTCCCTGGGCAAGGCTTTTTCCACTGTTTTGGTCTTTGGCCATAGAGATAATCTGCTTAAAAAATTAACTTGGGATTTCATGTAATCACTGAGGTCTTAGGAGCCTTGCCCAAGGAAAGACAAGGAGGGTTTATTAAGCTTTGTTCTAGGAGTTACAGGGACAAGGCCACATAGCAGGGCTAGAAACTGATGTGTGCCACCCTCCTCCAGGCCCGTAGCAGCTTGTATTTCTAGAAAAGGCTTAATTTTCCAGGTCAAGGCAGGGCCCAGAAGACACTTTCTGGGGATGGGGCTGGGATCCTGTGACTCAGCTGATTCTACAGTATTCTCTGTTCCCCTCCCCACTCAGGGTGACTGCCAGATTCTGGCCTCCCTTGGACTTTCAGAGATGGAAGTGCTCTTAGGTTGTAGGTGGGTCCTACAACCTACGGTGGAAAGGTGACCGTCTAATTTTTTTTTTTTTTTTTTTTTTTTTTTTGAGACAGAGTCTGGCTCTGTTGCCCAGGCTGGGGTGCAGTGGTGCGATTTCGGCTCACTATAACCTTTGCCTCCCAGGTTCATGCAATTCTCCTGCCCCAACCTCCTGAGTAGTTGGGATTACAGGTGTGCCACCACTTCCAGCTAATCTTTGTATTTTTAGTAGAGACGGGGTTTCTTTTTTCCTTCTTTCCTTCCTTCCTTCCTTTTTTTTTTTTTTTGAGACACAGTTTCGCTCTGTCACCCAGGCTGGAGTACAGTGACATGATCCAATCTCGGCTCACTGCAACCTCTGCCTCCAGGGTCCAAGTGATTCTCCTGTCTCAGTCTTACGAGTAGCTGGGATTACAAGTGTGCGCCACCATGTCCAGCTAATTATTTGTATTTTTTTAGTAGAGACGGAGTTTCACCATGCTGGCCAGGCTGGTCTTGAACTCCTGACCGTGTGATCCACCCACCTCGGCCTCCCAAAGTGCTGGGATTACAGGCATGAGCCACCATGCCCGGCCTGAGATGGGGTTTCACCATGTTGGCCAGGCTGGTCTTGAACTCCTGATTTCAGATGATCCACCTGTTTGGACCTCCCAAAGTGCTGGGATTACAGGTGTGAGCCACCATTCCCACTTGTGACTGTCTAATTTATCATCCTCACCAGGACACTTTTGAGCATGGCCAGGGACATCTGGACCCCCCAGCCACTGCTATCTCTGAGCATCATGATGGGTTAAAGAGTCAGTGAGCCTGACAGTTGAGGACCCACTGTGTTTGGGTCCCATACCTGATGAGAAAGAAGGGCCCAAGTCCCAGTCCTGCAGAATCACAGCCCTAGAAGGAATGAGAGCACACAGCCAGCACAACCCAGGAAAGTAGAAACCCTCAAAGCTGAAAGGTCTAGATGACTGTCCTTACTGTTCCAACGGGGAACACGCAGCTCTGAAAGGCCAAGGGCCTTGCCCAGGGTTACCCCGAGAAGATTAGAGACTCAAACCCAGTTTCCCAACTCAGTTCAGAGTGCACTGTGCCACCAGGTCCCTTTCATCTGCAAATCCCCTGCCTATCTGGAAGTTGTGCACACAGCCTGGAAGTTTGCTTTACTGGATTGTAAAAATTGTTCCTTACCCTGGACTGGTGTGTGGCTTTATGTGTGGCTTCCCAACCCTGCAACCCATGTGGGCAGGGAGGTCAGTCCCCTTTCCAAATAAGCATGCCAGGCTCCAGAACACAGGGAGAAGGCAAATATTTCCTGAACTAAACCTGCTCTGAGCACTTCCACTATTACTACTCCAGTCCAGGCCACCACCATCTCCCAGGTGGCCTCAGTGGCCTCTAGGTGGTATCTGGGCTCCTTCTCTTGCCCCCACTCTTGATCCTCCGTGTCAGAGGGTGGGGCCTGGGTACAGATCCCACACAGCTCTCCCTCAGAGCTATCCACGCCCAAATCCTGGATGCAGTATCACGTGGCTGCCATCCTCCTCTCTGGCTTCCCCATGTCCCCTTTCTTGGTGTCCCGCCACCTCACACAAGAAATGCACAACTCACGCCGAACTGGGCCTTCCATGGGGCAGTGCCCTGTGAACAACCTCCTTCCCCCAACGAAGGGGTGGCTAGAGAGGTGCCCGGAGGCACAGCCTGCTTTCAGCACACTATGAGGGCAGGAACCAGGGCCACACTCCTTTGGCCCAGATAAGGCTCAGAAGCAAGAAGGTTGTCATGGGGACGCACGCTTATTTAAATTTCAAACACGAAGCCAGGGTTTTCTGACAGAAGAAAAGTCTTGTCTTGCTTGACTGTGTTGATGGGGTGTGATGTGGCAGGCATTATTCTTAAAGGGAGTAAATCTGTAGCCCCAGTTTTGTGTGGAAAAAATATTTAAAGATGATATACAGTCTACAACAAGCCACCAAATGCATCATTTGCAAGTTTAGGCTAATGATAAAAAATTTCAAAGGGGCCAGGCACGGTTGCTCACGCCTATAATCCCAGCACTTTGAGAGGCCGAGGAGGGTGGATCACTGGGGGTCAGGAGTTCGAGACCAGCCTGGGCAACATGGTGAAACCCCCGTCTCTACTAAAACAACAATGAGCCGGGCGTGGTGGCAGGCGCCTGTAATCCCAGCTACTCGGGAGGCTGAGGCAGGAGAATCGCTTGAACCTGGGAGGTGGAGGCTGCAGTGAGCTGAGATCATACCATTGCACTCCAGCCTGGATGACAGAGTGAGAGTCCATCTCAAAAAAAAAAAAAAAGGAAAATGTGAAAGGGTTTTTTTAAAGGGTGCCTGTGGAAAAAGTGTGATCACTGTTGTGTGAATGTGATCCTTTACAATCCCAATCAGATCACACCATTTGCTGCTCACACATCTCCAGTGGCCTCTTTTGCCTTTGAATGTGCCCAGGTCGTTTCCCCCCAGTCTGGGGGCTCTTGCCCTTGGTTCCCACAATTCATTCTGCACCTGCTCCCTCGTGGCTTTCTCTCTGCCATCCTCCCATCTTTTCTTCTTGCCATGCTAGCATATGTTCATTTATGACTGGCAGCTGTATCTCCAGTCACTAGGTCAGGACCTGGTATATACTAGGTGCCCTGGAGGCACTCTCCAGAAACAGAGGCGCGGTGAGGAGAGTTTGGATCCAGTTTCGACTGTAGATAAATGTTTGTGAGGCTGGGCACCGTGGCTCACACCTGCAATCCCAGCCCTTTCAGAGGACAAGGCGGGAGGATTGCTTGAGCCCAGGAGTGACAGAACAGCCTGGGCAACATAGTGAGACCCCTGTGTCGAATTTTTAAAAAAAGGTTGTTTGTGGCCGGGCTCAGTGGCTCAAGCCTGTAATCCCAACACTTTGGGAGGCCGAGGTGGGCGAATCACGAGGTCAGGAGATCAAGACCATCCTGGCTAACATGGTGAAACCCTGTCTCTACTAAAAATACAAAAAATTAGCCGGGTATGATGGCCGGAGCCTGTAGTCCCAGCTAGTCATGAGGCTGAGGCAAGAGAATGGCGTGAACCCGGGGGGCAGGGCTTGCAGTGAGCCTAGATCGCGCCACTGTACTCCAGCCTGGGCGACAGAGCAAAAAAAAAGGTTGTTTGTGAAATGACTGAGCAAGTGAATAATGAAGGAGTGAAGGAACGTGGACTCATGACCTGGAACACCTGTACCCTTCTTCCACTCCAAAAAGCCCCTGCCCATCTTCACAATCCAGGGCCAGCATCACTCTCTTTTTCTGGAAGCTTCCTCAGTATCTTGGGTATGGGTTCCCTGTGATGCATGGAGCTCCCTTGGTGGGGCTCCCAATGGCACGGCATGACCAGCGCCTGCACCTGCTGCCTCCCCAGTCACACCTGGCTCCCAGGTTTCTAGTGCACAGTAGATCCTCTAGAAATGCTTCACAGACATTGATGTGGTGAGGGAGGAGGGACAGGTAGCTGTCTTACCACCCATTACCCCCACCCCTGCCTCTCATTCAACGAACACTTTGAGCACCTGGCACTTTGAGCCCTTCGGAGCCAGGCACTGAGCTCCAAATCCCAGGCTCTGTAACGTGCAAGCAATCCTTACTCTTTCTATTTTAATATCTTAACCCATGTATTTATATACCTTGTCAGGTAAAATGTATTCTTTTTTAATGATTCTCAAAAGGATACTCATTGAAAAAATTTAGAAAACACAGGAAAATGCAAGGAAGAAAAATACAATCCTCTTACAGTCCTGTATAATCCTGTGCCTCTAGGCCCACAATCAGCTCCAAGCAACGGCACAGACACCTCCTCCCCTGTCTCCAGATGACCAGCATTGCCTCTGGGTTTGTCACAAGCTGGAACAGGGTCCTTTGGAGGATGGGGCTCTGAAGAAAAAGAGGTGAAGTGTTTGGATTCAGTCTGGGCCAAAGGTGAGCGTTATCAGTCCCTGTAAGGCCTCAGGAGTTGGCTGACTCTCTGAGAGGCAGGCAGGACTGGTGAAGTTCTGGAAGAGGACCTGGAGGGTGGGGCCTGAGGCCCAGGCAGAAGCCAAACATTGCCTAGGGCCTGCCTTTAGTCGGCAACAACTCTCATTGTTCTCTTACTATCTCTAGGCCACTTCATCTGGGTTTAAGGACACAAGACTCCGTGGGAGACAGGCTAGTTCTTCCTGCCCGGGGAGTCCACTCTGGCCAATGCAGACAAAACACTTCCTCAGCCACTGTAGCTGAGGGCCCGCCACTGCACTCTGTGGGCTTGGTGCTGGGTATGGAGAGGAGGGTATGACACAGCCCCTGCCCTCGGAGTTTCTTAAGGAGGCCACCGAAGTCCCAAAAGACCAAGTGGTGACTTTCCTATGCATTCTCCCTGCTGTCTCTGGGGACTTCTTAAATGTCAGCAATATTGTCATCTCCACTGTTGCCTCCACAGCCACCGCACATGGCTGCACCTGGGTCATCTCCTCTGATGTAAAGGCCCTGTAGCCAAAATTTGCAATTATTCCCCCAACTTTTAAAATTGTAGTAAAATATATATAACATAAAATTTACCAGCCTCGCTGTTTGTTAAGTGTACAGTTCGGTGGTATGAAATACACGCATTGTGCTGTGCAACCATCACCACCACTCATCTCCAGAACTCTCTTTATCTTGCAAAACAGAAACTGTGTACCCATTAAACAATAACGTCCCATCCCCAAACCCCTTACCCCCAGCCCCTGGAAATGCTTGTTCTTTTCTTTTTTTGAGACAGGATCTCACTCTGTCACCCAGTCTGGAGTGCAGTGGCACAATCATAGCTAACTGCAGCCTCAACCTCCTGGGCTCAAGAGGTCCTCCTGCCTCAGTCTCCCCCAAGTAGCTGGGACTACAGGCACACAGCACCACACCTGGCTATTTTTGTTCCTTCTTTTTTCTTTTTTTGTATTTGAGATGGAGTCTCGCTCTGTCCCCCAGACTGGAGGGCAGTAGCGCGATCTTGGCTCACTGCAAGCTCCGCCTCCCTGGTTCACGCCATTCTCCTGCCTCAGCCTCCCGAGTAGCTGGGACTACAGGCACCTGCCACCACGCCTGGCTAATTTTTTGTATGTTTAATAGAGACAGGGTTTGATCCGCCCACCTCGGCCTCCCAAAGTGCTGGGATTACAGGCGTGAGCCACCATGCCCGGCCCTTTTTAAAAATTTATTTATTTATTTTTTTATTACTGGCTTAGGTATGAATATTGGTCATTTTAAATTTTTTCGTAGAGATGGGGTCTCACTATGTTACCCAGGCTGGTCTCAAACTCCTGGCCTCAAGCAATCCTCTTGCCTCAGCCTCCCAAAGTGTGGGGATTACAAGTGTGGGCCACCATGCCTAGTCTTCCTTTTTTTCAAATAAAATTACTATCTATCTATCTATCTATCTATCTATCTATCTATCTATCTATCTATTTATTTATTTTTAAAGATGGAGTCCCAGCCAGGCGAGGTGGCTCACACTTATAATCCCAGCACTTTGGGAGGCCGAGGCAGGTGCATCACCTGAGGTCAGGAGTTCAAGACCAGCCTGGCCAACATGGTGAAACCCCGTCTCTACTAAAAATACAAAAATTAGCCAGGCGTGGTGGCAAGAACCTGTACTCCCAGCTACTTGGGAGGCTGAGGCAGGAGAATTGCTTGAACCTGGGAGGAGGAGGTTACAGTGGGCTGAGATTGTGCCACTGCACTCCAGCCTGGGCAACAACAGTGAAACTCTGTCTCAAAAAAGCAAAAAAGCAAAAAACAAAAAACAGAGACGGAGTCTCTTTTGGCTCTCTAATGCCCATGGGATCAATGCCAAATTCATCTCCCTGGCAGTCAGTGCTCTATTCTCCCTCTCCCCTCCACCTCTCCACCTCTCCAGCATGCCCCCTCAACATTCTGCCCCGGTGACCACAACCTGCAATGCCCACCTGTCCCGTGGACCTCCCTGCCCATGCCTCTGCTCCAGCCAACGCTGGCCCATGTGTACACACCATGCTGCTTACCGTCTGTGCTTTGCTCATGCCACTTCCCTCACCCGAGTGCCTCTCTTCCCCTCAGCTCGTCTGGTGCCTGTTTACTCTGCAAGGCCAGCACATGCCCCCTGCATCCTGGAGGTCTCCTCTCATCATCCCAGCCCCACTGGGCTCCTGCAGTATTTCTGAAGTCTGTATCTTTCAGAGAGCTACGTTCCACATTGCCTTCTGCTTCTGGCTCTCCTTACGCCTTTCACCCATCCCCCATGTTTTTCCTGGGCACCTAGGGCGTGCTGAGCACTGTTTGGGATAAAATAGATCCAAGGCTTAATGAGACAGACACCATCTCTGCCCTCCAGAGGTTACAGTCTGCAGCCAGGGGTGGGGGGACCTACAAGAGAAGGGGCAAAGACCACAGGACATGTGGTCAGATTTAAAGGGAGGGGCTTCCTCAGAAGCCACCCAGTCCAGAATTGGGCAGCCCTAGAAGGCTTCTGGGAGCAGGCAGATCTGAGCTGAGACTGAAGCATAGGCAAGAGTCAACCTGGCAGAGGGGCAGGGCACAGAGCTCATTTTCCGGTCAGAGTCCTGGGTGCACAGGTGTCTGGCAGAGGGAAGACTGAGCTGGGCATGAGGTGGAAGTGAGCCAAGCCATGCAGAGCTCAGCAGGGCTGGATCAGGGGCCAGGGGAAGCCACAACTGTCCCACAATGCTTCCCTCAGCACGTGATGCTAAGGGGCAGAAGCCAGCTCCCAGGCACATCTCAACGGCACCAGGCCAGGCACCCCACAAGAGGCCTTCAGGAACCCTAGTTAAATAGGTGACTAAACAAATGATTTCACGACTAAATGTAAGAATGAACTGATGCATGTGAAGGAAACCAGAGTATTCCACCCCTAAAATATGCCTCCTTGACGTTTTTTTGTTCTGTTTTGTTTTGGTTTTTTGCTCTGTCGCCCAGGCTGGAGTGCAATGGCGTGATCTTGGCTCACTGCAAACTCTGCCTCCCAGGTTCAAGTGATTCTCCTGCCTCAGCCTCCCGAGTAGCTGGGATTACAGGCATGAGCCACCGCACCTGGCCAATTTTGTATTTTTAGTAGAGACAGGGTTTCACCATATTGGTCAGGCTGGTCTCAAATTCCTGATCTCAGGTGATCCACCCACCTTGGCTTCCCAAAGTGCTGGAATTACAGGCGTGAGCCACTGTACCCGGCCTGTGTGTGTGTGTGTGTGTGTGTGTGTGTGTGTGTGTGTGACAGAGTTCTGATATGTCACCCAGGGTGGAGTACAGTGGCATAATCTTGACTCACTACAGCTTCGACCTCTGGGGCTCAATTGATCCTGCCTCCAAGTGGCTGGGACTACAGGTGTGAGCCACCATACCCAGCTAACTGTAAAATTTTTTGAAGAGATGAAGGTCTTGCTATGTTGCCCAGGCTGGTCTCAAACTCCAGGCCTCAAGTGACCCCCCCAACCCGCCTCAGCCTCCCGAAACGCTGGGATTACAGGTGTTAGCCACTGTGCCCAGCCTTCAAAAGATATTTTTGAACTGAAGTTTCTCCCACATGATAGGCATAGCACGTGTTAAAAATAAAAATACTCGTTTTTCCTGTTAATTTATCTTTTGCTTGAGGAGAATGCCTCAACTAAGAACTTGTGAGAGATGAAGACAGATGATGTCTTTTCTCTCCTTCCCATGCATGTGGGAATGGGTGAATCCAGGGTTTCTAGTGCTGTTTCCCTGAGTCTTTTTTTTGAGATGGAGTCTCACTCTCTCACCCGGGTGCAATCTCGGCTCACTGCAACCTCTGCCTCCTGGGTTCGAATGATTCTCCAGTCAGTCCCCTGAGTAGCTGAGATTACAGGCGCCCAGTGCCACACCCAGCTAATTTTTTTTTTTTTTTTAGACTGGAGTGCAGTGGCACGATCTTAGCTCATTGCAACCTCCGCCTCCCAAGTTCAAGCAATTTTCTGCCACAGCCTCTTGAGTAGCTAGGATTACGGGCAACTGACACCACTCCCAGCTAATTTTTGTATTTTTAGTAGAGACAGGGTTTCACCATGTTGGCCAGGCTGGTCTTGAACACCTGACCTCGTGATCCACTCACCTCGGCCTCTCAAAGTGCTGGGGTTATAGGCGTGAGCCACCATGCCCGGCCTTTCTGAGTCTTCAGTAAGAATCTTGTTTGGCCGCTGGGCAGGCCAAGGAGGAGGAAGGTTACTTGGAGCCTCTCTACCCTGATTTTCAAGGAAGGGAAAACAGAACGAACCGTGAACCAACAAGCCCTGCTTTCTTTCTCTTGGGAGAAGGCTGGCCTTGGGGAGACATTCCAAGAAAGGTCACCTTTCCATTCCATGGTGCCAGGGAGGAAACCAGGAGGCCTTCCTTACTAAGGAAGGGAACATTTCTTGCCAGATCTCTGGAGGAAAACTTGGAGGGAAAGGTTTGGTGCTATTTTGGAGAAGAAAGAGAACAGTACTGTGCAACCCCACCTGATCTCTGGAAGGCAAAGTCAGGCATATTATCTTTCAAGCCACGTGGAAAGGAAGGCAAGAGCTAGAGGAGGGACATGCAGGAGGCCCAGGGAGGGCAAGTGATTTTCCCAAAGCTACGCAGCCAGTCGTAGACCCAGTCATGAGTTGAACCCATAGGACCTTCTCTGTCCATTAAACCACAGAGAAGGAGGACAGAAACGGGGAAAACTGAGTCTGTTTGCAGGAAGAAGATTCAGAAAAGCAACTGGACTTACTAGAAAATGAAAGAAAAATTATCTTTCAAGGGGCACCACGGCTCGACCTGTGCAGAATGCAATTTCGCATTGAGGAGTCAGGGACTTAAATGTGTTCCTTTCGGCCGGGCGCGGTGGCTCAAGCCTGTAATCCCAGCACTTTGGGAGGCCGAGACGGGCGGATCACTAGGTCAGGAGATCGAGACCATTCTGGCTAACACGGTGAAACCCCGTCTCCACTTAAAAAAATACAAAAAACTAGCCGGGCGAGGTGGCGGGCACCTGTAGTCCCAGCTACTCGGGAGGTGAGGCAGGAGAATGGCATCAACCCGGGAGGCGGAGCTTGCAGTGAGCTGAGATCCGGCCACTGACTCCAGCCTGGGCAACAGAGCGAGACTCCATCTCAAAAAAAAAAAGAAAAGAAAAAAAATAATAAATGTGTTCCTTTCCACTAGCCCAGTAATTTAACTGCTGGGAATGGGTCTGAAGTCCTATGGCTAGGAAAACATTCATACAGATAAGCTTATCAGGGCATTAGTCTGATGGTAAAAGACTGGAGATGAGTCAAAGGTCTGACAATAAGAAAGCTGTTAAGAAAATCAAGACGGTCACTACATGTTATATGGCCAATCAGAGGGCCATTTGTGAGGACTTTTTCATAATGGAGAAAAATACTATCATCAAAAAGTCAGGTGTAGAAAAACAGGATGTGAAATTATTTATGCTGAATAACAACAGCTATTTTAAAAAGGCATAGGAGAAAGATCAGAAGCAAATGGGCCAAAATGGTACTGCAGTGGCTTTTGTGGGATAGAACCGGGGAGAAGCTGGGTTTTTTATTCTTCTTGTTGGCATTTTCTTGAATACATATGTATTGCTTGTTTTTTATTTTTTTCTTTCTTTCTTTTTCTTTTTAAGACAGAGTTTCGCTCTTGTTGCTCAAGCTGCAGTGCAATGATGCAATCTCACTCAGCTCACTGCAACCTCTGCTTCCTGGGTTCAAGCAATTCTCCTGCCTCAGCCTCCCAAGTAGCTGGGATTATAGGCACCCACCACCCTGCCTGGCTAATGTTTTGTATTTTTAGTAGAAACAGGGTTTCACTATGTTAGCCACCTGAACTCCTGACCTCAGAAGATCCACTGGCCTCAGCCTCCCAAAGTGCTGGGATTGCAGGTGTGAGCCACTGCGCCCAGCCTGTTTTTATCTTTAAAAATGAAAAATATTTTACACTTATTTTCTGATTATAAAATCAATAATCAGTATGGCCAGGCATGGTGGCACTTTGGGAGGCCGAGGCAGGTGGATCAATTGAGGTCAGGAGTTCGACACCAGCCTGATCAACAGCTTGAAACCCCGTCTCTACTAAAAATACAAAAATTAGCCAGGCATGGTGGTGCGAACCTGTAGTCCCAGCTACTCGGGAGGCTGAGGCATGAGAATCGCTTGAACTTGCGAGTCAGAGGTTGCAGTGAGCCGAGATCATGCCACTGCACTCCAGCCTGGGCGACAGAACAAGACCCTGTCTCAAAAAACAAAAACCAAAACAAAAAACAGTACATTCTGCTGGTAAAAAAATAAAAATAAACAATACAGATATGTATGAGAGTAAAAAGTGAAAGAACCCCGCAATTCCACTGCCCAGAGATAACCAGTGTTAATAGTTAATATCTTCTTAGTCATGCACACACACATAAAACACAGGCAGTGAGGTAAGTGGTCACATTCCTGTACCTATATACACATACACACATGGACACCCACATATATACGTACACAGTGTGAAGGGAAAATAGAATCTCGGGACTCCAAACTCACTATGCCATAGGGAAAAGTTAAGCTTGGAAATTGAGTCACACCAAAAATTGCCTTTTCTTGTTTCTTTCTTTCTTTTTCTTTTGAGACAGATTCTCACTCTGTTTGCCCAGGCTGGAGTGCAGTGGCGCGATGTCAGCTCAATACAACCTCTGCCTCCTGGGTTCAAGCAATTCTTCTGCTTCAGCCTCCTGAGTAGCTGGGATTATAGGTGCCTGCCACTATGTCTGGATAATTTTCATATTTTTAGTAGAGATGAGGTTTCACCATGTTGGGCAGGCTGGTTTCGAACTCCTGACCTCAGGTGATCCACCCGCCTCGGCCTCCCAAAGTGCTGGGATTACAGGCATGAGCCACCATGCCTGACCAAACTGCCTTTCTTTTTGTTTTTAAGGAGATAGCTACAAAATAGAAGACCACATCTCCCCTGGTGGCCTCCCTCACCCTGACTATGTACATTAACACCTTATCTTCACAGGCATGAGACAAAGAGAAGACTAAAAATCACCCTTCCAGCCACACCCAGAGACAAATGCAGATTTACTGAGCGGGTGACAGAGGCATAATTGGCTGTGCCTCCACCCTCTCCTTCCACAGGTAACACATGGATTTGGTGAGCACTAACCAAAGCCTCACAGAAATGCGCCCCCTTATCTCACGGCCTACCCTCCTTTTTTTTCCTTCCCCACTTCCCCTCCTGCCTGCTCTTTCCCCTTCTAATACTGAAGCCCTCAAAATCTTCTCTGAAAAAATTATGGGGCCACAGATCCCACTGTGGCATATGCCTCTTTTTTTGGGCACGTCCTCAGCCTTGTCAAAATAAACCTCTAAATTGATGGAGACTTGCCTCAGACACTTTTCTGGGTTACAACACGCATATATACATATACACATACATACTATATATACACATTTGTAACTACACATGCACTTATGCACATATACACATACCTGTGTGTATATATACATACACACATGGACATGCATGCATGCACAAATACACACACACATATATACATGTGTGTATATAGAAATACTGTTTTGGAACTTATTTTCTCATGTAACATAATATATCCATTTCTCCACATCAATTCACATAGATTAATCAGCCTCATCCCCTTTATATTTAACATTTTTTCTTTATTTAAAAATTTTTTTTTTTTTTAGAGATGGGGTTTCACTATGTTGGCCGGGCTGGTCTCAAACTCCTGACCTCAAGCAAGCCTCCTACCTCAGTCTTCCAAAGGTCTTCCAAAGTGCTGGAATTACAGGCATGAGCCATTGCACCTGGACAGACTCAACCTTTTTTTTTTTTTTTTTTTGAGATAAGCTCTCAGTTTGTCACCCAGGCTGGAGTGCAATGGCATGAACATAGCTTACTGCAACCTTGACCTCCCCAGGCTCAAGTCATCCTTACCTCAGCTTCCCAAGTAGCTGGGAATATAGGCATGTGCCACCAGGCCTGGCTAATTTTTGTATTTTTTGTAGACATTGGATTTCACCATGTTGCCCAGGCTGGTCTCGAACTCATGGGCTCCAGCAATACACCCATCTTGGCCTCCCAAATTGCTGAGATTACAGGTGTGAGCCACTATGTCTGGCTGCCTCATTTTCTTTCCTTTTTTCTTTTCTTTTCTTTTGTTTTCTTTCCTTTCCTTCCATTTTCTTTTCTTTCCTTTCCTTTCCTTCCCTCTTCCTTTTTTTTTTTTTTTTTTTTTTTTGAGATTGAGTTTCACTCTTGTTGCCCAGGCTGGAGTACAATGGCATGATCTCAGCTCACCATAACCTCTGCCTCCCAGGTTCAAGCGATTCTCCTGCCTCAGCCTTCTGGGTAGCTGGGATTACAGGCATGCACCACCATGCCTGGCTAATTTTTTGTATTTTTAGTAAAGACCGGGTTTCTCCATGCTGGTCAGTCTGGTCTCGAACTCCTGACCTCAGGTGATCCGCCTGCCTGGGCCTCCCAAAATGTTGGTATTACAGGTGTGAGCCACTGCACTCAGCCCTTTCTTTTTTCTTTTTCTTTTTTTTTTTTTGTTTGTTTGTTTGTTTTTTTTTGAGGCGGAGTCTTGCTCTGTCACCCGGACTGGAGTACAGTGGCCGGATCTCAGCTCACTGCAAGCTCCGCCTCCCGGGTTTACGCCATTCTCCTGCCTCAGCCTCCCGAGTAGCTGAGACTACAGGTGCCTGCCACCTTGCCCAGCTAGTTTTTGTATTTTTAGTAGAGACGGGGTTTCACTGTGT
>NC_045442.1:68127759-68134380 GCF_002776525.5 Piliocolobus tephrosceles
TCTCGGCCTCCCAGAGTGCTGGGATTACAGGCTTGAGCCACCGTGCCCGGCCTCTTTTTTTTTTTTTTTAACTTAAAGACTTCATTCCTTTTCATGGCTGCTTAATTTCCACTGTAGGATGCAGAATGATTTTTTTTTTTTTTTGGTAATAAATTTCTTATTTCTGGATTTTTGTGCTGTTTCCAATTACTTTAATTATGACATATGACTCTGCAATGAACATATACCTTGGCACATGTGTTTTTCCTAGAAGTGTAATTGCGGGGGCAAACAGAAGCCATGTTTAATGCTTTTCCTCCACATTAATAAATTCCTTTTATTTTTTTATTTTATTTTTTTTTTTGAGACGGAGTCTTGCTCTGTCGCCCGGGCCGGAGTGCAGTGGCCGGATCTCAGCTCACTGCAAGCTCCGCCTCCCGGGTTTACGCCATTCTCCTGCCTCAGCCTCCTGAGTAGCTGGGACTACAGGCGCCCGCCACCTCGCCCGGCTAGTTTTTTGTATTTTTTAGTAGAGACGGGGTTTCACCGTGTTAGCCAGGATGGTCTCGATCTCCTGACCTTGTGATCCGCCCATCTCGGCCTCCCAGCGTGCTGGGATTACAGGCTTGAGCCACCGCGCCCGGCCAATAAATTCCTTTTAGAAGACTGTACAGGTATGAATTTGAAGGTAGTACTCGTTTTCCCATATTTATGCAGCATTAGCATTTTATCTTTGCCAATGGTATAGGTGAGAAAATGTTTCATTGTTGATTTGTGTCTCTTTAAAACCTGGTGAGACTCCTTTTCCATGATTACAGGCTATGTGGATTTCTTATTTTGTGAATTCTCTATTTATGTACATCTTTGGATGGTTATTTATTAGAGCTGCATTGCCTTAATAATTGTAACATTAATATAAATCTTAATTTTTTTTTTTTTTTTTTTGAGACAGAGTCTCACTCTGTTGCACAGGCTGGAGTGCAGTGGCACAATCTGGGCTCACTGCAACCTCCACCTGCCTCCCAGGTTCAAGCAATTCTCCCACCTCAGCCTCCCGAATAGCTGGGATTACAAGCATGTGCCACCACGCCCAGCTAATTTTTGTATTTTTCGTACAGACAGGGTTTCAGCATATTGGCCAGGCTGGTCTCAAACTCCAGACATCAGGTGATCCACCTGCCTCAGCCTCCCAAAGTGCTGGGATTACAGGCATGAGCCACCATGCTTGGCCTAAATCTTAATTAAAAAAAAAAAAATATATGTGTGTATATATATATACACACACATATATATCTTTTATATATATATCATATATACACACACACGCATATATATATATATCTCTTTACCCCATGATCTCCAATCTGAAGACAGAGAAATTCGCATGAAAGAGGCACACTCAGGGTGGTCTGAGGGCAGAGCCCTGGCGTGGGCAGTGGGAGTTCACGCTCCTGGCCAGCTTTGCAGCTCTCCTGCTGGGAGCACTCAGGCAGGGCATCCACTTGGGCTTCTGGGAGCCTCTGCTTCCTCCTTCGAGGCCTGTGGCTTTCAAAATCTTAAGATGGAATCCCACCATGATAGCCCAGTGTTTCTCAATCCTGGCTGCCCTGTTGAAAAACTGGAGGAACTTTAAAAATACATACCTCTTCTCAGTCCCCAGAGATACTGACTCAATGCCTAACTTAAAAAGCTGCTCAGGTGGGCACAGTGCCTCACACGTGTAATCTCAACCCTTTAGGAGGCCGAAGTGGGAGGATCGTTTGAGCCCAGTAGTTCAGGACCAGCGTGGCCAACAGGGAGAGACCCCTGTCTCTACATAAATAATAAAAAATATTAGCCGGGTGTGGTGGTCCACGCCTATGATCCTAGCTCCTCGGGAAGCTGAGGAGGGAGGACCGCTTGAGCCAGGAGGTCAAGGCTGCAGTGAGCCAGATCGTGCCACTGTGTTCCAGCCTGGGCAACAAAGCAAAACTCTTGTCTGAAATAAATAAATAAATAAACAAAAAACAACACAAGAAAGAGAGAGAGAAAGAAAGAAAAGAAGGAAGAAAAAAGAGAAAGAAAATTAGAATGGGAAGAATTTCAGTTTTACAACTGTAACTGATAATTTTAAATGTATATTTATTGTAAAATAAAACCCGGATACATAATCCAATGGATCCAATGTACGGCTTAACTAATTACTACAAAGTGAACTGCCTCGGAGACCAAGAAAAAGAACTTTGCCAGCCACAGCAGAAGTCTCTCCACGCGCCCCACCCCAGTCACTCCTTCCTCTTCCATAAGTAGTCATCCTTATTCTGACTCACAGGACGCACTGATTGCATTTTTAGCAGCAAGTCCGCTGGAGGTGGGAGTCGCTCGGGGAAGCTTCTAGGGCTGTCAGGGCCCATTCCCTCCGCTAACACCCCTCTCTCCCCAACCCTCAGGTTGCGCAAGACCTCTCCGGCCAGACCCCTGGGGCGGGCTCAGCAGTCCTCCTCCACGCTCAAGATGCAGTTTGATGTATCCGTAGAGGACGCAGTTTCAAGTTTCTCCAGATAGAGAAGCGAAAGAGGATCCGAAACCGCGCTTCACGTCGCTCTGGCAGAAAGCAGAAGCGCGGGGTTGAGGGCGCAGACCTGGGCAGAGGAGAGGCGCGCAGGTCTGCCGGGACGCAGCGCTGGGCGCGCGGTGGCGCACTCGTGGCCTGACGCATCCGCGAGATTGCACGCGGCCACGCGGGGGCCCGGAGCGGGCTGGGGCGTGCGCGGGCAGCGTCGAGGGGCCCCTTGGGGGTGGGGATGGGGGGGTGAGGGGCAGTCGAACTAGGGAGAGAGTCTGTGGAAGGGCTCAGTTGTCACTTCACACCTTTCCCCGGTGTTTATTGATCTTTAACTCTCTCTCTCTCTCTGTCTCTCTCTGTTCCCTCTCCCCTTCCCTCCCCTCCCCTCCCCTCTCCTCTCCCCTCTTCTCTCCTAGCTCTCGTCTCCTCTCCTCTGCTCTGCTCTCCCTCTCACCCCCCCTTCCTGTCCACCCTTTGGGGTCATCTCTTCCAAGAAACCACCCGTCTCTCCCAGCCCATAGGAAATTGTCTCTCCTGTGAGCTTATCCAGCCTCAGCGGTTCTCATCCATGCCGATACCGGTCGCTTGTGGAACCCTGTAAGAGCTCCTCCCTCTCCCTGTAAAATGGGGATAAGGTGGGTGATGCTGAGGCCAGCGCCGGGCACACTCACCCTCACCTTCTTCCTGAGAGAGGAAGGAGCCTGGAGACCTGGATTCCACCTCTGCCCCCAACCCCCACCACAGGCTAGCCCTGCCACCACCTGCTGGTTCTTTGGGCAAGTCACCCCTTCATTGTACTTCCATTTCCTCAGCTCCAAAATGAAGGAGGTGAGCCCAGTGTGGTGGCACCTGTAGTTCCAGCTACCTGGAGGCTGAGGCAGGAGGATCGTTTGAGCCCGGGAGGTGGAGGTTAGAGTGAGCGGAGATCTTGCCACTGCACCCCAGCCTGGGCAACACAGCAAGACCCTGTCTTTAAAAAAAATTCATAAAAAATAGAAATAAAATGAAGGAGGTGAACAAACTCAGGAATTTTGTATGAATGCCATAATGATCACATTAGAAGGAAGTAGCTTTCCTTCTCTCTTTTTTTCAATCTTGTGCAGATTTTCTTCTAAGCCCCAGCTTCCCCTCTGCCCTCTGCCCCCCCTCCTCCCTCCCTACCATCCTCCAGCTCCCCAAAGCCCTCCCAATTTGAGCCTCCTTTGGAAAACATCTCTGAGGATGGTACTGTGGGTATCGGTGACTAAGGGGCTCCAAGGACACCCCTCTGGGGGATTTCTGAAATAATGAGGAAGTCCATTTCCAAAGTCATGGGAAATCCCAACTGGGCCTCCCAGACAGTTGGCCACTGAGTCTGTCCCTGAAGGATCTGCTTGACTTGCACAGTCTTAAAGGCATCGTGTCGGGTTTTTTAACATAATTTCAGTTAGTAGCCAACAGTTCAGATCAAGGGATCACACGGCCTGTTTGACCTGTTCTTGCAGGGTCACGCATGCTCCACTGAGCCGTGGGAAGTGTCCACAGCCAGCCATGGGAGCCCTGTGGGTTCTGAAGCTGACATTTCTGCTTTAGGTGCCTTAAGCTGAAGAAATGCATAGTAGAAGGAATTGGAGTGCAGGTGAGTGCAGTAGGGGAAGTATTTTGCCATCAGAAACCCTAAGCCTCTATGGACAAGAAATTCTGCAGAGGCAGACTGGCCTTGACCCCGGAAATGTCGCATTGGACTCCAGACCTTGCTTTTCCTCATCTATACAATGGTTGATCAGACTAGTGGTCTTTTTTTTTTTTTTTTAGAACAGAGTCGCCCAGGCTGGAGTGCAGTGGTACGATCTCGGCTCACTGCAACCTCCGCCTCCTGGGTTCAAGCAATTCTCCTCTCTCAGCCTCCCAAGTAGCTGGGACTACAGGTACACGCCACCACACCCAGCTAATTTTTGTAATTTTAGTAGAGATGGGGTTTCATCATATTGGTCAGGCTGGTCTCAAACTCCTGACCTCAGGTGATCCACCTGCCTTGACCTCTCAAATTGCTGGGATTACAGGCGCGAGCCACCGCATCCGGCTGAGATTAGTGGTCTTTAAGGGGCCTGTGGACTCAGCAGTTTAGACATTTTAGGGCCTGTGCACTTCCGCGGTGATGGTTTCTTGTTTTGTCCTCACTCAGAGGGCACATTCCTCAGGCTGGTGGTGTGGGCCATTGTCCTAGAGTCCCTGGGGCCAGGCCCTACCATGAATTCTACCTCTTTCCCTTGAGCCCTTGTCCCTCCCTCCATGCCATGACTTGGCACCGTTCCTGCCTTTGCAACACTCCACGGGCGCCTCCTCCTCTGACCTTTCAAACTTTCCTGCCTTCAAACTCTGTCTGCCCACACCTCCCTGCCTTCCACTCCATGTTTCTGCCTTCTCCCTCAGCCCACAGATATTACTGATCATGGTTGCCAGCCCTATGTTAGGCCTGGGAATTCAAGAGAGAATTAGAGCCCTCCGTGGACTCCCAGCTCTACTAGGGAGAGAGACCCACAAATAGGGATAGAGAGGGGTAAATGCTTCAGTGGGTGAGTACAGGGCCTGCGAGGCCACTTAGCTCAGACTGAGGGAGTCAGAGAGAGCTTCCTGGAGGAGGCAGTATCTGAAGTGAGAAGCGGAGGGAAGTCCACCAGGCACACAGCAGGTCAGGGAGAGTGCTCCAGGCTGAGGATATGGCATATGTGAAGGCCCAAGGAAAAGCAGAGCATGAAGCATGCAGGCCCTGGAGGGGTGAAGCTGCACCTGGGGAGGTCCTGTCCCAAGGCTGAGAGCAGGTTTAGGAGTCTGGAAAAGCTGCATCCCCTGCTGTCTCCCTCACTATTCAACTCCTTCTAGGCCTGCCATTCCCCAGCTCTTTGAAGACAAGATCATGCAGATACTTTTCAGCACACACGTCTGGTCTCCCTGGCAAGTGCCCAGCTCTGGGCCTGTACCCTCCCAGCAGCGCCACCCAAGGTGGCCAGCCTGAGCTCATGAGCTGCTCACTGGGGTCCCTCCCCTGACCCTAACCCTGCTTCAGTCACCCACTAAGGAATCCCTGGCATGCAACATGTCCTTGGCTCCAGAGGGGTTAGATCCATGGGACTCCAACAGGCAGAGCTGCCCCTTGTGGCATTTTGAGTACTCGTGGGGACGGTTTGGGTTGTTGCAGGGATGTGGGAGGCACTGCTGGCATTTGGGCCAGAGACTAGGATGGCTGAACATCCTGCAATGCTCAAAGCTACCCTTTTGGACAAAAAACAAAAAACAAACAAAAACTGTTCTAAGTATTCTGATTTTCAAATGTCCCTTCTGTAGCGTCCCCTAGTTTGTTCTACTTTCTTTCTGTGTCCTGACCGAAAATCAAGAGTGCCTTGACTGCTCCGTGACCCAACCAGCTGCAGGGCTTCCCAGCAGGCTTGAACCCAAACCAGGGCCTCGAACATTCCCAGGCACTGAAAAAGATGTCTAAGTTATTGCCCAAAACCCTGAATGAAACTGGCCCCAGCCTTGAGCCCAATTCCTTAAAGCCTCAGAAAAATTCCACACCCTGATCCCATGGCTGTGGACACACCTAGGTGGACCTCCCTTTCTCTCCCGGCCACCGGAGGATGTGCACGGCCCCGTGGAAGTGAGCTCCCCTAATAAAAGCCTGGACTCATCACACTGGCGCTTCGTGCTTCTCTCCTTGGAATCCCAGCGGGCCCCCTTCAGGATGATTCAGGTACTCCCTTGTGGGAACTCCCCTGCCACCACTTTTGGGGCAATCCTAGCTGAGGGCTGGGGGTGAAACAAGACACTTTCACATATTCGTGTCAGTGAAAAACTAAACTCCGTTTCACACCTAACCACGAGGTATTTTTGAATATTTTATTTCATTTTTTATTTATTTTATTCTATTTTTTGAGATGGAGTTTCGCTCTTGTTACCCAGGCTGGAGTGCCATGGCTCGATCTTGGCTCACTGCAACCTCTGCCTCCCGGGTTTAAGCGATTCTCCTGCCTCAGCCTCCCAAGTAGCTGGGATTACAGACATATGCCACCACACCTGACTAATTTTATATTTTCTTTTCTTTTTTTTTTTTTTTTTTT
>NC_045442.1:68134480-68150569 GCF_002776525.5 Piliocolobus tephrosceles
TATTTTCTTTTCTTTTTTTTTTTTTTTTTGAGACGGAGTCTCGCTCTGTTGCCCCGGCTGGAGTGCAGTGGCCAGATCTCGGCTCAGTGCAAGCTCTGCCTCCCGGGTTTACGCCATTCTCCTGCCTCAGCCTCCGGAGTAGCTGGGACTACAGGCGCCCGCAACCTTGCCCGGCTAGTTTTTTTGTATTTTTTTTTAGTAGAGATGGGGTTTCACTGTGTTAGCCAAGATGATCTCGATTTCTTGATCTTGTGAACCGCCTGTCTCAGCCTCCCAAAGTGCTAGGATTACAGGCTTGAGCCACCGCACCCGGCCTGTATTTTCAGTAGAGACAGGGTTTCACCATGTTGGTCAGGCTGGTCTCGAACTCCTGACCTTAGGTGATCCACCCACCTCAGCCTCCCAAAGTGCTGAGATTACAGGCATGAGCCACAGCACCCAGCCTATTTTTTATTTTTGAGACAGAGTCTCGCTTTGTCACCCCGGCTAGAGTGCAGTGGCACAATCTCGGCTCACTGCAACCTCTGCCTCCTGGGTTCAAACGATTCTCGTGCCTCAGCCTCCTGAGTGGCTGGGATTACAGGCATGCACCACCACGCCCGTAATTTTTTTATTTTTAGTATAGGTGGGGTTTCACCATGTTGCCCAGGCTGGTCTTGAATTCCTGACCTCAGGTGTTCCACCTGGCTCAACCTCCCAAAGTGCTGAGGTGTGAGTCACTGCACCCAGCCTTTTTGCATATTTTAAAACATACTCTGAGAACACAAGTGAATGGAAGATTGGACTTTGTTTTTGTACAGAACTTTGCCCACAGTTTAACCATTTCAGAGAATCACAGCACTGATAGCAGCTTCTCTCCCAAGTTCAGGTCCCCAAAAGAGCATCCTCCACCATCGGGGTTGGTGGCTGGGTGTCTGTGATGCTTCCCATGCAATGTGAGCAGTTGCCCACTGTCTCCTGGACTCCTAAGACCCTTCCCTCACAATCCTAAGACAGTAATGGCTTTTCACTGTGATGGCGTTAGTGACATAAAAGCCACTGTGGGCCGGGTGCAGCGGTTAGCACCTGTAATCCCAGCACTTTGGGAGGGTGAGGCGGACAGATAGCTTGAGCCCCAGAGTTTGCCCAGACCAGCCTGGGCAACATGGCAAGACCCCGTCTCTACAAGTAATAATAACAAAATTATCTGGGCGTGGTGGCATGCACCTATATCCCAGCTACTCAGGAGGCTTAGGTGGGAGAATTGCTTGTGCTGGGGTGGTCAAGACTGCAGTGGGCCATGATTGCGCCATTGCACTCCAGCCTAAAAAAAAAAAAAAAAAAAAAGCCACTGTGGGTGAAACTGCTGGAACTTCAGGAAGCAAGGCAGCGGCCGCGAACTGGGTAGGTCTCTGTGCGCTCCCCTAGGTAAGCACTTGCAGGGAAAAAACATGCCTGTGTCACTTAAGTACTCACCCTTTTGATCTACTGTGTGATGAAGCAGGCATGCACACAGAGTGCCTACTCCAGAGCAGGGGGGCTGGCTCGCAGAAACAGCTTGTTAGAGGTGGAGCCACATGACCCTCTGGTCTGGGGAACACCGTTTATTTTATTTTTTTAATTAATTGTATTTATTTATTTATTTATTTTGAGATGGAGTCTTGCCCTGTCACCTAGGCTGGAATGCAATGGTTCGATCTTGGCTCACTGCAACCTCCGCCTCCTGGGTTCAAGCAATTCTCCTGCTTCAGCCTCCCAAGTAGCTGATATCACAGGCACACACAACCAGGCCAGGCTAATTTTTGTATTTTTAGTAGAGACGGGGTTTCACCATGTTGGTCAGGCTGGTCTCGAACTCATGACCTCATGATCCGCCTGCCTCAGCCTCTCAAGGTGCTGGGATTACAGGCGTAAGCCACTGCGCCCAGCTGGAGAACACTGTTTATACGGGAAAGAACAACGAACAGACACATGATGGGTATTCAGATCTGGGCATTTGGCAGACACATTTTCTCATAAATGAGCAAAGTGAGCCTGTCCCTTCAAGAAATGGAAGCATTTGTTGCCAATGATAAAGTTGGAGCTTGGAGCTTTCAAGGGAAAATTAGAATTTTGGAAAATCTGTATACACCACCACAAGTTTGACAACTTCTCAATATTTAAAGATTTTTCTGATGCGATGGATGGCAGTGCTAACAAATGCTATTTTTTTTTTTTTTTTTGAGACGGAGTCTCACTCTGTTGCCCAGGCTGGAGTGCAGTGGCTGGATCTCAGCTCACTGCAAGCTCCGTCTCCCCGGTTTACACCATTCTCCTGCCTCAGCCTCCCAAGCAGCTGGGACTACAGGCGCCCGCCACCTCCCCCCGCTAGTTTTTTGTATTTTTAGTAGAGACGGGGTTTCACCGTGTTAGACAGGATGGTCTCGATCCCCTGACCTCGTGATCCTCCCGTCTCGGCCTACCAAAGTGCTGGAATTACAGGCTTGAGCCACCGCGCCTGGCCACAAATGCTATATTTTGACACTGTTCAGTGACATGTCATCGTTTGGAAGATGTATGCGATTTAATGGGTACCAAATTTCAAAATGGCCACATGATGCTGCAAATCATGTGTGGATAAAACAGCCATTCACAGTACAAGATAGGCCAGGTGCAGTGGCTCATGCCTGTAATCCCAGCACTTTGGGAGGCTGAGGCAGACAGATCACTTGAGGTCAGGAGTTCGAGACCAGCCTGGCCAACATGGTGAAACCCTGCCTCTACTAAAAACAGAAAAAGTAGCCAGCCATGGTGGCGCGTGCCTGAAATTCCAGCTACTCAGGAGTCTGAGGCGGGAGACTCACTTGAACCCAGGAGGTGGCGGTTACAGTAAGCCAAAATGGTACCACTGCACTCTAGCCTGGGCAACAGAATGAGACTCCTTCTCCAAAAAAAAAAAAAAGGACAAGATAGGCCCGTGCATTTTAATAAAGCATTGATATGGTTTCAGATTCTACATTATAACCAACCTTAAAGAAACAGTTGCTTGTTACATTTTGGTGTAGCATTAAAGAAGAATATTTACAGTTATCTGAAAAAGCTATCAAAATACTCATCTTTTTTTCCAACTGCGTGTTTGCAGGAAGCTGGATTTTCTTCAATCAAAACAATATATTGCGGGGCACAGTGGCTCACACTTGTAATCCCAGCAGTTTGGGAGGCTGAGGCGGGCGGATCACCTGAGATCAGGAGTTCAAGACCAGAGTGGCCAACATGGTGAGACCCCATCTCTACTAAAAATACAAAAAAATTAGCTGGGTATGGTGGCACACGCCTGTAATCCCAGCTCCTCGGGAGGCTGCGGCAGGAGAGTTGCTTGAACCTGGGAGGCAGAGGATGCAGTGAGCCGAGATTGCAACATTGCCCTCCAGCCTGGGTGACAAGGGCAAAACATTGTTTCAAAATAAAAAATTAAATAAAAATTTAAAAACTCCCAGCATATTGCAACAGACTGAATGCAGAAGTAGAAATGAGGCTCCCACAGTTAAGACAGTTGCTTGAGAGTTTTGCAAAAGTGTAAAACAACGCTATTTTTCCTCACTAAATTTCTCTTTGTTTTGGAAATGAAGATATTTTTCGTAAAAATATGTTGTTTATGTTTACATGTAATGAGTTCATTATTCCTTTTTGATAAATTAATAAATATCTGGGTCCTCAATAATTATTTTTAAAATTTTTTTGTAATTTAAAATACAGATGAGGGCTGGGCACGGTGGCTCACGTCTGTAATCCCAGCACTTCGGGAGGCTAAAGTGGGCAGATCACTTGAGGTCGGGAGTTCAAGAACAGCCTGGCCAACATGGTGAAACTCTGTCTCTACTAAAAATACAAAAATTAGCCGGGCGTGGTGGCACGCGCCTGTAAACCCAGCTACTCAGAGGCTGAGGCAGGAGAATCGCTTGAACCCAGGGGCCAGAGGTTGCAGTGAGGGGAGATCTGCCCTCTAGCCTGGGCGACAGAGCAAGACTCCTTTTCAAAAAAACAAACATGTAGCAATGAAGCCATTAAAATAATTTATTTTTTATTTCTTTTTCTTTTTGTATGAATCGACTTTTGGTAAGAAAAAATAATCTACTTTTTTTTTTTTTTTTTGAGACGGAGCCTCACTCTGTCGCCCAGGCTGGAGTGCAGTGGCCAGATCTCAGCTCACTGCAGACTCCGCCTCCCGGGTTCATGCCATTCTCCTGCCTCAGCCTCCCCGAGTAGCTGGGACTACAGGCGCCCGCCACCTCGCCCGACTAGTTTTTTTTGTTGTATTTTTTAGTAGAGACGGGGTTTCACCGTGTTAGCCAGGATGGTCTCTATCTCCTGACCTCATGATCCACCCATCTCGGCCTCCCAAAGTGCTGGGATTACAGGCTTGAGCCACCGCGCCCGGCCAATAATCTACTTTTTAAAGAGCTGGGTTTAGGTGGTGGGACACATATTGGGTGCAACAATGTTGAGAACACTGCCCTCTGGTGGTTACTTCCAGTATAGTACCAGACAAGAGGGGAAGCTGCGCTTGCTATTCTAGGACTGACCACGAGACGGCAGAAGAACACAGTATTTGCTTTTCTATTTCTGTTATTCTTGCTTTTCTATTTCTGTTATTTTTGCTTTTCTATTTCTGTTATTCTTGCTTTTCTATTTCTGTTATTCTTGCTTTTCTTTTTCTTTTCTATTTCTATTTGCTTCTTTTCTATTTTCTGTTCATTCTTTTCTGTTTTTTTTTAAATTTAAGTGTAGCTAAGGGGACTTGCTATGTTGCCGAGGCTGATCCCCAACTCCTGGGGTCAAGTGACCCTCCCACCTTGGTTTCTCAATGTGCTGGGATTATGGGCATGAGCCACCATGCCTGACCCAAAACCGTGTTTCTAGTCTCTAGGTTGATCCTCAAAGCCTCACACTCAGATGGGTGCCCAGGGATTGGGGCAGGAGTGACCTCACAGAGCTGCCCGCAGTAATGATGCCTGAAGTGCTCCAGTTAGCAGGCTAAGCCTTGTCTTCTCTGCCTCTACAGGAACTCATAGGAGCCCTAGGGAAGGCCACATCCCGGACCCCTAAACCCAGAGAGACAGAACGCAGACCTGGGCGGCAAGGACTCAGTAAGTTATTGGGTGCCAAACCTGGCCACCACTGTGCTTGGCTTTAGGAAAACTTGACATCTATAAAATTTTAATCTCTAGCAGGTGCTCAAAAAAGCCATTCACTCCTTCATGTAACCAAGAAAAGATGTTTGAGCACCTACACAGTGCCAGGCACTGTCCGAGTCACTGAGGACACAGTGAGGAGCAAAAGGGGCCCAGGTCCTGTCCACATGGGACTTATAATTTGGTGAGGGAACAAAAAGTTTAGTCTCAAAAAACCAAAGTTAGGTTAGATGCTGTGAAAAAGGATGGGGTTCTTTAAGGGCATCTGAGAGAGGGGTCTTGTTTATTCTGAGAGCCAAAAAGAAGCATAAAGGTTGTTATGGTTTGGATGTTTGTCCTCCAAATCTCATGTTGAAATGTGATTCCTGGCCAGGCTCAGTGGCTCACACTTGTAATCCCAGCACTTTGGGAGGCCAAGGCAGGCAGATCACTTGAGGTCAGGAGTTCGAGGCCAGCATGGACAACGTGGTGAAACCCCATCTATACTAAAATTACAAAACTTAGCTGGGCATGGTGGCACTCAAGAGGCTAAGGGAGGAAAATAACTTGAGCCTGGGAGACAGAGGTTGCAGTAAGCCGAGATTGTGCCACTGCTCTGCAGTCTGGCCGACAGAGCAAGACTCTGTCTCAAAACAAACAAACAAAACTACATCTTAACTTAACTTAGTCCCCCCGCTTTTTTTTTTTTTTTTTTTTTTTTGAAACAGGGTCTCAATCTGTCCCCCAGGCTGGAGTGCAGTGGCCGGATCTCAGCTCACTGCAAGCTCCGCCTCCCGGGTTCACGCCATTCTCCTGCCTCAGCCTCCCGAGTAGCTGGGACTACAGGCGCCCGCCACCACGCCTGGCTAATTTTTTGTATTTTTAGTAGGGACGGGGTTTCACCGTGTTAGCCAGGATGGTCTCGATCTCCTGACCTCGTGATCCGCCCGCCTTGGCCTCCCGTCTTGGCAACTTTTTAACATTTCATTGTTCAGTCTCTCTCTCTTGCCCAGGCTGGAGTGCAGTGGCGGGATCTCGGCTCACTGCAACCTCCACCTCCCACGTTCAAGCGATTCTCATGCCTCAGCTTCCTGAGCAGCTGGGATTACAGGTGCCCACCACCATGCCTGGCTGATTTTTGTATTTTTAGTAGAGACAGAATTTCACCATGTTGGCCAGGCTGGTCTCGAACTCCTGACCTCAGGTGATTCACCCACCTCGGCCTCCTAAGGTGCTGGGATTACAGGCATGAGCCACTGCGCCCGGCCCAATTCTGCTCTTAAAGGACTCTGATGCATTCTTCAGTATGCCAACTCCATTTTTCAGCTCCAGAAATTCTGCTCTGGGTGCTTTTAATTATTTCAATCCTTTTGTTAAATGTATCTGATAGAATTCTGAATTCCTTCTCTGTGTTATTTTGAATTTCTTTGAGTTTCCTCAACCAGAATTCTATCTGAAAGGTCACAGCTCTCTTTCTCCAGGTTTGGTCCCTGGTGTCTTATTTAGTTCATTTGGGGAGGTCATGTTTTCCTGGGTCATGCTGCTAGTAGATGTTCTTCGGTGTTTGGGCATTGAAGAGTTCGGTATTTATTGTAGTCTTAATTGTCTGGGCTTATTTGTGCCCATCTTTTTTGTTTGTTTGTTTGTTTTGAGACCAAGTCTCCCTCTGTCACCCAGGCTGGAGTGCAGTGGTGCTATCTTGGCTCACTGCAACCTCTGCCTCCTGGGTTCACGCAGTTCTCTGTCTCAGCCTCCCAAGTAGCTGGGATTACAGGCACCTGCCACCACGCCTGACTGATTTTCGTATTTTTAGTAGAGATGGTGTTTCACCATCTGGCCAGGCTGGTCTTGAACTCCTGGCCTCGTGATCCACCCGCCTCAGCCTCCCAAAGTGCTGGGATTACAGGCATGAGCCACTGCGCCCAGCTGTACCCATCCTTCTTAGGAAGACTTTCCAGATATTGAAAGGACTTGGGTGTTGTGATCTAAGCTGTATCTGCTTTAGGGGGCACCCCACACCCAGTAACGCTGTGGTTCTTGCAAACTCATAGAGGTACTGCCTTGATGGTCTTAGACAAGATCTGGCCGAATTCTCTGGATTACTAGGCAGAGACTCTTATTCTCTCCCTAACTTTCTCTCAAATAAATGGAGTCTCTCTCTCTCTCTGCTCTGAGCCACCTGAAGCTGGGGGTAGAGTGACACAAGCACCCCTGTGGCCACCACCACTATGACCGTGCTGCAGACCCGAAACCAGCACAGCAATGGGTCTTGCCCAAGGCCGGCTGTAACCACTCCCTGGCCACTGCCTATGATTGCTCAAGGGCCTGGGGCTCTGCAATCAGCTGGTGGCAAAGCCAGCCAGGCCTGTGTCCTTCCCTCCAGAGCAGTGAGGTCCCCCAGGTCCCAGGCAGGTCCAAAGATGCCTTCTGCAAGCCAGGGACTGGAGTCCAGAACCTTACAAGTCTACCTGGTGTTCTATTGTACTGTGGCTGAGCTGGCACTCAAACCACAAGACACAGCCCTACCCGCTCTTCCCTCCCCTTTCTAAAGGCAGAGGAGCCTCACCCTGTAGCCACCACCACCACAGGCCCGCAGGGAGTTCTGCCAGAGTTCCCTTAAGGCCCAAAAGCTCTTCAGTCAGCTTGTGGTGAATGCTGCCTGGCCTGGGACTCACCCAGGGCAGTGGGCTCCTCTCTGGCCCAGGGCAGGCCCAGAAATGCCACCCAAGAGTCAAGTCCTGGAATTGGGGACCCCTCTGTGGCTGTGCCTGGACCTGAAGTGCAGGACAAAGTCCCCTTTACTTTTCACTCTGCTTTGCTCAAGTGGAAGGAACCTCACCCCACAGTCACCACAACTGGGAATGTGCTGGGTCTCACCTGAAGCCAGCAAGACCCAGAGGCTCACTGAGGCCCTCGATGTAGCTCCTGGGCATCGCCACTGGTTATTCAGGCCCCAAGGCCTCTTCAGCTAGCAGCAGGTGAATGCTGCCAGGACTGGCTCCTTCCCTTCAAGGCAACAGGTTCTCTTCCTGCCCAGGGTGTGTATAGAAATGTCATCTGGGCGCTAGGGCCTGGAGGTGGGGTCTCACAACTCTGACTAGTCCCCTATCCTGCTGTGGCTGAGCTGGTAGTCAACATGCGAGACAAGTCCTCCCCACTCTTCCCCTCTCCTCTCCTCAAGAGGAGGGAAGGGGTCTCTTTTGGAGCCGTGAGCTGTGCAGCCTGGGGTTAGGGGAGGGGTGATGCCAGCACGCCCTCGGCTGCCCCAGCTGATGTCTCAATAGGTCGTGTGTCCTGCCCCCCGGCTGGCTGAGTGATTTTGAGTGACCTTGGACAAGTCGTGTCACCACTCAGAGACAGATAATGGGTATGAATCACACATTCATTCAACAAACACTTCTTGGGAGCCCATTGTTGCCCAGGCCTGTTCAGGACACTGCACAGGTAGCCAGGAGCAGGACTCTCGCTGTGTTTCCAGGCTGCCCAGTCTAGTGGAGAATCAGGACACAGACATGGACAGGTGGTCACGCTACTGTAGTGTGCACAGAGGGACCCAGCACGGTAGCCTCGGGGACGTAGGAGCTCTTGCAAACCAACTCCTGGGGACTCGGCCCAAACCCTTCGCTGGCCAGTCCTTCCTGGAGGCCATGATCTGCTGCAGCCAGTAAGCCTGGGGCGGTGGATGGGTGCAGCCAGCCTGGGGTAGGAGGGGATGGCACAGATGCCCTCCGTCCCTGATCCCCGGGCATCCCTGGAAGTGGCTTTGGGGAACAAGTCCCTCGAATACCCTTGAGATTATTTTGCCATTTGCTCTTTTTCTTGAATATGACGGGGGGTGGGAGGGCGGCAGATATGTGGCCATTACAGTTTGCCCTGCTTGCCCTCCCTCTCTCCCTCCCCGTTCCCATCTTCCCTCCCTCCCCCTCCCATTTGCAGAGCCCCTTACACGTTTTCCCAAAGCAGCAGCCCTGTGACGTCCTTTGGATCAGACAGTTGAAAAGCAATAGCATCCATTAAATGTTCACTGTTGGAAAGCAGAAAGGACTGTCACCCCTAATCTTGCTCCTCAGAGAGAACCACTGAGAATATCTTGGAAAATAGACATCTAGTTTTTTTTCTCTATGTGTATTCATTTTATTTTATTTTATTTTATTTTATTTAGTTAGTTAGTTAGTTAGTTTGTTAGTTAGTTAGTTAGTTTTTGAGACAGAGTTGTGCTCCTGTTGCCCAGGCTAGAGTGCAATGGCGTGACCTCGGCTCACCACAACCTCCGCCTCCTAGGTTCAAGCGATTCTCTTGCCTCAGCCTCTCGAGTGGCTGGGATTACAGGCATGTGCCACCGCACCCCTCTAATTTTTGTGTGTTTTTTTTAGTAGAGACGGGGTTTTTCCATGTTGGTCAGGCTGGTCTTGAACTCCCTACCTCAGGTGATCTGCCTGCCTCGGCCTCCCAAAGTGCTGGGATTACAGGTGTGAGTCACCGCGCCCAGCTTTATTGTTATTTTTTAGTTTTTGAGACGGAGTCTCAAAAACTAAAAGTCTCTGTTGCCCAGGCTGGAGTGCAATGGTGCCATCTCGGATCACTGCAGCCTCTGCCTCCCCAGTTGAAGCGCTGGGCACAGTCACTTTGGGAGGCCAAGGCAGGCAGATAACCTGAGGTCGGGAGTTTAAGACCATCCTGGCCAATATGGCAAAACCCTGTCTCTACTAAAAATACAAAAATTAGCTGGGCGTGGTGGCTCACACCTGTAGTCCCAGCTACTCAGGAGGCCGGGGCAGGATAATCACTTGAACCCAGGAGGTAGAGGCTGCAGTGAGCTGAGATCATGTCACTGAGCTCCAGCCTGGGTGACAGAATGAGACTCTGTCTCAAAAATAATAATAATAATAAAAAATAAAAATTGACATACAGTTTTACACTATAGGGTCACATTGTATATATTGTTTCATAACTTTGCAATCCATGCGGTTCCTGTTTAAAGAGAGAGAGACTGAGGCAGAGAGGGTGGAGTTACTGTCAGAAAATGTTGGGGCACAGTGGGGCATGAACCCCTGTTCCTGTCCTGTCCCTCGGGGGCCTTGAAGCAATTCCAGGGCCCACCTGGAGCAGGTAGGGCAGAGGCTGATAGCCCATTGGAGTTACAGGCCTGCCCTCTGCCTGCTCTCCAGATGGTGCAGGACATGGAGCCTCTGTCAGCCGTACAGTGTGACGGAGACCCAGCCCCCAACATGAGCAATTCCAGGGCCCACCTCACATCCCCTCCTGGACACACATCTGGGCTGAATGCCGTCGTCCAGGCAAAGCATCCCAGGGTTTTCTCTCAACAAAGAGTTCAGAAATCACCCCCAGACCCCACCACTCTACACGTGGTCCAGTAAGAAGGGAAATGCCTCTCTTTACCCAGCAGCTCCCAGCACCGCCCTCCCCTCCTGCCATACCTGCTGCATTCTAACTCCTTACCAGTTTGGGGCATAGTCTTCCCAAACTTCCCCCAAGTTTAAGTAGACATCACTTTACAGGTAAGTGTATAGATAGTTCACAGAAGAATACGTTTTTTCCTACTTAAACATGAGATTAGGCTGGGCGCAGTGGCTCATGTCTATAATCCCAACACTTTGGGAGGCCGAGGAGGGTGGATCACCTGAGGTCAGGAGTTTGAGACCAGCCTGGTCAACATGGTGAAACCCCGTCTCTACTAAAAATACAAAAATTAGCTGGGTGTGGTGGTGCATGCCTATAATCCTAGCTACTTGGGAGGCTGAGGCAGGAGAATTGCTTGAACCTGGAAGTCAGAGATCGCAGTGAGGGGAGATCATGCCACTGCAGTCCAGCCTAGGCGACCAAGCAAGACTCCATCTCAGGAAAAAAAAAAAATAAATTAGTGTTTTAAAGCCAGGCGTGGGGATGTACACCTGTAGTCCCAGCTACTTGAGAGGCTGAGGCAGGAGGACCACTAAAGCTCAGGAGTTTGAGACCAGCCTGGGCAACATAGTGAGACCCCCATTTAAAAAAAAATTTTAATGGGATTATGCTCTTAATATTGATCTGTATTTTTTTCACTCAGTAATATACTATGAACATTTTTTTCAACTCAGTATTGATAGATTTACTTTATCCTTTTCCAATGACTGCATAGAATTTCATTGCATGGACATAGCATAATTTATTCACTCAGTTCACAATTGATATATAGCTATACATATAAACATAGACATAAATATAGATTGATATTACTTTCAGTTTTCTTATTTTTTAAAAAACTTTTATTTTAGGTTCAGGAGTACATGTGCAGGTTTGTTATATCGGTAAACTTGTGTCACAGGGGTTCGTTGCACAGATTATTTCGTGACCCAGGTACTAAGCCCCGTACCCAGTATTTATTTTTTCCTGATCCTCTCCCTCCTCCCCACTCTCCACCCTCTAGCAGGCTCCGGTGTCTGTTGTTCTCTATGTGTTTATGTGTTCTCATCATTTGGCTCCCACTCACGAGTGAGAACATGCAGTATTTGGTCTTCTGTTCCTGATTTAGTTTCCTAGAAATAATGGCCTCTAGCTCCATCCATGTTCCCAGAAAGGACATGATCTCTCTCTCTTTTTTTTTTTTTTTTGGGAGGCGGAGATAGAATTTTGCTCTTATTGCCCAGGCTGGAGCGTAATGGTGCCATCTCGGCTCACTGCAACCTCCACCTCCCAGTTTCAAGCAATTCTCCTATCTCAGCCTCCCAAGTAGATGGGATTACACCACAACGAGGTAATTTTGTAATTTTAGTAGAGACGGGGTTTCTCCGTGTTGGTCAGGCTGGTCTCGAACTCCCGACCTCAGGTAATCTACCTGCCTTGGCATACCAAAGTGCTAGGATTACAGGCATGAGGCCCCTCGCCCAGCTGATCTCATTCTTTTTTATGGCTGCATACTTTCAGTTTTCTTTATTACAATATTACAGCAAACATTAACATCTACACCTGTAACTATATATTTGTATTAATCTCTGACATTGTCATGCTTTATTTCTATAGGGTCAACTTCTGGAAGTGGGATGGCTAATTCAGAGGGGATGTGGATTTAAAATGTTAGTACCTGCTGTCAACTTACTCTCCTAAATTTACACCCCCATGCATAGGCTCCCCAGCCCTAGATGTAAAATGTTTTCTGCCTTTAAAAATAACTGCTCTCAGGAGGCCAAGGCGGGCGGATCACGAGGTCAGGAGATCGAGACCATCCTGGCTAACACGGTGAAACCCTGTCTCTACTTAAGATACAAAAAATTAGCCTGGTGTGGTGGCGGGCGCCTGTAGTCCCAGCTACTCGAGAGGCTGAGGCAAGGGAATGGCGTGAACCCGGGAGGCGGAGCTTGCAGTGAGCCAAGATCACGCCACTGCACTCCAGCCTGGGCAACACAGCAAGACTCCATCTCAAAAAAAAAAAAAAAAAATAGCTGCTCTCCCGTCCTTTGCAAGGCCCAAGGTTGCCCAGGTGAAAACACATCAGCCCCAGCAGGCAGGGAGGAGGCTGAGGGAGGCAGGTGTGGATCATGGGAGCTGCACCTCCTTATCTGAAGAACCTGGGACTGTGTTAGCTCAGGGGCAAAGCGTTTTGCTGATGTGATTAAGGTTAAGGACCTTAAGATGTGGAGATAATGCTGGATTAACTGGGTGGGCCCAAACTAACCACACACGTCCTTAAAAGCTGATAACCCTTCCTAGCTGTGGTCAAGAGAGGCGAAGTTGCTGGCTTTGAACATGGAAGAGGCCGTGGGCCAAGGAACGTGAGCAGCCTCTAGAACTGGGAAAAGGCCAAAAAATGGCCTCTCCCCTAGAGCCTGCGGGAGCACAGCCCTGTCCACACCTGGATTTTAGCTCAGTGAGACCTGTGTTGGACTTCTGGTCTTTAGAACTATAAGATAATTAATTTATGGTGTTTTAAACCACAAAGTTTGGGATTATTTGTTACAGCAGCAACAGAAATTAAATACAGTAGACACGGAACTGCCTATTCACCTGGCCAGATTTCTCAGGACCTGGGAGGCCAGGTAGGCCTCTCTGGCTCCAACTCCTTCAGGGAACACCCCTTTAGCCACCACTTCTCACCACACCCAGCACGAAGCAGGCACTATCCTGCTGTACTGATTCTCCCACCAAGAAGGCCCGGCTGCCTCCCTTTGGACTTGGCCTTCAGATCCTTCCAGCCCAGCCCCTACACTCTCCCCACCTGCCTTCCAGAGCCCAGTCAACCCTCAGGGAGCACCTCTTCCTTGAACACAGTGCGATTGGGCTCACCTGTGCTTCCTCTTTTGTTGGGAGGATGGGGGAGCAAAGAGAAGCATAGGATACCCTCTCTCCTCTCCTGAGCCCTGAATCCATGTGGGGCACACAGACCCACAGAGAACAAGGGCTCATGTGCATGGCCAGGCCCTTCTCCAGGTGAGCACCAGCCTTGAAGGGCAAGACAGCGTTGCTCTTCTGTGTCTTCAAGAGCTTTTACTTGATTTGGGTGGTAACGTACCTAAGCGGATGCTTTTAATGGCCCTGTCACGTCCCTTCAGCCCCCGATGACAGCCACAGCTATGGTGGACCACTGTAAGTGGATGCTGACGGTGGCTCATCCCTCGAAGCTTACCCTCTGTGGCCCTCCACTCCTCTGTCCCAGGACTTTTTCAAAAGCCACAGGATCTTGCTGGGCCCCTGGGCAAGCACGGCCTGGTAGGGTGGGGAAGCTGATCCCCAGGCCATCCACAACCAGTGCGGAGAGGAGCCAGGGGAGGCATCCCAGCCTCCCACACTGAGATGGACCATTCTGGGCCAGGTGTGATGCCTTGTGCCTGCAATCGTGCTACTCAGGAGGCTGAAGCAGGAGGATGGCTTGACCCTAGCCAGGGGTTCAGGATGGATCATTCTGGGATGACTTCTGTATGAGACAAGCAGCCTCAATCACACACCTTTTATCAGCATTTACACTGTCCCTGTAGCAGCCCCTCCCTTCCTCACCCCTGCTTCCTGGGAGGACCCTGATAAACTCTTGCACCCAAGTCTTTGTCTGAGGCTCTGCCTCCAGGGGAAGCTGTAAGGGTCTCCAGGGTCATAGGAATTTAATCAACCTGAACAATCCACTTGTTTTATAGCCTCCTGCCCTGCAGCCTGTTTCTTCCTAAACCCCGTGTGGAATGCACTCACCTACTTGGTTAAAATCAGCTCCTGGCCGGGCATGGTTGCTCATGCCTGTAATCTCAGCACTTTGGGAGACTGAGGCAGGCAGATCATGTGCAGCCAGGAGTTCGAGATCAGTCTGGGAACATGGTGAAACCCCGTCTCTACAAAAGATACAAAAAGTGGCCAGGTGCAGTGGCTCACACCTGTAATCCCGGCACTTTGGGAGGCCAAGGCAGGTGGATTACTTGAGGTCAAGAGATCGAGACCATCCTGGCCAACAAGGTGAAACCCTGTCTCTACTAAAAATACAAAAACTAGCTGTGTGTGGTGGCGCGCAGGAGAATCTCTTGAACCCAGGAGGCGGGGTTCAAGGTTGCAGTGAGCCAAGATCGTGCCACTGCACTCCAGCCTGGTGACAGAGCAAGACTCCGTCTCAAAAAATAAAATACAAAATACAAAAATCAGCTGGGTGTGGTGGCTAATTAATTAGTTCCAGCTATTTGGGAGGCTGAGGTGGGAGGATTGTTTGAGCCTTGAGCCTGGGAGGCGGAGGCTGCCGTGAGCCAAGATTGTGCCACTGCATTCCAGTCTGGGCAACAGAGTAAGATCTTGTCACCAAAAAAAAGAGGCCAGGTGCGATGGCTTACACCTGTAATCCCAGCACTTTGGGAGGCCGAGGCAGGCGGATCACGAGGTCAGGAGATCGAGACCATCTTGGCTAACACGGTGAAACCCTGTCTCTACTAAAGATACAAAAAATTAGCCTGGTGTGGTGCCAGGTGCCTGTAGTCCCAGCTACTCGAGAGGCTGAGGCAGGAGAATGGTGTGAACCCGGGAGGTGGAGCTTGCAGTGAGCCGAGATTGCACCACTGCACTCCAGCCTGGGCGACAGAGCGAGACTTCGTCTCAAAAAAAAAAAAAAAGTCAGCCCCTGACAGAGCCCTCAACTTACAGATGAACCCAAGTGACCTCTCCTCATGAGCCTGCTACAGTCTCCACTTGGGAGAAGCGACGGCTTCATCACCATTGCATGCGGCCCAGGTGCTGGCGTGATGGCTCACTGCATCTACGCCACTGGGGCCCCGCCTCTACGCACAACCACACACCCTCTCCCCTCTCCTCGCCCGATAAAACCCTCCTGTCACTGTCCCTGGAAGAGACACTGCTTTAGAGAATTCTCCCAGTGTCCTTACTCACGCTAAGTAATAAAATGCCTATTGTTCAAAACAAACCCTGGGTTTTTTCTTGCAGGTAACAAACCCAAACTAAGGTGCTCAGGAACAATCACAACCAAAATTTGAGTATCTTGTGTACCAGAAGTATCAATAAGGGCCCTGAGACCCAGCAAAGTCACCCCCACAACATACAAGTGTGGGAGATGGTTTCAGTCTAAGCCAGACCAGAGAGACCAAACAACCGAATGCAGCCAAGAAACTTGATTAGATCCTGGATCAGGAAATAGAAAAGACACTTTAAGGGAAAAGTTGAAGAAATGTGAATGTCCTGCGGACTGCATGTTTGCTGATCTTATTGAATTAATGTTATTCTTGGGTGTCATGATGGTTCTGTAGGAGGATGTCTTTGTTCTTAGGAGATGTACACCTTCGTGTTTATGGGTGAAGGGCCAAGGGATTGGCACGTTACTTTCAAACTAGAAAATAGAGAGACAGAGACCAGATGTGGTGGCTCTCGCCTGTAATCCCAGCAGTTTGGGAGGCCAAGGCAGGCGGATCACCTGAAGTCGGGAGTTCGAGACCAGCCTGACCAACACGGAGAAACCCTGTCTCTACCAAAAATACAAAAATTAGCCAGG
>NC_045442.1:68150669-68152978 GCF_002776525.5 Piliocolobus tephrosceles
AAGGAAGGAAGGAAGGAAGGAAGAAAGAAAGAAAGGAAAAGAAAATAGAGAACAGAGACAGAGTTTAAAAGGATGGGAGGGAGAAAACATGCTAAAATGTGAAGAATTGGTGAAATCTGGTTTGGGGGCACACAGGTATTCATTGTACTAATCTTTTGGTACAACTTTTCTTAAATTTTAATGTTTTAAAATAAGAACAGGTGTGCAGAAAGTGCTGCAAGCCTCCAGATAAAGAAAGAAGCTATTCTTGAGGTCCATGCATCATGCCTGTAATCCCAGCACTTTGAGAGGCTAACGTAGGTGGATCATGAGGTCAAGACCACCCTGGCCAACATGGTGAAACCCAGTCGCTACTAAAAAATACAAACATTAACTAGGCATGGTGGTGAGTGCGCCTGTAATCTCAGGTACTCAGGGGGCTGAGGCAGGAGAATCACTTGAACCTGGGAGGCAGAGATTGCAGTGAGCCTAGACCACACCACTGCAGTCCAGCCTGGGCAACAAGAGCAAAACTCTGCGAAAAAAAAGAAAAGAGAAAGAAAGAAAGAGAGAGAGAGAGAGAAAGAGAGAAAGAAAAGAAAGAAAGATAAATTCTTGGCGAGCCAGGAAGGCTTCGTGGAGGAGGTACTATCTAGGATGAGCCTGAAAGTTGGGTATGTTCATGGCAGAGACCAAAGGTGTTCCCAGCACAGGAAACAACATGTACGAAGGTGTGAGGGTTAGATGTGACTTAGATGTAATTAGCCGACAGGTTCCTCCTGCTTGCTGCATGGACAAAACCAATTCATTGAGACCGTGGTACTGCAGTAGAGAAAGAAGGCTAGCTATGTGGAAGACAGAGTTACTACTAAAATCAGTCTCCCCAAAGGCTCAGAGGTTAGGGTTTTTCAAGGACAGTTTGGTAGGCAGGGGGCTGGGGGAGGGGGAATATTGATTGGTTGGGGGTGAAATTACGGGGGTGTGCAAAATTGTCCTCGTGCTCCAAGTCCTCTCGGTGGGGGCCACAGGACCAGTTGAGTTACAAGTCGGTAGTCCAGGAGGGATCAGTTGATTGTCAGAAATGCAAAAGTCTGAAAAGCCATCTCAAAAGGCTAATCTTAGGTTCTACCATAGTGTTGTTATTTATAGGAGTAATTGAGGAAGTCACAAATCTGTGACCTCTGGAACAATACTGATAGTAATTTACTGCGCCTTCATCTTAGCAGAGTTCAGGCCCTTCTCATAACCCTAACTTTGTGGACTTTTATTAGATTTACAAAAGTGGTTTAGTTTTGGGAAGGGCTATTACCATCCTTGCCTTAAACTAAAAACTAAATTCCTCCCAAAGTTAGCTTGGTCTATGCCCAGGAATGACCAAGGACAGCTTGGAGGTTAGACGGAAGATGGAGTCCACTATGTCAGATTTATCTCACTGTCATAATTTTGCAAAGGTAGTTTCACTAACACAATGTGGCAGGTGTTATGGGTTGGGCCACTCATCACATATTCAAGTTGGATCAAGAAGGATCTTGGAAAACTATAAACTCACCTTATCTCAAGCCCTTGCAGCTAGCAGTGGCCATGTGACACAATTTTGACCAAGAAAGCTACTGAGGAATCCCAGGAAAGTCTTTGCTTTCCTGATACGGCCGCAAACTTGTCTTCCACTTCCCTCCTCCTGGAACTCAGACCTAATTGATGTGGGGCTGGCCATGCAGGAGACAGAAATTTGTAGAACACAATACTCACCAACAGTAGAATACACATTCTTCTAGAATACCCATGGAATGCTTGTCAAGATACACCATATGGACCAGGCATGGCAGCTCATATCTGTAATCCCAGCACTTTGGGAGGATGAGGTGGGCAGATTGCTTGAGCCCAGGTGTTCAAGACCAGCCTGGGTGACATGGCAAAACCCCATCTCTTCAAAAAATATGAGAAATTAGCTGGACATAGTGAAGCATACTTGTAGTCCCAGCTACTCAGGAAGCTAAAGTGGGAGAATCGCTTGAACCTGGGAGGTCAAGGCTGGGGGGCAGCCTGGGGGACAGAGTGAGACCCTGTCTCAAAAAAAAAAAAAAAAAAAAAAGACAAACCCTACGTTGGGCCATAAAATGAGTCTCAATAAACCTAACAGGATTGAAACAATATAGAGTATGTTCTTTGATGCAATGGAATTAAATAAATTCTTTTACAAATCAATATAGTCAATATCAGTATGATATCCAGAAACTCCCCCAAAGTAAGCAAGACCTCTAAATACATATTCTCTGGGTCATGGAAAAAAATCACAAGGTAAATTAAAAAATATTTACAAGTGAAAGATA